>NW_007577809.1:206129-518788 GCF_000690725.1 Stegastes partitus
TGTGTTGGAAGAGGGAAACATCTAAAACATGCTGGATAGGGGCTCTCGAGGACCAGGATTGGGCACCCCTGCTCTACAGCATCAGTTTATCCCACAAAGACAATAGAAAGTGCGCCGGTCTCTCACAGAACTAACAACATGCAAACATCAACATGCCCCAAATCCACTTCACTATTAAAAGCTATACAGTATGTATTCCATCCTGTCATAGCTAACTGCACAAAGAAAACCAATATGCTTTTTCATAAACAGGAAATGATACACTACATGCCACACTGGATGCCAACTGAACTGCGACTTGGACTGTCGCTGCCAATTAAACTTCTAAAAGAGAGAACTGGAAGTCTTTTAAAGATATACTTTGATTACATTTGGTTTCCCAAGCACTACCACACACAATTAGTTTGACATTTTTTCTGCTGTAAACAACAGCGAACACTGTCCTTAAATAGCATCCTTAAAAAAAGGAAAATATTCAGTATGCACACAGTCTGTAGTTTGATTGTGCATCATTTTCTCACATTTTTCCAGTGCAAACACACGACATACTCAAACTTGATTACAATACAGTAGCATTTAGTACATAGCAACGTGCAAATACCAAACCCTCCCAGCTTGATGTGGAATTGTTTTCTTATTCTTTCAATTGTGTCTCATATGTGTCCAACAGAGCAAGCAAACCAAAGATTTAATAATTTGAAATGTGATGACTGTAGTATTGGATGCAGACTATCAGCCAAACACACTGTCAAATTGTTCTTCGCTCCCTGTCAGTATTATTTACTGCCCCCTTAAGGTAGCAAACAAAATCTGCATAACAATCTTGTTTCCAACACAGAAGTTCATGAATAAAAGATAAACCAGATTCATATGAGCTAAGTAAACAATGTGCTACATCTTCACTTATCATCAAACCCCCATCTGAATGAAGGAGCAGTTATATTTGTTTCACTCTCAGTTGATCAAACGTGCCACATGTTGTAGCAGACCACTGATGAATAATGCAGTGCTCTGCAGAGTGGTGTCTTGAGAGGGAAAGGGCAGAGTCTAACTAGATTCCTTACTTTGAAGAGCCCCTTTACCAATACGACCTCTCAAAAGACAGAACAATGCAAACCTCTTTTCAAACAATTACCCACCTTCTAGTCAGAGGAGGACCAGACGAAGGACGGTACAGCTTGTCCTCTTAACAAGCTGAAGTGTTCCTGTACACTCTTTGCAAAGCATTTAAAATGTTCAAGTGTGCAAGCGTTCCACACATTGTCCTGCTCCAACATTTTCCCCTGACTTAGTTTCCTTAGTTAATCATTTAAACTTTGCAGAAGACTAAAACTTTACTTTTTTTACACTTTATGTGAAGTAGTTGGTGGTTATAAGACAATATGGCAGTTAAAATAAAACAGAACAAACATATGCAATACAAGATGTACATATCTATAAATGCACTGTGGGCAAAAAACAGTGTACATAGTCCAAATACTGATATGTGCCAGCATAAGAACAATTGTAGCTGACAGCACAATAACCTGAAAGACACGAGCCTTTCAGCCCTGACAGCAAAATAAAAGACATGCTTTGTATCTCAACAGACACACAGGCAGATTCACTGACACACACACAGCTGCTACGCAACAACTTGTGTCATTTGACAAGAGACATACAGCGCTCTCAACCGTGGCAGAGCGCATTAATGGCATTTCCAGGCCAGAGATCGGAGCCCGCGGGCTGCACCGAGGTCAATAAGGCATGAAGAAGGGCCATGGAGGGGTCACACTGGACAGAGCATCTTGTCGGAGACACAACAGCCCCTCAATGAGGAAAAGGACCAAACAGTCAGCAAGCAAGCCTTTAGTCACGGTGTGGCTTTCAGCTGCTCAGGGTTTCCACCAAAGTGCTGATGAAGTTTCCAGAAACTTTTCCATGGCAAAACCGGAGAACAGACTAAAAATGGTTTGTGAACAATATGTGAAAAGTCTCGTATAGTGTAAAGGAAAAGGGTGGAAAATCAATATGTGCATTCTAAAATGTATTTGGCTATTACTGACATTCTTTACAATACTCAATGCATCAGTAAAATTCCATGAATAAAACACATCTCAACACATTTCTCGATATTACAAAAATCCCGTGGCCAGTAAGACAGCTTCCACTGTGGTGATTTAAACACAAGAACAAAAGATGGCCATTGACTACACAGCCTTGTCTGTGGACAGGAATGCATGTTGATATATTGTGTACAGTATGTAATTGTGATGCACAAGTAGCTACAACAGATGCAGAAATCCTGAGAATCCTGAGATGGGCTGAGCAGGGAGGAAATGAGGACGACAGAGCAGAGAGCTGCAGAAAGACAGTAGCCCTTCCAAAGTGATGACATATGGACGACTCCGCCGAAATCTCAGCAATATTTTCAGGAAAGAAGACACATTCTTCTACAACAAAAACAGACCCCTTCACTTTGCAAATCAACCCTGAAATGTGTGTTTCATTCCATCTTGCTACACAAAAGATGTGCATGTATCTGCGCTCCGAGCTGAGTAGACAAACCAGGCATACTTGCTGGACAATGAGAACTTGTGGATCTTTAATCCATCCCAGCATAGAGGACTGAACAACCCACACACATAGCTCCGGTGGTTTTGAAATGCCATCAAATCGGAAACATGACTAAGACCCAAAGAGGCTTCCCTGGAATTTGGGGTGAAACAATACGTGAGTAACTCTGCCCGTCACCATGGCCCCCACTCACTTTCAACCTGCTATGTCAACAGGACCGTCCAGCTGGAATGCAGGAGCCACCGCAACACATGAAGATCGATTCTGTGGCAGTCAGTCTGTTAAAACGGTACCTCACCTCAATGCACTCAACATGAAGTTAAATGACAAAAGATTGATACAGGGATAAAATGAGAGGGGAGGGGATGAAGAAAAAAAGTCAAACTGCAAGGAAACTGTTTAATTATGGCTTTTAAGGCAAGCTGGAATAAAATATTACAATTACCAGAAAGAAATAGTAGAATTTGTACATTTGCACTTAAACAAACTAATTCAATGTGAAATTCATTCACTGAAAACTTTCAGATTTTGAGCCTTTGGTGCCTTGAAAATACAGATTTTAAATCCACAGCTAAATTATTACTGAATTAGTGAAAACAGGGAATTGTTAATATTATTGAGAGGAAACATTTTTGCCAAAACACATCTTTACTCACTGTGAAAATGCCACAGAAAATACAAGAAAATTGCAATAAAATCTGTCCCGTGTACAAGAAGTAGTATTTGTTAAAAAAATAAAATAAAATCTAAATAAAAAAAACATCCACGCTACTCCCCACAAAACAACTAACATTAAACACAAAAACAAAAGTGGTTAAAGTGACACTTGAAACATACATATTTTCTGTCCATGTCACAGATGACCCAAATTGTTGGTTTGCTGTCAAACCAGACATCTGCAATCTGAAAACACATGCCAGGTTACATGACTCCACACGCCAGCAAACATCAGATCATGGAGAGATTCCCCCCTGAAAACAAGCGGACGTGCACGCAGCTCCGGGACTTTCACACGTCAATCCAACCACAGTCATTGCGTGTCTTTTTTAACATCATCAGAATGAAAAACATGCCTCGTGCTTTGCCTCAGTCTTCGGTGGTTACACGGGAAATCTTAGCTGCACAAAAGGCTGCATTATCTGCATTATAAGTTATGACTCATGCTCTCCTTGGTGTGACTGGGCAGAGAGCTATGCCGTGTGTTGCCATCTGACGGCTAAAGTTTCTTACTGGTGAAGCTCCTGCACTTATGAAATACGGCCACCCTTTGATCCGGCGTCAGGGTGTTCACACCTGCAGGAGGGAGCGGGAGTCTCAGCATTTTGTCCTCCCTATTGTTATGCATGCTTTGCCCCCTCCCGGCCTCTAGGGAGTGAACTTTAAATCTCCAGGTAAATGCAAAAGGCAAGAGGTTATAGGTCCTGGAGAAAGCTGAATGGGAGGTCAAGCCCCGCTGTGCTGAAAAAACACTACTATTGCTCGACTGGCTACAAGCAGCCGTCCGCAAATGAGCTAAGGGCTTGTAAAGCTGTCAAGCGAGACATCTATTGATATCTCTTGTTTACACTGTGGGCTCAACTCTTCTTACATAACTGATCCTACAGCTTATCACCTTATCGCCAGTCAATACCGACTATTTACCACCGCTGCACCCTTGACTTCCAATTGGCTGAAGGTCAAGTTTGTCTTTTTCCACCGTGACAAATACAAACACGCCCTGATATCAGTGTATCGCAAAAAAAAAGATTATTTCTATTGAATTCCGCTTTTATCTGGAGACAAGTGAGCGAGTAAAAAAGAGCCAGAGATATGAACTGACATTTGACAAACACAATCAAACCCAAACATAAAAAAAAGACTCATTTGTGAGCGTGTCATGTCATCCATACGCACATGTCACATCTTATTCACCACATGTTTTGACTACCAGTATTAACCGTTAGTCTTTGCATTCCTGGAAGTATGACATGCAGGGATTCATTTCAAGAGGCGACCTAACAGCTGGCTCTGAGCTATAAAGGAAAAGCTGATTCACAACTGAAAGACTGAACCAAAGATCTGAACTGTCACTCCAGCTCAAACTCTTCTCCTACCTCCAGCAATCTTCTTGAGTAGCTGCTGCCTGGCAATGATCCTGCCCAGCCTGTAGCCGGAGCGTCTGCGGTGATGGTCCATTCTCAGGTAGATATCCTGAGTCTCTGGGGTCATACTCCCCAGACACTCGCTGCCCGTGGACTCTGGGATTTCCCGAAACATAACTGGAACACTGTACCCCAAAACAAGCCCCTGACCACTGGCTGATACACTCTCACCCACACACACTGTCTCACCAACAGAAAACTTCACATACATGCGCAAAAAGCCTAAAGTGAGCTGAGAGGGAGGGCACAGCGGAGCCTAGGGGGAGGAGTGCCAACACTTCAGTCTGTCTATGCGGGCCATGTGACCGCGGGGCGGCCAATGGGAAGGAAGAGGTGGGAGTACTGCCCACCTTGCCGAGCTGAATCCAATGTCTGTGTGAACGCTTGTCAACTTCCCCCTGCTCTGGAGGGAAATATAAATACCATTGGAATGCCTATGAACTGAGTAAGGAGAGCAGGAGTGGATGAAGTGGGGTGTGGGAGGGCTTACAAAAATAGTGGCTTTTGGACCCGCCCTGCATTAGAACAACTCTCCTGCTGTTGCTGGTCACACAGGTGCCAACTTTACTGGACGAGAGTGTGTGCCATTTTAGAGAAAGCTGCAGAGGAGAGAGAAAGAGAGGGAGAAGTTGTTTTCTTGGTTGGAGAATGCTAATTTCTGCTCCCCCACCCCCACCACACTACCACTACTTCCAGTCACAGGAAGCCGGCTCAGTGGGTCTCCTCGAAGTGTCAGCTACTCAGGGGGAAAAATGGATTTTAGCTTGAATACACAAATGACCTCGATCCCCTTTTACTAACACAGAAGCAGAGATCAGACTCCAGCTTGTAACTCATTCAGTTCTGAAACCTCTGACACGTCTAGTCTCAGTTCCTTACTACACAATTAACATAATTTAATACTCATTATATGCATACAGCTCGTAAACAAGGACTCAGAGTCTTTTTATATTTTATGACGTAGGCCAACGGGCACCAACTAAACTTGTGAGGCCATAAAGAGCAAAAGAAAAAAGGAGGAATTTCAAAATTCCAGTCTGAATATACTAAATAGTATTATATCTTTCTCTTAGCATACAGTTGTTCTAGTTTTATATGCAATAAGCCATTGTGACTTTCCAGTTTCTAGGAAGGAGAAGTAATATAAGATGAATCGTTCCAGACAGCAATCCAACTGAGATTGGAAACTAGATAAAGTGAAAAGGTTGAGAATGGAGGAAATGCAATGCCAAAAAACCCAACCTGGAAACACTACTATTTTGCATTATTTTCCAATACGTTTAACGTAAATTCACATACTGACATCCAGCTACATGCTAACTTTTTTAAAAGCACCTTCACTAGAGGAAGCAACAACAACCTACAGAGAAGCAACCTCCATGCTGTAAATGCCAGTTTTTGGTGAATTTGCAATTTTAAATGACAGTCTTTGCCCTCCTGTATGCAAGCGTTCCACCAAATATATTCCCTTTAAATATGCAAGAGGACACTGTTGCCGCATCCTTGGCTTAGCGATGCCTAAGACAATAATAACTGGTTAAAAGAAAGACAAACATGCCAGAGTGTTCCCCCTACATCAGCCTGATAATGAGGTGCAACTAGACCATTCTTCACTGGCCTGTGTCAGTGCTGGAGAACGGTCTGATTATACAAGACTACAATAATCTGGCAACATGTAAATAGTCTTGCACCATTTGAAGCAACATTTTACATAAAAACCAAAACATACTCCCCCTCTGATTTAAAAGTGTATCGGCCGGTTCGCAGTGTGAAACAACAACCTCGTCAGCACTGAAATGAAGCCCACATCTGTACCAGCAGACCCACCCAGTGCCAATCAAGCCCCCTGCCACTCTCCTTGCTGCTGTCCTGGCCTCCTCATACAGGCTCGCCTGTTTAGTATAAGCATGGCGCCATACACGTGAATAGAGCGCAAATGGGCAAGCGACCAAGTTAAACACAGCCCCTGTCTGTTCCTCTCCCTGGCTGGCAAAATCCACCCGAGCTTAAGCTCACAAAGACCACAATTCAGCAGCACACTTCAGAGCACGCTGCGCATTTTCATAAACTTCTCCTGGGTTTAATGGCCCTCCCCACACCCCTCAAGTGGAGCTATTTTAATACGAGACTGTTGCTTTTTTAAAGTACTAGGTGATGGTGTGACACTATTCAAATGATTTCATTGGGCGGTGACTCAGTTTTTTGCACACACAAACACCTGTATTCATTCATGCTGTAAAAGGATCGCTGAAGGTGTCAGACGTGAAAATGAGTGGCAGCACTGTTGGGAACAGTGATCTCCCTGAACCCATTTCTCTGGTTCTTATTTCCTTCTTTGTCTAGACGATGAAATTCACCAAGCGCATCACACGTATTGCATTACAGAATCAATCACCCACTGCTAGGCAACATCATAATGAGTGAGATTGATGGTGTCATTGTCTCTTGTCCGCATTCAGATTCCTCAGCGGGGATTGTGAAAGTGCTGCGAGATCTCCAGTGTGCTCAGAGGTGTCCTTGTGTTTAACTTTGTGCTGCATGCCATGAAGAAATGGCTGTGGTCTGTCCTCAGAGGGAGCACTGCGACTCCAGCCCTTATCAAACTTGTTTCAACACGCCTCTGTCTGGGTTTCAGAGCTCAACTACTATACAGCATTGCAACAGGAATCCAGACTCACATTACAGACATACAAACACATACCGAGGCTGGCTGGGCTGACAAAGTGGAAATTATTGTTCATCACAGTGATGGCAGTTAATGGTAAATGAATGAAAAAATGTGCTGTGAGGAAAAAATAGATATCCGAGAGGAAGAGGAAAAATTGAGGGTGAATTAACTGAATGTCATATTGCACAGTGACACAACCATTATTATTATTAAATATATTATTATGACAAAACTGTAATTCAGGCATTTAATGCATGTCGAACCTTCATTACTGAAACTCAGCTTCAGTCAGGTGCGCTTGCTGAAGGAAACTTATATTCTGAATCAGCTTGCGGCCCACCGATAATGAGCGCGGAGGCAGTAGACGTCGCTCTGATGTGGTCTGAATCAGCAGCAGACATATGTAATCTGCACTGGGCCGTCCTGGTTCTGGTGTGCCTGTGTTTCCTGTGGTTAGGGCTTAAGAATAGCCCTAGTGTGACAGAAGATTTCCACCTCATGAACCGCCAAATGTCTGAATTGTGAGCTCAGGTCTGGATGTAAATCACACTTTAATATTATAAGACCGGTTGAGCTGCGTATCCCAGTGGATGAGGTGGCTGATTGCAAACTTTTTAACCCACTACAACTCTCAACTGTTGACACAGAGAGGATCTTTAAGTAAGACTCCATGCGTAATTATTTAGATCTTAATCTTAAGAGTAGCGTATACTCCTCCAGCAGCTGCTGGGCTGTTCCCAAAACACAGGTGTGTCCCGAGATATCCAGGCTACTCCCCTGCATATTAAGTTCTTTTCAATAAATGTTCTCTTAAGAAATAGCAGGAGATAGTGTGCCAAGCAAATATCGCAGTTTAAGAAAAACATAGTCACGTTCCTTATTGTGCAAGTTAAATGACGTAGAATAATCTGTCTAAATACTGAGATGAGGTAACTAGACACTCTCTATTGACTGAGACTAATAATGTGAATTTTAAATTGTAATTATGGAAGAAGTTTCTTGTATTAAAACTGGGAGTAAAGAGACTTAACAACATATCAATTTACATATTGTGAGATCATTTTTGTTATGCCAAAGCTGTAATGCGGTATATTGCTATATATCCTGGTTTGATTCAGTTTGCACTCTAAAACTCAAGTCCAGTCAGATGTGATTATAACAATAATTGCCTGTTGAAGCTTGAAGCCCACAGATGAGTGTGGAAGCAGTGTATTGTGGCTACGGCAGCACTCTGATGTGGTTTGATTCATGAGCAAACACTTGTATTCTGCACTGGGTATTCCTGGCTCTGGGATGGTTTTCCAGCACAAAAACATACAAATACAAGCTTTAAATTCTGCATATTTATGAAAGGAACAATAAAGTTTTCAAGCCAGCAAGGCCATTCTTCCATCAAGTCTATTTTTCCTAAACGTATAATGAAAAGAAAACTACCAACATCTTTAAGAGCTGTAATGGACGCCCCATGCAGCAGCACAATGCATACAACCTTGTTGTATGTTTTTACTAAATACCACAATTCAGTTGCATCAGCTTCTGTATTGTGCACAAACTGGTTTTGCTTTCATGAGATGAATGTCAATCAAATCAGTCAGAACAGAGGATGCTAGACTTGTCAAAAGACATTAACAACATCTTTTTACTTTCATCTATCTTTGGGAGCACAGCAATTGCCTCAACTTAAAGTCAAACCCTTAGACATACCAATTATTTAATCTCTTTAAGATATGCACTTTTCTAGATGGACTATGACAGCTCACATTAATCAGCATTTGGTTCCTGCTTTACATTTAATCTGTATATTAATGATGCGTGACTAGATAAAGGTCACCATAGTTTTTGGGGTTTTTTTTTTTTGAGTATATGGTTTTTTCATTGTCATGTCCTTTCTGTCAGCAGGATTACACAAAAACTACCAAGCCACTTTTCATGAAGGAACCCATTAAACTTTGCTTCAGATCTGCAAAATCCCATATCACAGAAGAGGTCTGCGCTCTCTGAACGTCCTTTTATATTTGGTTTTTGCCGAGTGACCTTCAACACATCAGCAGCAACGATATGAATTCAAAAGTCTAAAAGTCATAAGTTCCACATTTTTGTCAGTATGCCAGGCTGGAGTCAGTGATTTAAGGTTTAAAAAAGACTTAATGCAGCTCTCTCCTAAATTGACTTCCTGAGACAGCTGCTATCCACCAGTGTTTGGCTGTAAATGGGTCACCTCCTGCAATGTGACATGCATAAATTTCTTTGCCGACGGGCCAAATCCATCTCTGATGAGCAAGAAATTAGCTGTCCAGTGCCAAAACCTGAACTAAATCTCGTACAAACCCAGAATTCCTCACCCCGTTTTTTCTGTTTAGAAAAAGAATCATGGGTTTGTTGCTGCCTGCCCCAAATATCACTCTAGCTCTGCATACCACGATTACACCACCATCTATATATACACAAAGGCACCAAAAGTGCAAATATGTACATTTAGACCACATATGGCAGCCTAGGAAAAAAAAAAAACTTACATCAGGGCTCAAAAAAGTAAAATGACATTCAAATAACTCAGTCATCTGCATAAGCCTGGTCTATATATGTGTCCTGTCATTGTTCAGTGTGTATTTCAGCAGCTCAAGGCCTCGGGACAGCACAGACAGCCTGATGAATGGCACTCATCACTGAGATACAGACTGTATATGGAAAAGAATGCAAGATTAATGTGTCAAATATCCAGACATCACAGGACTCAGCTGCTGCATCAGTGACGGGCCTCAGCAGGCTGCACAACTGAGCCAAGCACGCATGAGACGTCACGCACAAAATACTGTGTGAAAATCGAACAGCAGCTTTGAATCCCATTAAACAAAGGAGAACACACCAGTGGGTTCTGATATATCACGTAAAACATCTGCTCCCTATTTGTATGACTTCAGCACTTAAACTCCGCCTGAAGAAGACTGAGCTGTTTTGTAATTCATGTGGCTTTCCCACATGAGTCTCTAACTGTGGTCAATTCACTGCACCTGGTGGTGCACTTAGGCAACTGCACAAATGATTGATTTCCACCGCTGACACACAACACTCTCAAAACCTTTGATAGAACCACTGCACCAGGCGCCGACCTCTAAATCTTCCATTTTCCCTACGTTCCATCCAAACCAGCTTAAACATTCTCCACACCGTGTAACACATCACATATTTTTCCTTGCTTCAAATGAGCGAGATATTGCTTCATGTTGAGTTAAGTATTTGAATCCACATTACCATTCTTTAAATGGTTGCATCAAATAGAGGATTCTAGATCCCCTGAGCACAATTTCACAGACATTATGCAAGAAATATACGCTTGAAGAGACTGTGCCGCGGAAAAAAAAATGAAGTTCAACGTGACTGAACAATGCTTGGCAGCACAACATGTTCTGTCCTCTGGTGAGACAGTTGCATTTTAGGAGGCTGAAGCAAGTATGTATAGAGCATTTCATTGGAGTCACATTGCGAGGAAACTGCTTGAGTCCAAATTTATTTGCAGCCAGGTATTCATATTAGGAAGGAGAGCAGCTGGAGATAAACTTGGTTTGTACTGTGTCAGAGGTGGACTGAGAAGCAGAAACATGGAGAAGTGAAAATGCAGCTATGGCATAAGGATATAAAACTTAAAATGCAATAATTAAAGCTGAATAAATCACAAGGTAGATTAAAAAAAAGTGTGCAATTTCTTGCTTTTATGTTAAAGTTGCACAATAAGCAAGGTGATAACTACACTTTGTTCAGCTGTTGTCCATCCTCGTTCATCTTTCATCCACTTTCCATTTCATTAACGCGCAAAAATTACGCATCAGCGCCCCTCTGCGGCACAACAAGGGCCATTGTCATTTAAAACGGAGAAAGTTGGCGTTAAAACACTGTAAATAAAGGCGAGGGAGTGCTGTGCGTGTTATACGTTGATGACAACAATCACACTGAGCTTTTTGTCTATTAGGACTAAACATTTACGCACATAATTCTGCACTTTCGGTGTTTGGGAGATTCTCATTTTTAAATTGCACTGGGTTACATGCACAAATGAAGTAATTTAACAAGATATTTCTGCACTGCATCGAACTACTGGCCATCATTATAAACAAATTAGGAGAGAGTAAAGCTTCCAAAACTAAAAAAAGAAATTACTCTAAAACTATATCCACAAAACAAATTGCACTACTTTCATTGATGCACTCTCTGAATTATGAGATCCACACATTAAAATAACTTCACCCTATTAAGAAGGGTTGACTTGAGGCTTTGCTGTGCTGCTGGACAACACTTCACTCTTTCCTGCGGGCTCAGGTCTGCCTGGATCGGACTACTGACCTGCCAGTCTCCGCTCCCTGACATTCTTCCAGAGTAAATCCCAGGCTTTGGATGTGGAGCTCCGCAGCTGCTCGCTGAAAGACCGCCGGAGCTTCAGCTTCGTAGAGTTTCTTTTAGAAGTCATCTCAAATCCTCCACTCGAACATAATAATAAAATCCTCCTGGTCCCACAAACACGTTAAAGTCCCCGAAACTAAAAATTAATTACACTTTTTCTTTTTTTTCTCCAGCTACAATTTCTTTTCTACTTCAGCTGCAAACCTGACTTTGGTGTCCGCTCTCCAAACGAAGTTGTCAACATTTTAAGAGGGAAAATGTTAAAAAATAAAATAAAAAATATTCCTCTCGGTTAGGAAACAATAGTAAAAGTGACAGTAAAGCACTAAGACAGGCTTCACACTTCACACCAGATGTGTGTGTGTGCGTGTGTTTGTGTGTGTGTGAATTGATCCACGCTCAGAGAAGCGGAGGAGCAGCCGTGACGCCTTCAGGGGCTGCGGGGAACGTGGGGATTTGTAATGCAGCGCGCATGATTTATCCAACAAAACGGTAAACTAACTCTGCCTGGAAAATAAAAGGAGAAAACCTGGAAGGACTGATGATGATTGCATATTGCAGCTCAGCTCGTTAGTGTCACTTTTTTAGAGTTACAGCACACCCAACATCTCCAAATATAAGCCTTGAAGCAGAGTTTTACATGGAGCACTTGAAGGCACCACACTCTGCAACCCACGCAGCACCCTGTCACTACAGATCTACACTGTGTAGGCTACTTCACTCAAATGACAAGTCAAGGCTGAGCAGTCACATTCTGTGACCTCATTAAAGTCCTCACAACATGAAACCTAAAATCCAACAACATCCACACAACATTAGAATAATGCTCAATTATGAGGACTCCTATGCCTGGGGACGACATTGATACCACTTGATATAAAAGAAATGTATTTGTTGTATAATCTATTTAATAAATTATTGTATTTAAGCTATAATAGTAACAGTAAAGTTAGTCAGTTTATCTACAGTATGTACTGAATGTCAATGTGACATGTACACAAAAAGTATGCTTTAGTAAACACATTCAAAAGTCAATTAAATAAGAACAGACAGCTTTATCAGTATAAAAGTAAATGTAAAATCTTGAAAAGGGGTGAATCTCACCTCACAGGCCGACTTATGTTAGCTTTATATTCAAAATTGGATGTTGAACTGACTTTAAATAACACATACAGAAATTATTTTTGATTGTTATCACAGACTGAATAACAGTTTTGAATGGATGGCCTTGAGATAAATCAGTTGGAGAGAATATAACTTTACTATCACACACATTTAAATCACAGACATCAAGCTTAGCCCACAGTGGTGAGGAATTCAAGCCAGTTAGGAAGCAGGTGGAGAGCTGACCTCGCTAGCTTCCCCACCCCCACCCCATTAAGATGATAACAACACATAATATTGCTGGTTAGCTGTGATGTTATCGTGTGAGATGAATTTACCACAAATTAGCAAAGCTACAGTCTTAAAACTTATTGATTATCCATGGGTTCTTATCAATCAAAAGTCAGACTTACAGTTTTACACATCCCAATAAAGTCAGCGCTATTTTCTTGTTCAAACTAACGGAAAACTTTTCATTTGACTCTCATGTTAACAGTAAAAAAGTTTCTATTACTAGCTAATTTTCTACAGTCAAAATATTACATCAACATACCTCTAAACCACTTCTTTTGATTTCCTCAGTCCTGGCTGTCTTATCCTCGTTTACCCTACTCGTGATTCTAAAACATATGAACAACGCAGACTTTTTATTATGAGGATTTCAACCTTCATCAGGACGCCGCTGTCTGTTATTTTAAAGCTTAATGAAAGTTCAGCGAGTTCTCTCCAGGTAGGCTGGAGTAGGTCAACCCTTCAACAAAAACATGGATTCAGTTTCAGGGCCATTTACTTTTGTTGTTACAAAAACTTGCACCACAAACCGTGATAAAAAATGAAGAGGGAGAGAGACAAAGCTTCGGCTCACATACATGAAGAATAAACACGATAAGCTCCTCTGTGACGCTGCTGCTGCTCCTGCTACCAGCAAGACAACAACAGCTCAATAATCATTCTAGTGTAATTATTTTAGGAATTTCCTGCTATTATTGTATGCCCATGCAGGCAGTGCATGACCTAAGAGCGGTGATATCATATCAGCTGAATTCATTTCTCGGTCACCAGCTGGGATTACTGTTATAACAGGTACAAATCCACTCCAAACACACGGACAGACTGGCTCAAGATTGACAGTTTCTTAAATGAACAAACCTCTGCCGACCTCAGTTTGGCCTCTCAGTACGAAGCTGAGACAACATTACTTAATTTCAATAAGTAAACGGACCCTGTTTGCCACTGAGCAGGACATATGATTTACACATTATATCAAGGTCACATGATGAGATATCTCAGCACCAAAGGAGTGAGCAGCCGAGAATATTAATGAAGGGCTCAGTTTTCCATTAAGTAAAATTACGTGACTCGGAAACTGCGTGTAAGAGACCCAGAGAGCTGCTCTGATCTCACTGAAACATGAAAACATTACCATCTACATATTTCCGATTTAATGACACAAACATCAAAGACTTCCTATAAAGCGAAACCTCAAAATTCGCACAGTGAGGAAACTAAATAATTTCTCAGACTGTGGCTGCTTTTCATCTGCGTTTGGATCTAAGTCAATTTGTCACCGTTATTTTAAGGTTTAACAAGTTCCAGGAATGAAAAATATGTGAGAAAATATGTAGATGCCTCCTTTTTGGGTTCAGCGTGGGCCACCAGTGATCAGGCAGCTGCTATTTTCAGCCCCACTTGTCCAGACCTCGGGCTAAAGTGCAGCTTGGAGGACAAAAATTACACGCATTCACACTTGTCTCGAGAATCTGTTGCATTTGATCCTGTGACTTTTTGAGGAAGGGTCAGGGTTAGGCCGAGTCAAGCACCTCGTTTTCCGCTGGTCACGTGAACCAGGAAGCCCACAGAGACAAGGGGCTGAATGTTAGCACACAAACTCTGGGAATGTAACACAAAGAAATGGTCAGAAATGTGCTCTTAATTCAAGATCACACCAGAAGTTTTGAAAGAACACACACGTGAAGGAGTTTCTTCATAAAGAACCCTTAAACAATCTTCAAAACATCATGTGTCCATCATCCTTTGATGGATATAGATTGACATGTGTTGAAAGCAGCACAATGAATCAGGACAAGATGTTGACGTTGCAAACAAGGCGTTAATCTCCAGGCCCAGTGACAGACAATACCGTCCCTGTCAGGCCCCCCCCAAGAGTAAAAGTGATGGAGGAAGCACAGCAACAAGGTTCTGACCTCTCTCGACATGAATCATCACAGAGGTAAACACAGCCGAGCCGCTGTGCCTCTCTAACTCCGAAAAGAAACCACTTGCGCTATAAAGATGAGCATTATCGCAACAAGGATCATTGTGGGTAGACAATGACTGAGCCTCTGGAGGGGTCTCTGGCGGTGGAAGTAATAGCAGATGCAAAGAGAGGAAACATCAGTCAGCCTGAGAATGTTTTCCCTCCGCTGACTCACCCACTTGTTTGTTTTGGCCGGGGCAGCTTTCAGAGAGCGCTCGTTTTCCCGTCTTCCCTGAAAAAGTGGCACGTTTTCAGTCCACTCTTTCTCCCACTCTATCATAAACACTTAGATATAAACACACGTATTTACTGAATCATCCACATCCCAGCTTGTGTGTGTGTGTGTGTGTGTGTGTTGTCTCCGTCCACGTCTGGTGACTGATGTGGAATGCTGTCCCATAGCTGCAGTGGGAAAATCCCAGATGTGAGGAAACTGATTTCTGCTCTCTGAATGGGTCATGTTGTTGGCCAGGAGGTCTTACACCAGGCCCCCTTGAAATGTCTGGGAGATTGCACTTCCCAGCCCTAATGGAAACAAGGCTCGGGGAACGGGGAGCGGGGAGATCTCCCCTCCACCTCCATCCTGGCCCCTGAGGGCTCGTCCCAGGCATGTGCTATAAATTTCCTGACCATATATTCCCAAGTCGAGTTCATTTTTCCAGAGGAGCCACACATGTGGTGTATATCTGGGTTTAGATTATGTGGTCGTGGAAGGAGGAGCCGACTTTGGTCCCAATCCATTAAAGTGGCCACTAATTCTGTTTTCTTAGAGGGCCGTCCGTTGTAACGTCATGGTTTCTTGCTTTGGCGAAGGTTGGTCTTTGTAGAATCATTCATTCCCAAACAGATGATCAATTACGTCAAATCTATATTTAAACGCAGATGAGGCCTAAACTGCACATTTGTCATGTTTATCCATATAGCTACTCATTGAGGCAGTTTGTTACATAATCTGAGCTCTTGTGTGAAAATAGAAAAGCTCAAAAGCCTTTTTTTTTTCTTCTCAATATAATGAAACATCTGTAGAAGCAGGAGTTTGCGGGGGTCAGAGTTTGTATAAAGAGGCTCGAAGAATGTAAAACTGGCATGACAAGCGTATGTGGCTATTGTTTAATTGAATGACAAAGCATGTAATACTGTCAAGGTCTGAATCTGTTAAGGCTGCATTGCCCACAAAAATGCATGGGAAAACATTTACACCACTGTCCAGCACCTGGTTTCTATTAGAGCAATGAGGGTTTAATCACAGAGGTACATTTCTCTCTCAATCACTCTCACTCCTTCCCATTTCTCTCTTTTTGTTCGAGGTAACAGATGTAAAATAAGCTAATGTTTTATTGATTTTAAGTCATTTTCAAGCTGGATTTAAATCGTTTTTTTCCCACCAAGGACTAATTTTCATTCTGTTGATGTGAAACCTACATTAGATTGCTCCAAGGCACCTTCAAAGCAATCAGCAATAAATGCAGCTGACAGGATAACTCTTCATAAATTACATAGGCTGTAGCATGACATTAGCCGCTATGAAACAAATTCAAACAGGAAGTTGCTGTTTATATTTCCAGATGAGCGCTGTCCCATGAGAGAAACCGGAGTTAAGAGCCTGACAGAGACCAAAGGGGAAAAAAATGACAGCTGCTTAAAATTAAACCTACAGTATGGACCTATAGTCTCCTCTCAGACCAGTGTCTTAGTGTCCCATTTGAAGCCATTACAGTTTGCCTCCAAAGGGTCTCAAGCTGCTGCTCGTGACTCTGTAAACACAAACAGTTATACAAGACATTTGCATTTAATAGAAACCACACTGGATTTCTCAACTTGTGTGTGAACACTTTAACTGCTCCCAGATCTCAGAGGAGTTGGGTTAACAACACAGAGAAAAAAAAAAATCATGTTTCAACTACTTTCAAAAATGTTTCATATGCCTCCAAGCTAAAAAATAAAATAAAAACAAGATTACTTTGTGCTTTTATTATGATCACGTTCTCTAAAACATCAGAAAATTAATGATGGGTTTTATTAACGATGCGTTTGTGGACTCATTCACCGCCAACAATTCTGCTCAACTCATCAACCGTGATAAGCTGGAAGTACAGTGCAGGTATTGTTTTCAAACTGAGACACAAACAAGTCCTGCTGGGCCCTTAAGTTTGAAAGCCAGGGAGCAGAGAGGATGCAGGAAGTCTGCTCTGCCTCTGCCTGCTATTGCTCTTTGATTACTGAGCCAAATTGTTTAATCAGGTCTGAAACCACAAGAAAGCCGCAGTGCAACATTGCCCCAGGACAGAGCCTCTTTTAACAGCCCGCTGTGTTTTTTGTTATCTGGGTACAGGTGGAAGCGCACAGCTATGTAAATCTCCAGTAGCATGGTTGCCCGTGGCCTTGCTTCAGTGCAGAAACACACAGAGTTTGGTGTGAGCGGTGCCACGCGCTCGGCCAACCTGAGGATGTGGAGGCGAGTGCTGCAGGCCCAGCGGAGGAGTAGACTTTTTGCCTCCCTGCAACATCTGGAATCTCTGTGGTTTATGTGGGAAATTTGGGAGGCCACTGAAAGAGCCAATGTAGTTACTGCATCTAAACCGACCCTGCGGAAATGTTCTTGGCTTGGAGACTGTGTGAGTGTGTGTGTGCAGGACCACTGAGGTGATACAAAGTGGAGCAGCAGACTTGATAAAGCTTTGGATGAGGAAGGAGTTATTGTTTGGATACATTTCCAGCAGAACGGTTAAGCATTCACAGGAAAGGTACATACACACAACAGGAGATAAGAAGAGGAAAGTCTGTTGACTGTTTAGTCGCTAACATCCTGGTGTGGGACCCTGAAGTAGTGTGGTCCTTCCTGGCTCATTACTTCCTAAATCTTGTTTCTGCCTTTCTTCCCAGTTGGCAGCTGAGTGCTGGACCAACCTGTTAGCTTTTGTGTCGCTACACACACACACACTTCTTCATACACACACACATAGAGTTCCTTTCCTCCTGCAACTGGCCTGCATCCTGACACGGCTGCCCGTGTCTCCTTCCACTTAGTTTACAAAACCCAGGCCTGAATTCCTCGACACACACACGCCGACACACACAGAAAACACTCTCACCTTGGTCTTTTTAAAGAAGGTGTTCCTGAGAGGATTTATTGACTGCTTCTTCTCTAACTGGCAGTGTGGATGTAATTGGGAATCAGAACAATAAGCCTGTTTCCTCTTGCTGAAGAACATAACATTTTTTAGATAGATCCCGTTCGAATTGCTCCGAATGCACAATGATTTATACTTGGCAATAAATTACACCCAGAGACTGTGGAAATTGTACAACATGATGATCTCATTCAGTATAAGGGCCTTCAAGGCATTATTAAACGATATTATGTGCTATTGTGTGTGTGATGGTTACAATAATTGCAATAAAAATGTTAAAATTGCAATAAAAACATTAAAAGACTTCAGAGCAGGTTAACCAGATAGTTCTCTAATGTTTTCACAACCTTGACAAATTACTGTATATACAAAGAAAAGTCCAGAAATACTACCAAGCTTCTCTTTTTTTCCCCCCCTCTCGCTTTCCCTGTCATACAGCCGAGCTGGCCTCTGCACTCAGGAAACCACAAGTCATTTTCCATCTTTCCATGTGTGGAATTTTTTATGCACTCGTCATGCCAGCAGCACCCTTTATAGTCTGAGCTGCATTTACAAATGACGACTTGCTTATAAATTTAGAAACATGATGTCACTGATCTGGCACCTGTTCGGCAAACGGATAGACGGCGAGCGAAAGTAATGGCACAATTTCACGAAAATGAATTTTCCTGCAGCTTTAAATCAAGACGTTTCACAGAGTCCAGGTCTGCCTTTAAACAGTCAGAACAGATGAGAATACTTTGGCCATATTCAAACTGTGTGGTGGAAAAATGTGCTATGTTGCCGTCTCTTTTCAATACTCAAACCACTTCTAAAGCGATTCACATATTATTTGGGGAAATACACCAGAAAGACATAGTCATTGATTTCAACCAAGTTAAAAAAGTTCTTTGAGTTGTGCTCACTAAGAAGTTATGTTTTGAAAGTTTGGAAATGCACATTCCAAAGATTGTTCTGTCATTAATTCTACTTTTAACAACAAGAAAAAAATTGCACAACTTATTTAATGTACCAGTTGATATAGAAAAAAAACAGTCTGTCACAGGCTCATACTGCAGCAGTTAAGTCAACAGAGTGCTTCACATTTTACAGAAACAGTTTGGCAAATAGTCTCTATTTTTCCAATATAACACTGCAGTGTACAAAGCCAGAGCCATAAAAATGTTTTTGTTTTATTTTTTTTAGTTTGGGGAAAAACTTGACTGTCCTGCACAGAACTCTGACCTCAGCTCCGTCCAACACCTTTGGGGATGAACTTGAACTATGACAGCAAGTCGGGTCTTATCGCCTGTCACATCAGCGGCTGACATCCCGAAAGCTCTCGCGGCTGAAATGGGAGCAGATCCCAGCAGTCGTGTTTCAAAATGTTGTGCAAAATCTTCACAAAAGAGCGGAGGATGTCATAGCAGCGTATAAAGGCCCATGGGTTTTGAGAGGCTGAGTAATTTCTCATGGGTGTATATGTAATGGATTTCTATGTAGTTGCTACTAAACCAACAGACACAGAAAACAAAACAAACTACAGAAATCATTCAAAGCACCTTTGTAGAGACAGAAAACACTTGTGTGCACTCCCAGACCAAATGGAAAATGGCAGCAGTCCTTTCGAAATGATCTATTCCTCGGCCTCCCGTTGGGAATAATGTGACACTTAGCTAAGTTTGGACCTTTACTATCACAACAAAACAGATTTCATAATAAGAACAGCAGTGAGGTCAGACTCTAGCAGAAACCAACGGATTACGACATAGTTAATAATCCTTCTTACGGCTCCAAACATCTGATTTTAATATTCGCCCCACCGGCCCGCTCCTCTTGTGTATGTTCTGATTACAACTACGTAGGTGTCAGACTATGTCATCTACTGCTCACTTGTTGCCATGAAGCTCTTGTGATGTGTGTATTATCGTCCCTAACAGGCCTCCAGAGAGAGACTGCAGCTGTCTGAGGTCCCAGTCAGCCTCCAGCAACAGGCAGTGACCCTGGGTTCTGGACTCTGAGAACAGCTGAGGAACATGAGGGAGTCAAAAACAGATAAGAAACCCCTGCTGTAGCGTATTAGTGGCCATGGGCATTATATAATACCCACTGGTGTTTCATCTATAGCTGGACCGCAGATTTACAATAGCAGTGTGTACATGGGGCCCCACAGAGGAGCCACTTCACAGCCAAAAGGATTCTCAGATTGGCCAGCTTTATACTGTGGGAGTCATGAGCAAAGCTGGTAAACGGCTGCAGCCCCTTTTGTGCAGTTAATCCAAATCATCAGGGCTTGTTTTAGGGTTTCCCTGTGCCATGTAGAACCACTGTGTTAGTTTTTCCACTGATAATCAGGTTTGAGACAATGTTCTACATCAACACATCACCTGCAACACTAAGCAAAATCAACTCATGCATGGGTCTCTTTGGGTTTCCGTTGCCTTTGCTGAGCCTAACATCAGTGTTCCTGAGTAATTGGCATCACAAAGCTGGTTATCAAGTGGATCTGTTAACTGTGGATTTTCCAGTCTTGCAGTGATCCATCTACTCCGAACAATGAGTGGAGTGCTTAATGTGGAATGTGATATACTTACAGGAAAATTCGACTATATATGTGTTGGCAGTTTGCCTGATTGAATTGAAACATTACCTCTTTAAGTCCAATAAGTCTCCAAAGGCTGTAAATCAGTATGCATACACTCAACTTATACCTAACAGGAAGGATGGACACACATTTTTCTTAACATTAATCTTCTCCTAAATACCATTTTATTTCATTAGTAACATTTCCTGGCAAGGCTGTGCTACATTTCACCAGATCCCTCACATTTCCTATTTACGTCATCTCACTTTCCCGTTCCAGACCTGTGAAAGACACTTCTATCAGTCCCAAAACATGTACCTGAAATGATAATTCATTTGGAATTCTATCATCAAGTGGCATTTAGCTCTGACTTTAAAGGGAAAAACTAGCCAGGCTCTTAAAACAGCCGCTTTACATTTCCTCTCTAGCTTCTCCCTCGGAGTCATTCACACCAATGTGTGAGGGACACAGGGCTTTACATTACTTTCCTTGCAAATAGAGAGAAGTCCCCAAAGGATTCACAGAGTTTCCTCTTTGTTTTTCTTATAATCAGCAGCAAGAGATTTGCACATTGAAAGTAGATTAGCATATTTATTCAGAGAGAGGATCTGTGTAAATGCACACAGTCGGTTTGAAACCTCAGAGGCTGAGAGAGGGAAGCCTCAGCCTGACAGTTCTGGGCCAGAGACTTCTGTTTAAGCAGCACTTGTGTAATTTTCTCTCAGAATGGTGCTTGGGAAGGTGATGTTTATCATAACAAAGCACATGACCATTTATTTGTGCATGTTAAAAGTCATTCAGTTCTGCATAACTGCTTCTCACTGGACCCTGGCAGCCTTTCTGTTTGTCTACCCTTTACACTGAAATTTTTGTTTTATGCAAGACACAAATATATTTACAATACACACAGTAGCTGTGCACAAAATCTTGAAAGCGTCTATTGCGCAACCTTTCGTCTGCCCACTCGTGAATGTGCGTTTCGGTCGAGTCAAACAAAAGCAGCTTCATCCTCCTTATCAGTGCTGTATCTCTGGCAGGAGCGCGGCTGGATGTGCAGCTTTCAGCATTAGAGTGTCACTGCGGATTCATTAATTCAATGATTAATGTCAGTCAAGTCAGCGGGGTTTTGAGGATGAACACAGTTGCCTCCTCTCACCAGAGGAAGCCATTAATTTCCACACTGCAATTAAAGAGACTGCAGGGAATAGATTTCCATACAAATTACACTGTGTGTAAGAGGGAATAAGGCACTTTTGGCCCATCATCTACTCAAGACTTGAAAAATGCTCTATAACTGTTGAGTAATGCCTTCAGAAAATAAACATTTGAGATTGAGGATTAAGTCCCCCCCCCCTCCACTGTAAACCAAATCTTCTCTGAGCATATCCATATGTGGTTTCAGAATGAAACTCTGGGTTTTGTTTGTGCCTCGGGAAAAACATAACAATTCAAGAAGGTTAAAAGGTCTAGTGTTTTTTCCAGAAATGATGCTTTGCATGATTTTAAATAACTAACAAACAGGAACTTCTATTTTTAAAATCTCATTTCTAAGTGCTGCAGTGCTTATTGAGCTTTTTGATAATATGAGGGAATTGTTATACAAAGCTATTTAAAGCTATTTGAGATGATATAACAAAAACACAATCTACACGATCATGTTACGTATTAACAGTCACACAACATGCATTAAAATGTGCATATGTTTGCAGTAGATTGCAGACACTGTCAGATGCGATCTTACATAATAAATTGGCAAAACATAGTCTACGGTTGTATGTATATATGGTTTCAAACAGATTCTCTTTCATACAAAGCCTGCAGCTGTTAACCAGAATGTTTTAAGTTGCAAGTGAGTACAGATGAAAATGTTGTGTACACTTGCAAGCATGTCATCTGTATTTGAGTGAAGTAAAAATAACAACACTCCTCATTTATAGCACAAAATAGCAACAGTTTTCTCACTACTGCTTTGCTATTTTGGAACTGGACCCAAAGAATGTGCTTGCCTCTCCTGGACAACGTCAGTTTAATGAGGTGGACAGTGTTGTTATGGTCGGCACTGAGAACCATCTGGTCGTCTCGTATTCGTGTCTTAAAAGAGGTTTCCACAGCCCAGCTGTAAAATACAACCAGGGAATATCACACCTAATGTGTCTGACTCTCTGCCAGCTTTGTCCTTTTTTTTTTTTTTTTTTACAACACAATCATTCCCTTAGTCATTTTATCATTCAGGTTGAAACCATATGTAGGTGTCATTTACTTTATGACTAAATAAAGTTGACAATGACACTGTCTCAGATCCCATTTATCCCAGAAAAAAAACAAAAAATGTGGTAGAAAATGTGTTCATAAATGTATTTGAGGTGAATCTCTAAGCTGTGTTGACAAACTTGACGTTATTCATTGTCCTCTCACGCTCACATTTCCAAGAATTACAGTTAGCAAGGACCAGCGATCAGTTACAGCACATCCATCACGCACACCAGCAGACCACACATTAGTTAACTGCTTCATAAAAGTGACACAGAATTTTTCCAGACCCGAAAGTCTACTTGCGCAGAACCATCGGCATCATGCAAAACTGAGGTCATGTGAGAGTGCAACCTGAGTCTAAAATGGCATCTACCCAAATCCCGCAGCTGCCCCCCAAGGGCCACATCACACCAGGCCAAATATTTCCCCTCAGCAAAACAGAAACAATGATCTGGCACGCTGCCTAATTTTAACTGCATCCCGCCAAGTGACCAATATATGAAAGGCCTTTAAAGAAAGAGACTGTGCATTTGGACATTCTCGAGACAGCGGCTGGGAGGGAGGGAGCTGACACCTGTGGCCATCACTCTTTTTTTTACATTGTCTGGGGGCCTGAGCAATGCCACTATGCAAGCCAGGGCACAGCGCAGCATCAGCTTGCGGGGAGATTTTCATTATGCGCCAGACAGCATAGCAGCACTTCAATTACAGCACAGTGACTGTAGACGGAGACCCAAGACTCCTTAAAGCTTTATGACTGATCCAGACATAAAGTTTCAAGGTACCACAGTGTAAAGTTTCAGAATTTAAAGTATTCAAATTCTTAGATTTAGTGTGTCTAGGAGAGAATTCCACAAGGCAACACTGTCTAACTCTTTTCTAACAGCATTTGTAATTGTCACTTCATTGGCCGGTGAAGAGATATTATGCAATTTCCTGGGAGATCTGGTGCTCTTTCAGCTAAATCTTTGGTCAGGGACTTAGCTCAAATGTACTGAAATGGAAAAGAGATATCTGCACGCTGAAATCAGTGCGATGTTTGCGCTGACGACATGCTTCCTTTCATTTTGTAATTACCATTACATTCAGTGTAGTGCAGGATAAATACGTGGGTGCAAGTATGCTGATGTCAACAAGTCCCTGAGCTTTCTAATATCCATTAGTCCCAAATGCTATCACATTGACTAACTACCGTTTTCTCTAGCAGCCCTTTATTGCCACTGGATGCTATCCCAGCATGCATTGACCAAAGAGGAAGACAGTCACCCTGAACAAGTTGCCAGTTCATCAAAGACTCAACACAGACTGATCATGTTTGCTGAATCTACACAAAGATGAAGAATAGAACATCACAACTGGCTTCTTCTCATGAGAGAACAGTTTGAAAGTTTGCAAGAACGACATGGACACATTAAATTCAAACACCAAAAAGCTAATTTCTTACCTGCACCTGCTGCATTGATCATCTTATTGAACATCTGCAAGTCAGAAAAAAAACAACAAATTATCAGTAAATGTCAAGATAAACCTGGATTTAATTTTCAGAGGAAGCTGCTCATCACTTGGTGTTGGAGAACTGAAACCACTGAAGACAGACATGTGAGTGATATCAATAAATTAATATTGTCTTTGTTTTACTGTACTCCACTCTATAAGCTAAGAAAAGCAGCTCAAATTAATTGGCTTTAAGAGACACATCCCCTGAATTCAGGAACAGAGAATGTCTCATTCTTCAACAGAGTGCCATAATGAAAAGTCAATGAAGAGTCTCCACAGCAGCAATGAAGGCAAGATTTAGCATTTGTTATCTCATCATCTGATGCACTGCTCAACAGTCGGCTGTTCCTATTAATCTGCTGTCAGTGCAGTGGTTATATCTCAGGAATTAAACCAAAGTTTGCTCAAAGTTTGAAGAACACATCACTGAGTTTTGTTCTGTTTCATTGGAAAGAGGTGATGATACGTGTCATATAAAGTAAGATACAGTGATTCTGTACTTAATAAAATGACTGCAGACACCAGAGGACTGAAAATCTCTTCCTGATCTGGACCAGTCAGGATCTTTTTTCCCTCTCTTACCCAACTCACTCTTCCATTTCCCCTCTGCGGCACACTGGTCTGATTTATGCGCTTGTTTGCTTGCCCCGTTTCCACATTTCTCCTTGGCAGAGAGAAAACGCTGCACAAACTCCCAAGATGCCTTTCTGTAATACTGCTGACCCTCCATCGTGACTGCCAGTTGGCAATCAGCCCACATGGCCCTGATTGGAATTCCTACCAACATATCTGCAAAGGTTTTATTGTTAATTATGACTAAACACAGTAAGTTAGCCATGTGCTGCATGTTTCATGAGGGCTGTGGCCTCCATAGAGTTGTCATGGCAGCAGAAACACTCGCAGTGTAAAGAAGCACTTGGCTGGCAGAGTGATCTATATGGCCACCACCTTACCATGACAGCAAAAAAAAAGGACCTGATTGGCTGGATTAAACAGGACAGGTGGGTTTTGGGTAAGCGTGCTGTCATTGTCATGTTCTTTGACACTTTCAGGCCACACAGCAAATGAGGTCAAGGGACAGCGGGCAGCTGGCGGTCTGTTTTTCATTTATTCAGATGATGAAGAGGCTCTAAAGCAGAAAGGGAGTCACGGCCAACAGATTTCTGGCTGTTTTCAACCCTGAACCACCTGGGGTATTCATATAGCTCCAGGATTAGCAGGTTCAACTGCTCAGTTATCTCCAGGCACAAAAATTCTCAGAGAGAAGCAGAGTAAAATACAAAACAGGTCATAAAAGTATGACTCATACCTTCATGTGTGTATTTTTACCGCTGTTTAAACACAGAAGAGCTGAGTGGGGCCTCTGAAAAGTGAGACATATAGCCACGGATGTATTGCTCATTATTGACTGTGAGATTTGGCACAGTCCGGCAGAATTTCATCACATATCTTTTGTAACAGAGCTCCAAGACGAGTTTTAATGTACAGAGACACAAACAGGGTCATTATCTCCATGCTTTAAAGAGCTTTCTGTAAATGCGATGGTCCTGATAAGTTGGTCTCCATAGACCAGCTTTAGACCCAGTTTCAGAAATAAACTCGTGAAAATTAGCACTCCAAAAATCTGATGCTGGGGCCCCAGAGGAGATGTACCGATTTGACAAGGCTTCAAAGGCTTGAACACATCACTCTCGCTGTCTCATTCCCGACAGCCAAAAGAAAGTATTTCATCCTGGCATATCACAAGAGCTGACCCACTTTAAATACACATCGCCCCAGTTCAGGCCAATCGCAGTCAGATGGTAGACACATGTCAAAGGTTACAGGTCAGAAAAAGCGACATCCTCCTCAGACGATAAGCACAGAGTCCCTTTCAAGGCTGTTGTCAGAGGGAAAACTTCCCCTTTGCTTGCACCAACAAGGATGTTTATATGGAGTGACAGGTCTGTGGTGGTTGAATGATAGATGCTGTCCCGGCACAAATGACAAGTCAGCGGGGCAGCTACAGAGCCGGTCGGTCTGAATGACAAACCAGCATGTCCTCTGTGTGCCCGTCTCTGTCAACAGCAATTAAAAGTAGGAATCCTCAACCCAAATACGTCTCTATGCAGCAATAATAGAACTCAGAAAAAAAAAGCTGGCCACAACCAGACCATGCGCTGAAGAGCAAGGTCAAGATAGCTACAAACATGGATATAGTTTGAGCTCTGTTTTATTATTGAAAAAAATATTTCTTTTTCAATTCATTGACTAATTGTTTAGTCTTTACATTTTTTCCAGGGTCCATGACTGTATTTTACCTCCACTTGTTCTGTGTAAAAAGCAGTCAAAACTTCAAATACTGAATTTACATTAGGAGGGAAAAAAAAGAACAGCAGCAAAAATTTTGTTTGCGCAGCTATAGGCAGTGAGGTTAGGCAGTTTTTCCTGAAAAATGGCAAATTAAAATAGTTTTAGATTAATTTTCTATCAGCTGACAATTCAATTAATGAGCTAAATTTCAGCTCTAAAGAGAATTTATGAAAATACCCCTTAAATACAAAAATAATGATGAAACAGCATCTTTAAAGCAACATGGTAACGACTTCAAAGAAATAATACACTAGATTCTTCTACTGCAAGACACTGACTTTCACTTGTTTAATCTACAGAAGCTGAACAAGTTATACAGACGGGCAAGTGTACTCTCTACTGCTCTCAGATCAATTTAAAAATTGAAGAAAAATCTGAAAGTTGGAGACTAAAAATCAATACTATTGAATTAACACCCCACTATATATATATAAAAAAACAACTGTAAATCAGAAGCTTGTTGGCAATTCCATAACTGAAGAGTTTGTGTTTTTGCAAAATAAAAAAAAAAAAAGAAAATCTGTTTCAGAAATATAATGATATCAATTACATAATATGGGAATATAGTAGATCAATTGTGGACTCACATCTTCCTCCAGCCACTGTGTTAACTGATGACATAAAGATAAAACAAAAAAAAATCTCCCTCCAGCAAGACATGATCTTAATCAACACCCAAGACATTCCAGCTGAGATGGACTCTGCATGCATGATGTGCAGCAGATTGAGGGCGATTTGAGATGCATTCCACTTTTTAGAGATCATACGGAGGCAGGGGGGAGTTGAAGCTTGTCCCAAAGGTGCCAAAAACTTTTACCAGATACTTCCATAAAACATCTCCCAGGTCAAGCCATGGCTACTAATCTGAGCAGCATGTACTATCTCACACATTAAGCTAGTTTATTCTTAGAGCCCAAGACCGTGATTCAGACTCGATCACGTTCTCTTTCTCTGCTGTCAGAAGTTTCATATGGACTCCAGAGCTCTTATGCAAGACTCGGAGGAGGAAAAAATCTCTCTACGCTGCTGACATGTCATTTCAGCTGTTTTTATAAACTTCAGAAGATCGTGCTTCTATATGTACTTTGACATTAAGGGAAAAGCTCTGAGGGAAATCTGCTTTTTTTTTGGTTTGCTGCTGGAGGGATATAGTCTCTGGTATGTGACTTTGTTTGTTTGTTTTTGGACGGAGCCAGGCTCGCTGTTTCCCCTATTTACAGTCTTTATGTTAAGATAAGCAAAGTGGAATCTCCTTTCATATTTACCAGACATCAGGTGGCATCAATCTTCTCATATAACGATCCACACTTCCCAAAATGTTAGGCTGCTCCTTTAACTTAAGCTTTTCTGAAGCTGATAAGATTCAATCGGGATTTTCTGCAGAGATCTCAGCTTTTCATGCTGAAAATGGCCAGTTTTGAGGCATCACTTTATCCTCCCAACCCTCCAGAGCTCACTAGAATATCAAGCTCATAAAATTGGCAGTTATATAATTGTCATAAATAATTGGAAAAATATCATTTGAATGCCCTTAAACATGTCATCACGGTATAACATGAGATCTCATTACACTCAAGGTTACACGCCAGCCATAATACTCTTGTCTGTTACATATGTGGGCATTCCCAGCTGTCCTCAAGCCAAGGTTTAACCAGTGCTGCTGTCATGTTCAAGAGGTAGTTATGGGTTCCACTAAAGAAGACAGGTGGCACCTACTCTGAGAACCAATTTCATTTGAAGCGCTAAGTACCCCTGGACAAAGTCATCTCTGCAGTCAACTCATCTATGTTGTGGTCCCTTAATAAATAAAATAAAACCTTTGCAGATCATATAACTGCTATTACAGTAGGACAAGATGCCAAAAGGAATAATACTGTAAAGAGCATCGGGAGTATTTGACTGGATACTTGCTGTTTTGCTTATAAGCAGGCTGTTTACCATCACATTGCTTCAGAGCTATCAAGAGAGCACAAAGGACAAGTTGAAAGGCTTTGAATACAAATCCGACCTGCATTCTGCAAATCTCTCAGTTGTCTGTTTCCTTTAGAGCAGCTGAATAGTGATATTTATATACTTTGTCCAGCAGAAGTGAGTCCTGCTTGTCTAAGAATGCCTAAGCTGACCTTATTCCCAATGCAAACCCCAAATATTTACAGATAAATGGAGAGAAGAGCCGCTGTACAGAGGGGAATTTAAAAAGATCAGATGCCTGTTGATGGATTTATCTTTAAAGCGGATGTACTTTGGTAGTGTTTCCCATTGTGGATTTTGTGTTATTTAAACATTGTAAACAACATATTAGGCTCAAATCTGAGATTGTGAAAAGTATTTTTATTTTTTTTTTACAGGGAACCATTTTATCCATAAAGAAAACAGACGAGAAAGTTTGTGAAAACATTTTCGAAGATGATAAATTGCTCTGCTTTTGCCGATCACATCAGTTTGTCACAGATAAATGAAACTCGACTGGATCTGGATGTCGATGCACCATACAGAATCTTTTCAGGGAACACATGGAGCAGTATGGATGTTTTTTTAAAAAAAAAAAAACTGTCACCAAAGTTCAACAACAAAATCTAAAAGGTCAAATTAAACTTTCATTGGATTAATTTAGATAAAACAATCCAAGGATGGATATTATGGATACGTACTAGATGTGTGCTAGTTTAAGATGGAGCAAACAGTTCCCTGACGGACAAAAACTTTGATTTACGACAGACGAATACTTTGCGTATCGCACATGAAGTAAACAGCTCATGGCAGTCACCCAAAAGTGCAAAAGCCAGATTTGAGCTGAAAAAAGAAAATGTCACGGAGTCATATTCCAATGAATTTAGCAACAAGTAGGTCTGAACAACAGCACTGCATGTAGCAAGTTTGTTTATACTGTGCAACAAACTGTATGTATACGTTCTCGTTGACTTATAGAGAGGCTGTTGGCCGCCTGCAGGAAGCCGTGATTCTTAGAAAAACTTACCGTCTTCTTGGATCTTGCTTTTGTTCCCAGTGAGGAGCTGCGAGGAGCAGAAAACCTGTCTCGGCTCTGACATTCCCCTCTGTCTGGTCTTTGGAGAGCTTGGTCGTTCAGGGCTTGATTTAACGTGGACTTTGAAACAGCACCCCACTGCAACAACATCACAACAACAATTAAGGCTGGGTCTGTCTCTGGCCGACTCAACTGACGAGGACAGGATGGACTCAACGGTGGCCAGAGGAAAAGAAAACAAGAGGCTGAGGTCAGCGGCTGGGGAAGTGAAATCTCCACTCTCAATTCAGCTTGACAGAGGCGCACAAAGGAGCCTGTATGTGTGGATCTTCTTTTGAGAGGACAGAGATTATGACCTTGTCAAATATCCCAGTAAAGATGTCTTGTCTTGCCCAGTCGCTTGTCATTAGTTAAAGCAAGTAACAGTGAATGCCTGGGATGGTTATGCAGATGCCTCGGAGGCATGTAAGCCTCTCTCGACCATTCCTAATGGACCAAATCATACAAACTCCCGTCCAATACAACAGCTCCTCTGTGCGGTACATACATATGAAGCCCTAAAGAGCACTTTTGTTCCTGAATGCTAAACTCTTAGTGGGATATTTCATGAAACATGCCACCATCAGAAGGGCCCTTTTTTTTTTAGGAACAAAGTTGCATGGTTCCAATCGCAATGTCAAAGGCACAATAGCTGCCTGTTCGTGCTGCAGTGTTCTCGCTGAGCTAAAGCACTGTAGAGCCCAGTATCACATCTAAGAGCTGCAGACCTACATCATAAAACAGACTAGGAGGCACAGAAATACTTAAAGATCGCCCGACAAAGCCCATAGTGTCACATCTATATCCCAATATCTGACAAGCCACACAACTCACAGCAGATCAACAAACTACATCTCCCTTTAGTTACTGGGTTTAAGGTTTTCCGCTGTCTAATTTAAGAGAACTTGTTTGAATCTGAACGTAATGTGCAACACTTTTTAAAAATGAACCAGGACGTAAAATTCTGAACACCTGCTACTCACAGGTTGGAATAATCCACTGGGATTTTCTCTCGACAGAGCAAACTAAATTGATTTAGGGACGTGTAAAAAAGCATGACCAAGTATGCAGCATACGCTTGACAGGAATGTGAACACTACCAACCGTGACAGTGCACATACCATAAGGGAGGGAAGGTGGAAGCACTGCAGGCCACATGCTGCTTCATAAAAAAAAAAGGACATTCTGTTTTTTCTGTAGTTGTATCAAAATATGGCAGCAAACGCAGCATTTACGATGCCAGGCTGTGAGAACGCACTCTCACCTGTTTCTTGCGAGTGGTGCAGGGTGTGTTGGACGGGGACGAGCTCGCGCTAAGAGCCTCTTCGATGTCCAGATGAAGTTGGTCCAGTTTCCTCATCAGCTGGCTCATTGACTCCGACCAGAGAGAATTGAACTGTGGAGACTCCTGTGGGCAATTAGGGAAGCATTCAGATAAGACAAGTCAAGCTGTGCCTGTTACTGTATAGTATTGAGTTAAAGACTGAGCCAGTACTGGGGCATGAATATACTTTTTTGCTCTTTTATGCTCCACATTTTGTTGTCTGTTTGCTTGCAAAAATTTGTAATATTTTGAACATATTTTTTTGCCTGAAGAAGGCACAAGTGGACACGTGTTTTCCATTGTCTCTTGCCAACTGTAATAAAGGCTTTTCACTTTTAAAACTCAAGTTGGCTGTCTGGATTTTTATGCCTTTCTTTTCTGGGTTATAAATCTTCCACCCTCCTTTATCATTATTATCTTCCACGAGCACCCGTGGTTTTAGGGGCACCAGCAGAGTTCTTGTAGCTTCTTCACAATTGTTCGTCTTGTTTAACCTGTTTCTTTCACTGTCTTTTGTTTTCTAGAACTGGATACTTATATATTGTATTCGCATTTCATCTTTTCCAGTGTTTAATACTTTCCTAGACAGTTGGTGTACAAATAATATCCACATTTTCTAAATTTTGAGTGTTGCAAGCTGCACCAGCAATAATATAATTAAATTAAATTAAAAGACTTGACAAATGTCAATCTCCAGGGCTGAAAAATGAACCCAACATGGAAATGCAAAAAAAAGTACATTCTGTTCCTTGACTGTCCATTTGATACTGACTCCTAAAGCCAATCCGCACAGAGCCCCATGTTAAAATGCCCGACTTTACAACTTGTTTACATCCTGGTACAAAAACAACTTTATAGCTACTTCCCACGTTCGTGATAACTATATGGGGGGTGAACTTTTATACACCGCACCCATTTATAGTGTAGTAGGGCTTAAAGTTAAAGGTGTGGTCACTTTGAGGCCCACCTCAGTTAACCTCGTTCTCCACCTGTTGGCTCATTTTTAGATTAACAAGGAATTAGATGGAGTCCCAAAATCCAAAGATGGCAACAGCCAGAGGCCGACTGAGCGTCAAAACCTCACTTCCCAAAACTTCTGGGTCACAGAGCGTTCGTCCATCTTCTTATGCAATCTAAGTATCAAAACTCACATCGTCGTGTAGGCTACACTCACTCACTTTACTGCACTTTATCGAAATTGCCTGGTATCATAATTCATTAAAAATCTCAAATTTTATCAGATTTTCAAACCTATAGTGAAAGTAAGTGGAATGTGGCTCACTAGTGAGTCTAGTAAATGCCTTCATCCTTCACATGCAAGCTTTTAGGTAAGAGCATCTGTCAATTTACCACACTGCCCTAAACGTAAAAAAAGAGTTACAGACAAACCCAAAAAAGTATCTTGTAAATTGCAGATGCTACATCAGTGGACTGCTTCGCTGCCACACATGGAAATGTGATCTCCTCAACTGTGTCTCGGGGTTAAAGAGCAAAGGAGGAGTGTTCCAGACATGTATGCCATACAGAGCATGATGGAATACCCTGCACCGGCTTTCACTGCTCCCCAGACACACGGCGTATATAAATAGACCATCCTCACACAGACAGGAGCTGTGTCTGAGGATCTGGAGGTCCAGCCTCATAAATCAGCTGGATGCACCTCAGTCACCAAAGCATAAATTATCATTGTTGTTCTGTAATCTGAGCAGAATGTCAGACAGCAGATATCAGTGTGTGTGTGCTTCTTGACCAGTCCTGGAGAGGATCAAATGCTGCACAATCTTCAACAGCACCACAGTGGACCCTCTTCAAGAACCCCAGTATGAAATCCCAGAGCCAAAGAGGAGTGGGTATTTCTCCTGAGGGTCGATGCAAAGCTCACCGTAATGACGTCATATATTTCCAAGGAAGGCAATTCAGGAAGTCTGTTAAGAGCGTGGGCCAGTAAGGAGAACAGACAAATCTGGTCTACTGGAGATTGGTTAAGTTAAAGAACAAACCTTTCAAGGTTATCAACCAGCAAATGCAAGTCCCGTCTTTGCACAAAATGGGTTAGAAGACAGAATCTACAATATGTCTGTTGCTCTTCCTCAACCCAATCTGCATCTGATCTAAATATTCAGAACTCTAAGTGCTGCATGACATAACAGAGCTGCAATCTTCAGTGAAGTGCTCTGTCCGACTTGTATTTACCAAGGCCACTGTGATACCATCCAAGATTCATGAAGTCTCTGAGATTACACTTAAGTGATGCTTGGTCATCCCAGTTCCATTCAGACTTTGTTTTTTCTTGGTTTAAAAACAACTGACAGATAATAACAGCATGCCAGTCCTAATTCCAAGGTTCAAAATGTCCCAGAAGAATCACATAACAGGAAGTAGAGTGTTTCTTTTGTCAACACTAAAATGAATCAGTTAAATTCAGCTGATCATCATCAACAAAACCATTTCCTAGAATTAAAATCAAAACCTGTGACTGAGCGTACTGTCTGCCACATTTGAATCAAGTCATTTTTCCAGAATATTAAAAGTCTCTAAATGCACAATCATTTCATTGATGTGACTTGTCACTGAATGTTCTGATGGGAAAACCCCCAGGACATCTTGGACAGGGCGTGGTTCTAGTCAGAGGGGCTTCAATAAACTTGCTTTCAGTTTGAAAACAAATATGATGCTTGTTTTAGCATTTCCAGTTAGTCTCTGTGGTTGCACTAAAAATATATACATATATAAAAAAAAGAAAAGAAAAATCCAAATGAAAATGGCGAATGAGGACAGGCCATCTTTGTGACTGGTTCTGAGAGTCACTTTGCAATCCATAGACTGTTTATTTTCAGTTTAAGAAACAATATTTGCTTGCATACGTCTCCGTAAATAACTAATACATTTTGCATCGAGGTATGACAGCTTGTCAGCAAATTATCCTCCACAAAGTTGTACATCTGAACCATATTACAAAGTAAGGCATTGACAAACTTATATTGTGTTACATTCTCCCTAAATTGAGAGGAATTAAGAGGCCAGACACCAGACACCATTCAGCCTGCTGACCACCCAGGGTCAGCTGACTGACCCAGCACTGGAAGAAAGTGCCTTTTTCTACTCAATCCGTGAGGAATGACCAAAATCTGGCCAATCCCCTGCTGACCTCTGAGGCCTGAGGGATCACCCCAGGTCACGAAAAAGGAAAAAAATAAAGCTTCCCTTCTCTGCTATGTCTGTATTTCAGGCACGGTGCCCAACAGGGTATTTAAGATGTTTGACACCGGATCAGTGTGTTTAGACAGCTCAAACCTCTGTGTCTGCTTCACAAATAAAAGCAGTTCTTATGTTTAATGTGAGCACCTAGAACAGAAAATAGGACAGAGATCACAAACCCTGTATTAACTGAGTGAAGAATAAAGTAGGTAAACATTTCATTAAACTTCCCAAAGCTTTATAATATGAAACTATTTCAAATAAATCCACTCTAATTCCCAGTAAATCGGCGCATCCTTTTTAAAATATTCTCCAGATGTGCACTTTTTTCAAAAATAAAGACTGAAATGAAAGTCTCATTCACAATAAATGATAGAATCAACTTTATAAATTGCAATAAGAAGAATTCCTGCGAATCATAAAAAGGCTTCAATAATTAATGAAGAATATTAATATTATATTACAGGTAAATTGTGACAAAACGATGGTGATATGGTTGATAATTGTATATAAACACTAAAAATGTACAAATTGACCCAAAAAAGGTACATCCTGTGTGAGAGAAGTGACTGTAGATCCTCGTGATCATTCTAATATTGAGCCAAAACAAATAAGTGGAGCATTTAATTAAAAGGAATGTGAGTGGACATCAGTCCAACTGAAGTTCAGACTGAGACTGGGCAAACTATACAGAGATTATCTGTTTACTTGAAGATCTGGAATTAAGCCTCAGTGACGACAAGCACTGATGCTTATTAAATGTCTTTGAGCAAGAATTTTACGTCTATGTTTGTATGTGACTAGTTGAACTCCTTAGATTAAAAAAAACAAAAACTGGATATTTTCAGCCAAATGAATGAACACAAATAATAAAAGGAAGCTGAAGATCTTGCGTGCTGGACTGCTAATTAACCCCAAGTGTGAAACAAACACAAATGCAAGAAACAGATGCCCCATTCTGGCACATGCTGAAGCCAAATCTGGAACACACTCGCACTGTCTCTTTTCAGTGACATCCCCACAAGGTGCTGCTCAGGAATGCGGGTACTTCTGCTTAGAATGAGACAAATTCCAGAGGAGGCTTGACGCTCAAGTGAGACACTACCCTTGATTCATCTCTCAGTGCCTTTCCCCTCGATCCGGCCCAGGCAATTGTGTGAAGCCACCACTCCATGGCAACTGAGCTGGTATGAGTCAATCCCTTAGATAAATGCATTAATGTTATCTTCTGGGGACAGCAAAATGTGAGCCGACTATAACTTTATCAGCGCAAATTGGCCACATTGTGAACCCCAACATAGCGGCTTTGACATGGAAATGAGGAGTTAAGTGTGTGAGCTCTGGGCTCGGTGCCTAGTCTACGCCACCCACAGAGAGTGCCAGAGATCACCATGGAGGTATCCAAATGTAGCAGCCGGTCATGCGAAAGGGCAACGGCTACCTGGCTACTCGGAAGAATAAATTACATTCTTAATATCCTGCGATGCAAAACACCATGTGAACACAGACACAGCCATGTCTAGAGGAGGAGGAGGAGGAGGAGGAGGAGAGAGGTGAGGACATGTGTGTTTTGAGGGGCAGTTAGTCACAGATGACCAAAACCAGCTTAAAGGAAAGAGGAGTCATGGAGCGGAAACTTTATGCAGATGGTGCCCTCATATGGTAAATGGTAACAACTGCATCCAGTTAGTATCTTCCACTTCAAGATTTTAAATCAGACTCATATTCTTCTGCAAGTAAAACTAATCTGAATACTCATCTGGGAAATCTGCAATCAGACACATGCTATACACGTGATATTTATTTATTTATTTCAATCAGACCAGCATTTAAGCATTTGGTCATCAATTTTTTTTTAAAGTTTGATGTTGTTTTTATGGATAATACAAGATAACATTCATGTATTATCATCAAGTTTTGGACAGTCACATTTTCTCTTTAAAACATTTCACTGTCAAAAACAACAAACTAGCGATCCTACAAAATCAATTGACTTTTGTTCTCCTTTTCTTTCCCTTCCTCACAGTGATGCTCACATCACAGCCTCCCACACGATAAGAGAGTCCGTGGTGTGACAGCACTAGAAGCATTTACTGCCGTCCTTTGATAATATTTACAACGGGCTTCCCGGATTCCCGGCATTCTTCAGCTCTTCTCCAAAACAACCCATTCAGAGCGGAGTGTCATTCTGCACATAAAGCTGGCATTACCTCCACATCTTGCCCAACCGACACACAGAGAGGCTTATGTCCACCAGCCGTTTGCTCTGCCCTGTTTAGATGCGTGCTATTATCCACAGACTGTTTAGAAAAGCATGGCAGCTATGTGCAATGGGATATGTTCCCTCCAGCTGCAACGGAACACATATTTAATGGATTAGAAGATATTTATGAATGCCCAGATGAGGGTTTAAAAAGGGCAATAAAGAAGCAGGGATGAAGGGTTACAGAGTCGGGGTAGAGGTTATGTGAAAAGGAGACGCAAATGAGCCTTGAAGACAAGGGAGGAAGAAAGTTTAGTAACGGAGGGCTAAGTTAAGAGCCAATACGATCTGCCGTGGGCTCTGTCAAAACACTGCTGCCTGCTGAGGGAGTGGAAAGAAAGCAGGAGCTGTTTGCATTCCTTATGGATCTGCGTTTCACCAGAACAAAAGTCAGTGTACTCCTACACACTTATACCAACTACGGCTTATCTCACAGTGGAATGAAAGCTGGGTAGCAAATATGGACTGTTACAGTATGACTGTCCTTCTACGGACAAGTTAAACAATGTCACTTCAATTCACATCCTTCCATCTTTCTCTCTTTTTTGATTTTAAGCTAAAAAATACTTTATTTTAGTTTCCTTATAAAGCCCATGTGAATATTTGACACCATTTGCCTGTTCATTGGAATACTATTTTGGATTTGGTAAATTCAAATGCAGGGTTTTTTTGCACACAGGGTTTTCTTACATGTTTAATGATTTTTACGATATTTCAAACATCACGTGTGCCTTCAATTTGTTAAATAGCATCTCCACTGTGATCAAATTACACAAGGGAAACGTGTTTAGACATTTCAAGTATTTTCAAAGGGCTGCTCTCTATATGCTCTTTTTTCTGTGATGCATATTAAATACTGTGACATCATTTAGTGATGGATGTACTATTTTGTTCATATCTATTTTGTAGTATATATTAATTTTAAAGGATCTGTCATTGTATTCCATTTTTAGGGTGCCTTTCTAACATCTGAAACAGATTTTTTTAAAAACTCGCCCTTCAGGCTTACTCTGCTTCTAAAACTTTATTTTTTTCTGCTCATCACTAAGCACTGATTTTGCCAGATAAACAATGTGCCTCCAAAAATCTTGAATTTCTTGACATGAGATAATCAATTGATCATTAGAACAATTTAAGTGCAGCACTGGAGAGTTGTGGATGATTTTAAAACAATAGCAGCGTACCTCCTTGCTGCTTGTTTCCTCTTCGGCCTCATAACCACTGCTGCTCTGTCGGTGATCAGTTTCCACTTTTGCGCTCCCAGAACTTTTCTTCTTCTGTTTGTCTTTGCCTGTGATCCTCTGTTTGTAATTGACGAGGAGATCTTTACCGTAGGGCAGCTCTAGGAACACATCATCATCATCATCATCATCACCATCACCATCGTGATGACCATCCTCCTCCTCGTCTTTCTCCTCTTCCTGTGACGATTCTCCATCGTCTGAGCTCTCGTTGACAAAGTTGTTGGCTGTGGAGGGACAGGCGTAGTCTGAGAAAGTGATGGAGCTCTGTTTGTGTTCCACGATGTGCGGTAGATCCAGGACCCTCCGGCCTGAATCAGGAACCGTTTCAGAGAACACAAGCATAGGAGTGGAGTCCAGGTTGAGGACGGTGCCGTTTGAGATGGGCTCTACCTTCTTGAAGTCTGTTTCTACACATTCACAGTTTAAATCCAACGTCTGACAGGGATGATTCTGAACCGCCTGACCCGACTGGACTTCTGCTGTAGGAGCATGTAAGCTACCACAGCAGTCCTGAGCTGGCCTCGGTGATGTGAGCACAGTTTTTGCTTCAAGAAGTTGAGCTCTGCCCAGAGATGCTTCGCCAGGAACGACTGACACTTGTTCAGGCTCCTGAAAGCACACAGTCTCCGCAAATTCAGTGTTGTCATAATTAACACATGCAAAGATCTTCTTAGGCCTGGGTATATCCTCATGTGGCTCCAACAAGGAGCTTTGGTTTTCAGGTGGGAGGCAATCATCCCGTCTGTGGTTGAGTGAGTTGCTGGTTGGGATAGCAGCACTTTCTACAGATGCCTCCTGTGTTGAAACTTTGTGCAATCCTACAACCGTATTCACCACAAGTGGAATCTCCATTTTTGTCATCTATCATCTATAGTTTTTCATAATTCAATACATAAATCCACAGGTACTTGAGTTTGATGTATCGAATAGCCATTTTTTATCCAACGTGCTCAGTCAAACGGCGAAGCAGACAGCCTGAAATAAACAGAGATGATACAGATTAATGGCTTGTAATAGAAAAGCACAGAGAGGAGACGATTATTTCCACAGATCACAGGTAAAACAAGGTGAGGCATCCTTCTTGGAGTGTTTCCGTATCTCCCTGTGATCCCTGTGTCCTGTGATTATGGAAGCGTCGGTATACAAGCATAATGTAAAGCTCGTAAATCCAGCCTTGAACAGCTAACATTATGTGCCATCCAGCCAAGACTTTGCAGCGAAACTAAACTCGACAGCTGGCTCAGGCTGGGCTGTTCAAGTCTGGATCTGTTTCACACACGATCGCGGTGACATCACTGCGCACAGGAATCTGACTGCTCTTCCCCACTTGTTGATTTACTACGCGCTACACCATTCATCAGGGCAGAAGATGTCCCTAGTTGACGGTGCTTAACGTCCCACTCACCCCCTTCATTAAGCCTCTCTTTAAAACACACCTTGGCCACATCCGAGACATCCGAAGCACACGTGGAAAAACAAACAAGCGCATTATTGTGTCTCTGCAGAAGTTTATCATCTTGTCCAACCACAAAGACTTCCCTCAGAGGATGATTTCAGATAGGATAACAGTGCAACTGAACCGGGAAACTTACACAATGAAGTTAACTTGTGGCAGACTTGCTGTCTCCAAGCAGCATGCCCTTTACTTCAGGTTTGAACTGCAAAACATTCATTGATGGAAGATTTTATCTAGAAATAATCAGTGTATTAACCAGAAACGTGCTACATGGCAACAGAAAGCTCACGTGTGTCACTTTGCACACGTGTGTCTCTACTGTTTGTGTGAGAAAGCGGCAGTTGGCAGCGTCTTTACCATGGCCTTGAGACACTTGACACACAAACAGGCATACACACAAACGCGTTCCTTTGCTTTAGAACACAAGCAGATAAAGAAATCTCTGGCAAGGACAAAATCTAACCATGAAGTTATTTTTAATGAATCTTCATTCACTGGATGTATGCATGTGTAGATCCATCCAGCGACGTTACATAATAAGTCAACAAAACGCTGTTAGAGCGTCTCCAGTAAAACCTGTCCCGTCCCTGTGTTGTGAATGTAAAGTGTACAGGCGATTAGGGTTCCTTCCAAGAAACCCCTCTTTTAATAAACACTATGCAAAGGAGGTCTCATTATTCTTAGGTGAATGCTGGGCAGATTTAAATGAAGGGAAGAAGTCAGAGTGAAAACAAACAGGGTGTGTTGAGTGGCAAGGCAAAACCACAACTTATGTAGAAAGTGAGAAAAAAAAAAGAAAGAAAAGATATCCAGTCTGGAGAATTTTCAACAGAACAAGTCTCCTCATGCAGAAACAACCTATAGTATAAGTTACAAAGTCAACCAAGCGTGATTAGCTGACAGAGAAAGTGAGAGCTGTCATTTTTGCTTGTTTTATCCATCATAAGAAGTCATCCCTGAGCTGGCTTCATAGGAAAACAGAAAACAAAACACTTACCTGCTGAGTGGAAAAAGAGTTGTCTGTGTTGCCCAAACAGTGTCACTTAGATCATGGCAAAACAGTGTCAGTGAGGCTGGGTCCTGTAGGAGCAGAGACAGAGTTGGACTGCCCCCTCGCAGAGCCACACTTATGTTCCCATAGGCCTATTCTGGCAAACTCGCCATCACCCCCCTCCCTCCTTGTGTGTTTCCCCGGGGGGGGCTGCAGGGCTGATCAGCTAGCAGTGACTGAACCATTCAGAATATGCGTAAGAGCAGAGGGAGAATGTGTACTTGTCGAGAGATGGAAAGGGGGAGGAGAAAGGAGACGGGGGCGGGTGTGGGGAGTGGAGGCAGCAGCAGAGGTTGGCACTGTAAAAGAACAAGGTGAAATGGGCTTCCAGAGCTCACAAACAGGGACTGACTGACTTCACCGGGCTGAGCTGTGTGCAGGAGGAAGATGAACCGCAGCCGTGACCTGTCGCTTCAAAACAACAGACTGAGGAATGCTTTCAAGTCAAAGCGGACAACTGTGAAGCACCACGAGATAATGCATAGATTAAGATAATGTCTTGATGAGAAGATCTGATGTTGAACTGAAAGCAAAAGCAAATTTAAAGTTTTAAGTCCGAAATCTGGATTACAAAGCAAACCAATTGGTGTTAAAGGAGTCGCATTTGGTTAAGTTGGTGGATATGAGCAAAAAAACAAAAAACAAAGAAGAAGAAAGAAATTTATAAAGAGAAATAATTCAAAGAAAAAAATCTGTATTTTTCAGGTTAAATGTCTTCATTCTTCTTTCTCTAATCCTGATTTCATCCTTTAAAATCCCTGTAATCTCCACATATTGTCTATTTCAACAAGCGATTACCATTTACCATGATCAATCACGATTCAAATGTAAATGACTGCCTTGGAAATTCCAGCCAAAGCATTTCTCAATCTCTTGAGACTCAGTCTGACGTACCAACTAATGCAGGCAGAGCCAAGTGTAACACATGAAATACGCATGGAGAGTCAGGGTGAACATTGGACTGGTGAGGTTTAGGATAAGGTTGGGGTCAGGTTAAGGGCACAACTGTTTAGTGTTAAAGCTCTAAGGTCGGGTTAAGGTTAAGATAAAAGACACATATCAACGTGGAAAATGTCCACCTTCCACAAAATCTTCTCCCAAGAACTGGAATCTAACAACAAGAAGAAAAGGGCACATCAGAGCATTTGTTTGTACATCTGTTGAGGGTTTTTGTTTCAGCTACTTCTCGAGTGAATCTGCAAAAAAATCATTCATTTTCTTCTTCCTTCAGTCTCCCCACCATGAATAAAGTGTTGAAGTCACAGCAACAAATCAGCACATGGACTCAGTCTGACCTCTGGCCAGGGGCAGAAAATGAGCGCTGACTCACTTCTCTCATTCATAAAATACTCTGAAATGTGCCTGTGGCTGTCATTCTCCCTCAGCAATGTTTCAAAGCTTCTGCTTCGTTTTCCTTTTTTTAACAAGTTGTCTTCAGTCTCCTTCCTGCTCTATGAAAACATATGCGCTACAGTAAATGAAGATTCCCATTAATGAGGCCTTGTCCTACTTGTGCTGTCTTCTATACTTTTATTATAACATTATTTTTCGATCACATAATGAATAGCAAACAAAAATTGGAATATTTTGCGACTAAAACTGAGAAACAAATCTTGAAAAACCAAGGAAGCAATAACTTCATTTTAGGGCTCGACGCCGCAGCCACACAATGGCAATAAATCCACTGTTTAACCAGTGAGATAAGGTGTACGTGCACAAAATGTAATGTTATCTGATCTTTTGTTCACGGTGTATGACATTCCTCATGTCCTTGATTTGTACATGTGTACATTTCTTCTATTGTCTGAAAGGTTACATGCAAAGGCACACAAGAACTTTGGTGTTTGCCAATAACTGTAAAAGTTAAGTATTACACTGTCCTTGAAAACAGACTCCTGTAAAGTCAAATTAAAACCTAACTACGTCTTATCAAAAAAAATATATACGATACATTTGTCTTGGTTGTATACATACAGACAAGCGTAAAGGCAGATAATGTGCTGCAGTCTTGTGTTTTTTTTCCAGTTGGGAAAGGAAACAAAAGTGTGCAGGTGCATGTGAATGAGGAGAGGCAGAAAGAGTGGACGAAAGGAACAGAGAGAGGTCTATCAGAGCTGTCGAGGTGAACAGTCCAAGGCCAGTGGGAGTGAGAACAGTTTGACTTAAACACAGCTGGATGTTCTCACAAGCTAACCTAGCAGGCCCTGTCTGGCCCTGGCCCTCATGGAGGGGGGAGAAAAGAGAGCACAGCCTCTTTTTGTGTCACTGCAAGAAAAACACAGGCTTTGCTTCCAAGTGGGATAGAAGTCAGTATCAGCAGCCTGAGCAGGAGGGAAGAAATAAAAGAGGACATGGTCTTTGTATAAATAAAGCATAGTCACTCTACTCGGGCCAAGCAGCAGGCTCCATCTTTGTGTCTCGATCAAGTTTGATTTACTGTCAACACCATTTTCTTGCTTCTGAAGTTGGAAGGCTGCAAAAGAGTCATGTTGACTCTTTAACAAAGTTTGTGACCTTTCTTTCTTTTTCTTTTTTTTCTTTTTCTATCTGCATTGTTTGCTGTTCTATCAGTTTGAGGGATTTGGAGTCTGTAGTTGTGCCAGCAGCTCTGTGAGGTTGTTGGTTCAAAACATCAGTTTAGCTTGTTGGCCTGCTAACATTTGTTATCTGCAAATAAGCAAAATACGGCTGAGACTGATGAGAGTGTCATTATTTTTGCAGGTTAGTCATATAGAAAAATACTGACCTGATGATAGCACAAAACATAAAGTTCATCCTGAGAGGGCTTTGACAGGGATGTGCATGGAGTTTTTCAAGGTCTCATTCTAAACAGAATTATTAAATCATAATTCAGGGTAACATTGTCCACAGCATTTTTCCAATCAAAATTGCTTGTGCAACTAAAACAGCATGTCATTTATACTTTGAGTCATTTCAGTTCTGAGCCTCTGACTTTCAGCTCTTGTTGCAGAAAAACACACTGAGACACCTGAAGACAAGGAGAAATTTCATGGACGTGATGCTGACAATGGCTTAAATATCTCATATTTCACAAGAGGCATTAGAAGCATTTTACCCAATCACTGGACTCTTCAACGCTCACTGACCGGAAACTTAGCCCCTAACAGACATGCACTTTCCTTAACATGGTGGTGCTCGAGGAAACGTCAAGTCCAGCAATTGCAAAAATATGTGCGTATGTCTATGCATGTTCCAGACCTAAAAGCTGTTTGAAGCAGATTTAGATATTCAGACTTCCATCCATCCATCCATCCATTATCTATACACCGCCCAATCCTCAATAGGGTCGCGGGGGGGCTGGAGCCTATCCCAGCCGACCCAGGGCGAAGGCAGGGGACACCCTGGACAGGCCGCCAGTCCATCGCAGCGCCACACTCAGAGACAGACAACCAAGCACACTCACATTCATTTAGAAAAATCAATTAACCTCAACATGTTTTTGGACTGTGTGGGAGGAAGCCGGAGAACCCAGAGAGAACCCACACTGCATGAGGAGAACATGCAAACTCCACGCAGAAAGACGCGAACCGGCAACCTTCTTGCTGCGAGGCAACAGTGCTACCAACTGCGCCACCCTGCAGCCCAGATTTAAATATCTAAGTAATGTGTTGTGGTCTGCGAGCATATTTGAGTTCCTGCTTTCTAGTGGTTCTGAAAACTTACATCTCCTCAATATCAATGCAAATGCAGCTGTTGGAGCTGTATAGTCATAAAGAGAGCTGTGATAAAATAAATGGAAAAAAAAGAGGATATTTCCTGCTGCAGTTCACTGCTATGACAACTATGTTAAGACTGGGAGGACGTGGACAAGCTGGCAAAGCAAACTGCCAGAGATGGCAGACATACCAGGGCCTGAAAGCAGCAGGCGGAGCAGCTCAGCGCCCTTCCAGAAAGAAGCAAATGTGAGTTTAAGAGGATATTACTGTTTGCTTTTGGCTGATGTACAGAGCGATAAGAATGATAATGTCCCAGTCTGTTCACTATTCACTTCAGCTGGAAGTACAACAGATTGAAATTGACAGAGTTCATGACTGAAGAACTACAACACCCGAGGCTACGCAATACTTCTGTCAGTCAGATATGAATCTTAAACCAGGCTGGAAATATGTATTTTTAATATAACATTTTATCAACCCATTAAACACACTTGGTTTCTATTTTGGATTCTTTTCTGGTCTGTTCTTGTTTTAGAAATATGACAGTTTGACACAAGACAACTTACTGACTCGAGCCGGTGGAAGATATTTCAGCCTTCAAGAGTTCACACAACCTGAATCACTCTAAAAAACAACTCAGCGCTATAAACACTCAGAAATCCAGTGGCAGCATTAGATTAACTGATAACTACTAATATGAATTTCTCACAAATATGTGTTTACCACATGGAAATTTGCAAGGTTTACTACATTAAGTTTGCGTGTAGTAAGACAATAACATCTTCTTTGTGGAATTAATATAAAATAAAGTATTATACATTACAGGGAAATTCAAGATTCCCTAAAATATATAATAAGAAATTCTATAAATCTGAGGGAAATCATTAATTTGACATGAGGGTTTAACCAGGCAATATATTATATATAAACAAATCTTCAAAATACACGTTTATCTGCCAAAAATACAAAAAAAGAAATCATTTATTTTTTACAGAAAAAAACAACAAACTGCTAGACATCCGATGGAAGTAATCTGTAGATTCCAATGTCCTAATAAGAAAGGAACCTACAGATGTGTTGATCATATGTATTGTGTGCTTGCTGCATCAATAATGCATCACAAAAATATATATTAAGAGAGATTTTTCAAAAATGCAATTAAATAGGGGCCAAAAGTTTGTGTCGTCACTGATAAAAAAAAAACATGTAAATATAATAAAATGATTATTGGCCAAAGATGCAAACAATGATAAATACTTGTGCATTAACTTCATTTTGCCTCAATTGCTGTATATTTAACGACTGACTGGAATATGACTTGTTTTACAGTGCATAAGGAGAAACACATTCTGCGCTGTCATTTCACTTGCACTCTCTTCTCTCCCTCTTCCCCTTATCTGCGATATCAACACGCTGTCAAGACGAGGCAGACGCTCTGAAGTGCCTGTGGTCTTCGCATAGTGAGATTAAAGTGGGGGGGTGGGGGAGAGAATGGAGCCAGCTGTGTTGCTGAAACATGTGGCTGTATGGTGGCAAGCTTGCCTGCCAGCGATGCAGTTGCTACACAGAACAAGAGTGCGTCTGTTAAAACAGCAAAGACTGACAAGGTTCAACTACTTGTACAATATGGCAAATTATTACATATCACCTGCTTCTGTAACGTCGATAACATTCACATCGTACTGCGACGGTAAGAGTTTGTTTATGATGTTGCATTCAGCGCTCTTATGCAATACGCACCGAGCAAAGCTGTGGCAACAGACAGGCACAATACAAAACTCAAACATCATTAGAAAACATTCCAGCAATACCACAGTCTGACTCAATATCTCTGCTGCTTTTCAACTCCCCTCCAGATTCCCAGCATACCACAGAACATGGCAGATGTTCTGCATTATCGCTTCTTTCTGTAGCCTCGCTTTGTCTCAATGTGAAAAGCCGCTGAAATCGTCACCACAGTTGTTGCGTGTGCAGATTGTGCTTGTTTTTGTAACATACTACTCCTTTTAGAAATATGTTTTCATAGGCTCCAAAGAGCAAATGTAGAGCTGCTAGAAGACATGACGCTGACCCCACAGTCTGACTGGATGTAAGAACACAGGAAGTCAGCAGGGTTTCACCACAATCAGGCAAACAAAAAGCAAAGCAGTGATTAATAATAAGACAGATCATTTCCTTGATGAACAGAACTTGATGAACAGCTATAAAAACAATAACTTGCTATGGAAACACTGAGCAAAGTAGATGATCATAGAAAATCAAACGGAACAATCTGGATCAGAAATGTATGTTTTCACTGAACAGGTGACAAAATCCATAAAGAAGCCAAACTAAAGTCTAAAGTTAAACACAGTAAGAGTGTTAGAGTGTCATTTGGTTGATAATAAATACTAAGAGGACAGCTCATGTTATTGTGTTAAATCTGAACTATGTATTCAATAATACGCTCTATGATCCTCCTAATCGGTATATTCATCTGTAACGAGGAGTGTTTCATGCAAACTGGTTCACACATCTTAAACTGTGATTACTCCACATAAATACTGTCGACATATTCACGATCTCACAGCCTCCCCCCTCCACTGACTTAAAATCTCACATTCTGTTGAATTAATTAGAATAACAACTCTCCCTGCAACACCCCACGAGAGCTTTTGGCAGCCAGCAGATGTTAATTCGATTTGATAATTGGTTGGAAAATGTGTTTTCTTTCGCTGATAACACATTCCAGACACTACTATCTTAAAAAAGTCTGTAATGTAGCGAATGTTGTTTATGCAAAAGCACATAATTAGGGTGAAGAAAAACAGAATGCAGGTTTATGATTGTCTCCGGTTATCCAGTTATTCAGATTTGGAACATAAGTTTAAAACTCTCAACCACAAGAGCATCAGTGTCATTCACAACTTTACAGAAATCCCCTTTATGGATTTCTGGCCAAAGAAAATGTGATGAATTGTCTATCTAAATGCTCAGGGCTGGCCAAATATTTGTGTAGGCTTAGTTTGGGCTCATGAAGTCTTGGCTCACACATGACAGCAGCACAACAAGACTTGTTAACAGTCGGAAGGACATTCCCAAACAATGACAGACACCAGAGGATAAGGTGAAGATGTCATTTCCACTGATGGCGAACGGAGCGATGTAAACAGTGACTACAATGACGGTAAATTATACAACAACATTTCACAGCCCGTCTCCGCTGCGTGTCTGTGATTACACAAAGACAAGGGGGGATGCATGAGAGGTGAATCTATTCAGCTTTTCATGTGACCGGGCGATTGCCTCGGAGGGACGAGGCGGCAGGCCGTCACCGTCATACACAGACAGCAGCTACAAATTAATTCACTCCAACAACAACCCCTGTCCTCACCTGCTGCAACACGCTCTGCCAGCACTCGCAATCAGCCAGCGAATTCCTTCCGCTCCGAGTGCTGAGGTGGAGGGTGAGGATGGAGGGGTTTGTGGGCTCCATGTTGTGATTGTGATGTTGTGTAATTGACAGGTATGTTCGTATCCAGCGTCTGATGCAAACGCTACACCACCCACTCCTCCACTGGGGTCGGACAACAAACAGGCTTGCTGCTTCCAGGAAACGTGAAAATACATGCCAAGATGACAGGGCTATTCAGAGATGACAGGGCTATTTATTTGGTTAAACACACATTGTGTGCAGCATAAAATTGATCCCATCTAAGGTTGTGTAATAAACATGGACCATGGGAAGTTTTTTTTTGTGGTTTAACCCTCTAAAAACCAGTTTCTGGTCGTGGAATAACACAACTGAAAGTCAAGTCTGAGTGCTAATTGGAATTTATAAAGTCATTTAATTTTATATTAGGGACTGCAAGGTGGAGCAGTTGGTAGCACTGTTCCCTCACAGCAAGAAGGTCGACGTATAAATAAATGAAGAGGAAACACTTCACAAATGCAGATGCTGCCTTACAGGTGAGAAGTACGGCTGAGCAAATAATAAATTCCTAATTAAAATCGCAGTTTGAACGATGCAATTAGCATATTGCAAATTACAAAATACATCATGCAGTGCGTCTGACACGGTGTTTAAACTGTTGTGTCAATAGTTTTTCCTTTATTCGTGTGTAACAGGCACCGTTTTAACAGTATCTCAGGTGCTAATGCTCTGTCTCATGTTTTAAGTCTTCTACGCATTAAATGTTGAACTGAAGCAGGAATACATCGCAAAACAAATCTGCAAGAAAAAAATGTGATTACATTCCCCAAATTGTCCACCATGAGGACACCTGGGATCTTTCTGTGTGGAGTTTGCATGTTCTCCCCGTGCAGCGTGGGTTCTCTCCAGGTTCTCCAGCTTCCTCCCATATAGTCTAAAAACATGCTGAGGTTAATTGGTGATTTTAAATTGTCCGTAGGTGTGAATGTGAGTGTGCTTGGTTGTCTGTCTCTAAGTGTAGCCCTGTGATAGACTGGTGACCTTTCTGCCTTCACCCTGAGTCGGCTGGGATAGCCCCCCAAGACCCTAGTGAGGGTTAAGCGGTGTATAGATAATGGATGGATGGATTTTTTAGAAGTGATAATGATAAATGTCAAGAATTTTGAATCAACCTCAGAGTTGTCAGTCATACAACTTTTTTTTTTTTTTTTTTTTAAATTTGCTGCTGCAATTTGTTTTTGCCCAGAGTTACTTCCGTATTAATTGTTAGCTCATCTTACCACCCAACCGGTCGAGGCAGATGGCCGTCCCTATCTGAGCCTGGTTCTGTCGGAGGGTTTTTTTTGTTGGTTTTTTGGTTCCTTCCCACTGTTGCAGACTGCTGAAGCTTATAGGGAATCCAAATGTTTTGGATTGTTGGGTGTTTCTGCCTTTGTTAAGCGCTATGAGATGACTTGTTGTTGTAAATATGCGCTATACAAATAAAATTGAATTGAATTACCTTTTGAGTTAATATTCCTGTCTTCAATATTTACCATAAGACTGTAATCATGATGGTTAGACTTAAGCTGTTAGTTTTTAATGACATCAGTGAAATTTTAAATGAATTCATATATTAATATCAGCAACAATGACACATTTTCCCTTAAAACACGCTAAACCTTGATGTTTGTCTGCATCAAGGACATTTGCCATCTGTCACATATTGACTTACTGTGGACTCAGTTTACAGCCGTATAAAGTCCTGCACCTCAGTGGAAACAGCACAACCATGGCTACAAGCAGAGAGGACTCAGCCATGCCTTCTGTGCAGAATGACTAAGTTAGAATGCCACAATTCATCATTCAAAATATAAAAAAGTTTAATTTTATTTATTGAATTGATTGATTTAGTAAAAATTGAAACAACTGAAAACAGCATTTACAACATTTTCCAGAGTGCCCACAGGTGTTACCAACAAACGGTGACTCTACATGCCATAGATATTTTACCTTAGACATTTTAGTTTGTTTCCCTGTTTGTCTTCAAGCTGCGCTATGCAAACATCGCCTGCAGTTCAGCAGTTCAGAATTTTTGTCACATGACAGTTGGTCACAGCTGTGTCACTATTGGCTTCGAGAGCTCCATAGGTTTGTTTGAGCAATTGCTTTTTTTCTTTTTGGATTTCTAAATGATACATGTAGAATAAAGTGATTTTGATGAAGTGTTTGCACTTTAAGCTCAGATTTTTCCAACAGAACAACACATCACAGACGACTTGGTCTGTCAGAAAGTTCAAAATCTTATCTGGTTTTGATAAATGCCGCAACTGTGATTATGATTTAAAGACAACACGCCTTTAATGTTGTTTCTGGGTTCAGAGGGTTATTAAAGTAATACGTTACTTTCAAAGCAACAAACTTAATGACCCCCTGAAATAACTCGACTGTAATTTATGACAACGCAGCGCTGAGAGGAAGAAAACAATCTCCAGCAGGCTGACTTAAGACAGCCTGCTTTTATTTTTACTAATGAGAAAAGAGAAAATCAGATCAAAGCCCAGCAGTTGGCAGCTTCTTTTCTGTTGCTGCTGGGAATGAGATGCAGAGCTGCGAGGCCTTGAAAACAGCTGCCCTGAAGGAGACTGAAGCTCACAGCTGACTGTCAGCCTTCGCTTTTTTGCTTTACTATTTAAAAATACTACAAGGAACCATGCAAGTGTTTCTACAGATGATGCAAACTGTACACTTTGGTGACCCTTTTCAAATGCATTCATTGCAGGTTTAAATTTATAATGTAAATAAATTGACACTACTGTTCCAGTCTTTGGTTTTTGTAAAAAATGTTTACTTGTAGCGTTACTTCATCCTTTTATGACGATGCTGTTTAAATGTAGACTGAAACAATTAATAAATAAATCTGTTACTGGATCAAAAGCAAATGATTTGACTACTTATTTGTTACCTGATTAAAAATCAACAACTGCTCAAGGGAGTGAATATTAACTTGTTTCCCATGTCTGTAATTATAGCAGACTGAGCATCTTTGGAGTGTGGATCAAGCAAAACAAGCAATACTGTCATGAACTTATTAATGAAGTTATCAATAAATTAGGGAGTATTTTAGAGATCAGAACAATGACTTGATTAATGAGGAACACTTACCAGCGATTAACTTGTGATTCACTGTGAGGGATTAAACAAATATCTGCTACTAGACTTTCATCGTGCATGGAAATCAGTTTAATGTTTCTTAAACAAAGAAACAAACAGAAGCACGGTTTGAACATCCAAACAAATAGCTGTGTGATGTAAAGTACAAGTGATTTGTTGTGTAACCGTAAAAGCCTGCAGCTGTAGCTCTTAGACGACTGGATGAAATTCAGAGTAACACCGAAGCACAACTGAAAATCTATATGTTAATGAATTAATATAACCTTTATCGCCTGCACAAAGCTACACAATCTCTCTGTCAAGATGAATTGGGGGTCTTTCATTTGGAAACAGAGTGGCCTCTCCTCCTTCATCTCTCCCTATTTGAAATGCCTGCTAAAAGGGCTGAAGTCAGTAATTGATTTTACCGCTCTAATCTCTTTTCTCTATTATGAGAAGATTTCTCCTCTGCACCTGGGGCCAACAGGCTTGTCTTTTTTCCTTATCTGCCCATGAGTACACTAGCCCCTCCCAGGAGGCTGCGGTAATCCCCATCACCAGGCTCTTCCCACACACACACACACACTCACGGATGATCCTCAGAGTCGACAGTACGCCAGACAGCGCCTTGAGCTGCCTGCCAGCGATGTAAAACAGACAGATGGAGCGGTGAAACCAGACACAAAAATAGCAAATCAAAGGCCATTTCAGTACAGTGACAGGAAAATCAGAGCACTTTTAAGCTAAATTAACACATTTTCCATCCGTTAAGAGAAGCAATCTGTCAAAAATGTAAATGTTAAACATGTTCTGGACGTTGTAAAACACATCCTTATTATTTGCATCACACCACTGTCCTCAGTCTCCCCTTTAGCCATGTGCCTTTATTTGGAAACATCCCTAAAATCAGGTTCACAGCAGTTAAAATGAACAACCTCGGGCTCTATGAATAAGAGAACATGGCAGAATTTTGAAATACAACACGTTTTCTAGTCCTCATCACCAGGTCGGGTTACTTGTGCCAGACTGAAACTGCATTTTAGAGACTAAATAACAGCCTTTTTAGCACAGATGAGTCTGATCTAAACATGCTCAAATGCAACTCCACCAGATCTGAAGCACAGAAAACCAAGCGCTGTATTCATTTCTATCACAGCAGAACCAGATGGCCTCTACACATGATCCACTCTTGAAATGTGTCTCAAAAAACACTAAAAACAGAAACATCCAGGTTCCTCCAGGTTGGAAAGTGTTAAACTGTATCATGCGGGAGCGAAGACGGCGACTGTCTGAGGCTGTGAGTCTGACATTATTTCAGCGTGACACCATAAATGCTCCTCTGTCACTGTGATTAACCACCTCGGCCGCAACACGCTTTGACTTAACGGGAGTCGACTGTGATGGCTGCGAAAGGAGGAGAGAGACGGAGTGAATAAAGATGGCCAGAGAGACATCAGAGAGGAAGTCTAGTGAATGCAAAGGAAAACAACCAGCCAGCTCCTGATTATATGCAAATACACAAGAAAGGATGAGCAATTTGTCACAGGGTGAAAGCTGAAGACTCTAAATGGAGCTTTGATCGTTTGATGGAAACTGAAAAAGCCTTGTGAGAGTTAAATTAACCTAATTTGCATGACTCATCTTGGCTTTCCTCTTAGGAAAAGGAGAACAGTGTCAGTGGATGGGAAGAGAGTCGAGTGCAAAATAGGATACAATAGACTCGAAGTGACAGCTGTTCTGTCAACAGAGTTCATTTAGTCAGCGATGAAACAAATGTACGTTCTGGTATATGTAAAGAAAAAAAAACACTGCATCTAAACCTCTGTGTTCTCCCCTCCTCACTCAGGAATCTGAGCAGCCTGCTTCAACACATGCAGCTCTCTGGATGATACAGAAGATACAAAACCACAGGCATCAAAAGAACATGATGTGGATTCAAGCCAGCGACAGCAACATCACGACCTTCTCCACAAACAAAACACTCACCAGAAAGGACTCGAAATTGCCAGTAATGTCGAATTGAGCAAATATGTTTTGTGCAGTTGCAAAAATCTAAATAATTAATGCACCACTTGCCTATGCTTGATGAATTTCATGTGTTTCTATGAGAATTTTAGGAATAGAAAGAAAATAAAAAACACAAATGCTTTGGTTGTTTGGGGGGAAAAAAAGAATAGAAAGACATAAAGAATATGAAATTCATCTTGAACAGCTAACGGCAGGAACATTTATATTTAATGATGCAATCCAAGTGCCAAGCTTCCATAAAGTTCAAAGTAATGATGCAGGAAGTCATACATTAGTAATTTTTTTTTGGAAACTATTTTTAACTGTAATGAACGCCTGAATAGGCAGCCTCATGTCTCCTATAGCTCCTTTATCAATGTAACCGCTAAATCAATCAAATTGTTTTTGCATATAGTGACTACATGACACAGATTTTACACTGTTTTCCTGAATTCAAGCTTTATTTGCTTTATTTTCTTCCTTAAATCCACACTTATGTTGGAATAAAACCAGCTAGAGCCCAACCAATTTTATCAGCTGATTTAGGCGTATCACGGATATATCCCTATCGGCATATATATTGTCTGATTTAGAAACCGTTTTTTCTCTTTCTTTTTTTAGCATAATGCAGAAAAAGAGCTGTGGGATTAGTTCATGATGGTGTTATTGCATAGATGCAGCACCTATGCCAGCAGTGTTGCAGAGTGGAGCAGTGTGTCAAATACATACATTAATGGATGAATGAATAAATACTTAAGACTTGATTCAACCTTGTTGTCACTGCACAGAGGACAAAGACAATGAAATGCAGTTGAACGTCTCACCATTAGTGCCCAAGAACAGCATATATATACATATACAGCAGTACTGTCCTGTATACAGCGCCCTCCATAATTATTGGCACCCCTGGTTAAGATGTGTTCTTTAGCTTCTGGTAAATTCTGTTTTTTTCTAAATAATATAGGACCACAATGAAAAAAGAGGAAAATTCAACCTTTAATTCAAGTGCATTTATTCAGTGTGAAAAAAAACCCACATTAAAAAATAATTCTTTTACATCAAATCATGTGTGCCACAATTATGAGCACCCTTGATGTTAATACTTCGTACAACCCCCTTTTGCCAACAATTCATTTGAGTTGACTTGAAGGTTACATTTTTCTACAATTTTCATTGTGAGAGCACGCTTCTGCAATAAAAACTGGATTTATTTTAAGGCTTTCAACACATCTTAACCAGGGGTGCCAATAATTATAAGATAAGATAAGATAAGATAAGATAAGATAAGATAAGATAAGATAAGATAAGCCTTTATTTATCTCACAGTGGAGAAATTCACATTGTTGTTAGCAGCATTAAACACCGAGATACACACATACGAGACAGAAAAATGCACATATAAATATAACAAATAGTGCAAACAAAAGAGAATAGTGCAAACAGAGTATGAGAACGAGGGCACTGTAAGTATTTGTTAGTATAATCAGCATCAGGTCATTTTGGATCACAGGTATCCTAATTCCACCAAAAAGTTCAGAAGAACACAAAGATTTGATCCAAAATCAAAACCAGCAGTTGATTAGACAATCAGCTTTCTGAATCCTTTTCCAGCTCATTGTCATGATTTCATCCAATCCAATAGCTGAAATAGAAAACTTCACAACCAACTGGGCCCACACGGTGTCTGTGTAGTACTCACTGGAGTCGGTAGATGGCGCCAGGGCCCCACGACACAACCAGCCTCCGTGTTATTTCCACTCCACGGCAGCAGATGGCAGCAGCACAGAGCACAGCTGGTCTCAGTCAAACATCCGACTCCAGCGGCTCTTTCACGGTCCCCCTGCTTCGGTTTCATAACATCAGAGTGCGTAAAAGCTGAGCGTCCCCGGTTCTGTGGAGCAGACCGTCCTTCAACATGAAGCGCGTCCTGTGCAGGAGGCTCGGAGCAGCTCTGTCCTGCTGCACACGCTTCCACGCTCAGCTAGTAAGAAACTGATGTCTTCATGCCCGAACATTAGAAACACGTGCATTCAAAGTGACCTCCCAGCTCACCTGTTCCTCTCGCAGGTGAGACATGAATCCACTGGACTTCCCATAATCCACCACAGCGGGTATGTGTGCGAGCTGCCGACCAACCACAGGTTCCCCATGGCCAAGTTCCCCAGAGTTCTACACTTCCTGCTCCAAGACCAGGTCATCACAGACAGACAGGTGAGAGGCTCATTGACACTACAAATGAATAATACAGCTGTTATAATAACTTAGACTCTACTTTAGGAAGAATCTGAGCAATATTGTCTAATCATAGAATAAAGAATTTGTACAATCTGGATATCCACATGTAGAAGAACCAGTGCTTATGTATGTTTTTTTAATTTTTATTTTTCCACTGATGATCCCTACATGTGTGCACTACAGGTTTTATAGGTCTTTAATTTATTATATCTCTTTATCTTTCCTACAACACATTGGTTTTTATATAAATCAGTTTTTCCCTGTACTTTAATTAGATGGCTGCCAATGTGAAGCACTTTGTGTGTTTCAAAAAAAGGCTATAAAAATACAGTTCATAATAATAATTATGACTTTTATTGTTATTATTATCCCCCTTGCTGCTGTACCATTGCACAGTTCCTCACTGTGGGATTAATAAAGGCTTCTCTTAGACTAAATTAACAAATAAATAGTCTTATGCTCTGAAAGAACGACACAACATGAGAATAAATGTGCTATTTAATAGAAAAGCAATTAGCTATAATACATTACTGATGATCAGAATCAGGACGCTTAAATAAGATTAGAATAGAAAAGTAAGAAGTAATACTTGCTAAGATTCGAGGTGTTACAGTTATTTGATTAGACTTGTTTTTATGCACGTTATTGGGCTGAAATGTCACTAAAACTCAACTGATATTAGATGATAACTAATTTGCTATTTGTTTATGATAATGAAATGTATTTTTCTGTTTTTGAGGAAACTGGCCATTTGTGGTTTTGGTCTGTAGTTTGGACAAAATAATCAAATATGTCGCCTTTGGGACTTTTTGTTCTAAGGTGGCAGCTTGATACTCGATTATTCAGTGAGAGACAAAGCTGGTAGATTGATGTTAAATCACTGCTTGTACAAAAAAATCGTATTAGTATTAAAAGCACATTCTCCAGTTGATGTGATTTTCCTTCCTCACAGTAGGTGTGGGTCCCTGAAATTGCCTCTAAAGATTTACTGAGCGGCGTGCACACCGAGGAGTACCTGAGCAACTTCATAAACGGAAAAATAGATGAGCGGGAACAAAGGAGGACAGGGTTTCCCTGGAGCGAAGGCATAGTGAGACGCTGTCGATATGAAACAGGTGAGAAGAACAAGAAGCGACTTGACAGCTGCACGGCGTGGAAAGATCACACCGCGCTGCTATCACCTTCTCTGCTGTTGACAGGTGGGACTGTTCTGGCTGCTGAGGTGGCTCTGCAGAGAGGTCTGGCCTGCAGCACGGCAGGAGGAACCCATCACGCCTTTCCCGGCTACGGTTCAGGCTTCTGTCTCCTCAATGACTTAGCGGTCGCAGCCAAATACACGCTGAGCAACTCCTCAACCAGAAGAAAGGTTCTGATCGTGGATCTAGACGTGCATCAGGTGGAGTTCACTTGTCACTGCTGTGATTCAAAGACCAACAATTAAGCTCGACTTTGTGTTATTCGCTAACTTCACCTCTTTTGCATCCAACAGGGCGACGGCACAGCTTTCATTTTTAAAGAGGAGCCATCTGTGTTTACGTTCTCAGTGCATTGTGGGAAAAACTTCCCCCTCCGTAAACAGCAGAGTGATCTAGATATCAGCGTGGAGGATGGGCTGGAAGACAAGGAGTATCTCTCCACAGGTACGTTAATGCAGGGGCCATGATGTGTTCAGTGTTTGGATGAGAACAGTGCTGCAGTCATGTCATCGCATCTCAAACGGAGCACTAATGTCTTCAGTTTTTTCAAAGATCATATATTTTTTTGCAGCTTTTTCTTTTTTTTTAAAAGCAATATAAAAATAGTTGTATGAAGCTATATGTGCAGAGCAAATGAATTAAAGTTTTCCTCAAGTTAACTAATGATTGTGTTGTTAACAGTGGAGCAACACCTTCCCTGGCTGCTGGAGAGTTTTCGCCCAGACCTGGTTTTATATGACGCCGGTGTTGATCCTCACTGGGAGGATGAACTCGGGAGGCTCCGTCTGACAGATGAAGGTGAGCGATTCTCCTTTACACACCAGCATCTCTGACTACAAATCACTTAGAGACTTTTTTTTGTGTCTCGTAGGGCTTTATCAAAGAGACCTGTATGTGATGAAGACGGTGGTGAGTAAAGGCGTTCCTGTCGCTACTGTTATCGGTGGAGGATACTCCAGAGACATCGACAAACTGGCCCTCAGACATTCCATCGTCCACAGAGCAGCAACTCAGGTAAAATGAACTGCGACTTAGACAGATTATTTCAAATGAACCAGTTCAATACAGAAATAATTACTAAATAAATCACCTTCTTCTTTGTTTTTCAGGTTTGGAGGGAGTGTGGGATGTAAAACCCTCATCTTCTGAACAAACATGTCGCATGTTTGAAAAATGATAGAAGCATCCTTCCTATATCAAGGGAAGTCCACTCAGGATATTTTAATCTGGAAAGCTGGTGCATTCGCCTGTTGGCTGAAAAGTGATTTAAAAAGACATTCAGTTCGCAGTAGTAACTGTACAACTAATAAATACTGACTCCTCGGCCACCTTAAAGGTAGCCGTAGCATCAGTTTTTTCATTTTTAGTGATACAACACTCAATACTGGGCTGTCAGCACACTGTGAAGCTGCTAAACTGGCTTCATGACATCCTTAAGTGGACTTTGCAAATTGTCCTGAAGCCAAATGCAAATAAAGGCAGATATTGATCATAGGTCATGCTGCTGCAAACACCCAGATATCGAACAGTCTTTGTTTAGTTCAGTAACTCAGAAATCTTGGTATCATTTGTGGTTAAAATCTCAGCTGTAGTTCAATCCTGCTGATTTCTTTCTACCAAAAATCTGAAAACTGTTAGTCTCACCTTCATAACTTGTCGTTTACACTTTTGTAATTACTTGTTCTCTGGCTACAGTAAAAAAAAACAAAAAACGATTTATGTTTTTTTAAATCCCTTTCTCGCCTCTACCTCATCCGAAACCGACTCGGGACTCATGAGCACATCTCGTTCCACCGGCTACCTGTTACCTCCAGAATTGATTTCAAGCTGTTATTGATTACTCACAAAGCCCTGAGAGATCTTGCTCCAAATTATTTATTAGATGTGCTCATAGATTGCCTGTGGAGATCAGGGCTGCAAACTCTGCCTCGTGTTTCAAACCGCTTTCAAAAACCCACTTTTGTAAACATGCATTATGTTTTTTTGAGAAGTTGTCCTGCTCGGCTGTTTTGAGGCTGCTACAGAAATAAAGTTTCTCATTACTGAACCGTACACTCTGTGGTTATTAACATGAACAGATGCATATTGTTGGTCAGTAAATGCAACACGAAAACACTAATGAACAAAAATGTTTAATAAGGAAAAATCAAACCCAGAAGTGTTTACATCAGGTCACATAAGACATTAAGGTACCGCTGCCACTGCAGAACAAACACAGTTGGTCCATACACACACACTGTACTGATGAGAAGATGCACCATCCGTGGCACAATGTTCACAGATCACCAGCATGTTTCAAGTTTCACCTATTTTTTTTTTTTTTACGTCATTCACTGACATCAAGCAGCGACATATTTGGTGGTGCAGTGCAATGTTTATTCACAGTATATGAGGCAGTTGATTTGCTGAGACGCACTAGTGTGCTCAGCCAAGTTACAAGACGATACACAACTATTGCAAATATTAACATCGAGCGCACACACTTGGCGACGTGATCTTTGAAACAAAACGAGACGATGGCACTAATTGTTTTGGAAGAGATTCTGCACGACTTTTTTCCACGACGGTTTTGTGACAGATTACGGTTTTACAGAAAGCCTCACCGAGAACGTCCGTGACAGGAACGTGCGACTGTAAAGCAGGCAGACACACGAGAAGTGAGACGTTTCCACTGAAATGAATGCGTTAAAACATGTAACAGCAGATGAAAGTGTATCTGGTAATCTCCCAAATACCTCCTAGGCTAATATTTGAAATCCAAAGACAAAAACAGTGCATTTCTTAACATTTCTTCTTACAGAAATGTTCTTTTAAAAGAGCTAAAATCAGCCACTGTGGAAAAAAATACTAAAAACAAATTCCTGACTGTAAAAGAGAACTTACGCTGGACATTTGGATACTGCTTGTTGGCTTCATGTATTTAAATACTTTAAAAAACTGTGGTATTGTATACAGTAAGAGCCATTGTTGAACATTGTCATCCTCTGTGTGCTAAAACATTACAGTGACCTTCTAAAACAGTGACACCCAGCTGACTCCTTAAATAAACATTTAAATAATAAAAAAATCACACTTTTTCAACAGCTGAGTAAAGAATGTCAGCGGTGGAGTAGTTTAGTGTTACGTGTACCTCCAACAACATCTCTATTCAATACTTATCAAATGTGTGATTCAGTGCTAAAATTTGAGGCAGAGGCGATGCAAAGTAAACCAGTTCAAATCAGATCTTCCACAGCTGAACTCTCTCTGCCACCACACACCAGTTGGCGTGGTCGAAGTAGGTGTGTTTCACGTGGAGCTCTTCGACGTTATTCTCAATCAGCTCCGCCAGCTCTCCCTCCCTGAAGACGTGATAGTACCTCAGGCAGGAGCCTTCCACCTGCCCTTTGCTCCCCCGAGGACTCCCTGTGCTTTCCCGCTGCTCTTCTCCCTGCTGCCCTCCCTCGCTTTCATCTTCACACTGCTTCAGGTGCTCCCGCTGCAGAGAGACGAGATCCGGCAGAGCCCAAGAGCCGCACTCCTGGGCCAGAGACACTGAGACGCTCTGGTTTTCTGTGCCGTTGTTGTTAGCGGTGCTGTTGTTGCCTCCGGGGTCGTTCTGTCCCTTGTGCAGGTCTGTGACGGAGCCGAACACGTCCTCCTCCGATCCGATCACAGACGGAGGGGAAAAGAAGCTGGAGACCTGCTTGATGAGGCCTCGTCCTCTCCCGCGCTGGCTGGCCTTGTTCCCCTCGCTTTCGCCTGAGGGGGAGGATAAAGTGCTCAGGTCTCTGGAGGACGAGCGGGAGATGGCTAAGCTCCCGAAGTCAAACACAGAATCCAGAGACCTGGAGAAGAACCACAGTCTCTGAGTCCTCTGCTGCGGCGCGCTGCGGGACAGATCTTCTTCGTCCGCCACAGAGGATGTGCTTCGAACCTTCCTGTGCTTTTCAGTGTTGTCTATGGCTTCGCTCACGCTCTGTGCTGTCGCTCTCCTCCTGGGTTTGACGTGCTCCCTGCTGAGGCCGGCGGGCGCGTGGGGATTGGGGTTCCAGGGAACGAAGATGTCCTGCTTTTCAAATTTACGCCGCTTCTGCTCCATGGCCCACACGTAGATCATGATGCGTCCACCCACTCGCAGGGTGCGAGCCATCTCCTTTATTGCTCGAATACGACGCTCTTTGGTGGACAAGTGATGGATGACTGCCACATAAACATAAATTTGTCAGAATTAAGTGGGATGGTGCGTAGGCATTTATTTAATTATGATGTTGTGTCACATTCAGCACTTGCAGTCAACAGAACACATCATGCACACTGTGGAAGGAGCACAAGATAAATTAACAGTGTGGGTGTCTGTTGTCATCTTTGGGCCTAATTACACTCTTTTGTTAGAGGACACATGAATTATTTCACACTGTTGGCTAGGCAACACAAGTTCACGGGGAACTGATGTTTATTATTATGAGACTTAATTTAATTCCATGCAAATGGCAGCTGCAACATGTATACGTAGGGAGCCATTTGTGCCCGAGTGGGAGGAATCAACAACATCCGAACCCCTCTTTAACTGTGCGCACGTGTCTGTTACCTGCAATAGAGAGCACAGCATCGAAGCAGCCGTCTCTGTAAGGCAAATGCAGTCCGTCACATATCTGGACTTCGTGTCCTTGGCTCCAGGCAAAGTCCACCAGGGGGCGACACACATCGCAACCCAGCTTGAACACTTCCTCGTTGATGTGGAGATACTTGCCATTGCCACAACCTGCCAAGGACAAGGCGGTCAGCGAGAGCGTTAGAGCGTGATTATGAAAGATAAGTGGCCTGATTAGATGTAACATATATGTTCCCTCTCTTTTAAGAGAGGCCACTTTTAGAATTACTTGTTGTGTTTCCAAAAACAATAGAAAAAGCACACTATATAATTGATCATGCGACACCTACCAATGTCAGCAACGATGCTCCCGGGCTGCAGGTCCAGCAGGAACTGTCGTACCTTTGGCCAGGCTTTGTAGCGGCTGTCGTTGAAATATGGAGCAATCTTGTCATAGACGCTGTGCACATGGTCTCGCTCGAGTCGACTGGCAGCCTCCTCCATCGTGTTCGTCCAGGCTGCCTCATGCAGCGGCTTCAGAGCATCATGGCTGCAGAAACAGAATAATCTCTGCTGATTTCTGAATAATTAATCCATTAAACAGTTAGCCTACTTCATTAGGAAAATCAAAAAAAAAAAGTAGACGCCTAAAGTGGACCAGCACAGTGGTGTTCTTCCAGACATGCTTGTTAAGGTCTAACAAGGTCAGCTGGAAGCCTTAATCAGCAGACACACTCAAACATCTGTCAGGCAGCAGCGGTAATTTAATGCCAAACCCTTCGCTTTGTACTTCAAGTACCAGCAGCAGCAGCAGCATTAGTGAGCCGCCCCAGCCTGCAGCGCTCCTCCAGGGCAGGCTGAGGTGAAACCCAACGAGTGCAGCTCAGTGGGTTGAATTTGTAATCCTTCGCTCATAACTAGAAATTAACCAACCGAACTAGGTCACGGCAAGGAGGCAGATCTCATCTCGCAAAACACTCAGCAGGTCCGCTTTCACAGCGGCCGTGACAAATTGTTTTTACTGCAACACAGAAGTGGAAAGTCAACGCATAAATCATTTTTTGTCAGTAACAAGATGCAGAGCGAGCAGCATCGATCACGTCTGAGTTAATGATTTTGGTTGGATATTTTACACTCTGTAAGTAGGCGCTGGGGTTAATATGCTGTCATCCTTCCTCCAGCGGTAAAAGCAGTGGGAGAGTTCAGGCATCAGCTCTTCCTCCAGGACTCATGTTCACCTAAGATGACCCTCATTGATTCTGAGGAGGACGTTCAGCTTCCCCGGAAATCCGCGGCTAATTTATACACATGTGAATAGACTTTCAGCCTGATTGCATTATTTTTGATTATCTGACAGCACTGCAACACAGCTTTAGTGGAGGTTGTTGCTGGTGCTTTTCATACATAAACGTGGCTACTTGCAGTTTCCTGTACATATATTTAACATAAATATGTTTCTGTTTTTGACCTGAAGATGTTGGAATGAGGACTTTAGAGCTAAACGCAGCATCGCCGACCACAAACATACAATCATAAAGAACTACCTTCAGCAACAGGCCGCCACTCCACTGTACACACTGTATGTATATTAAATTCAGAAACCGAGTACAGAATTCCAGACTCAACTGAGAATTTTGGGGATTATGTAATTGTGATGTTTGTGTTATTCACAGCTCCCACTGCAGTCATCTCAGTTTATTAGGATGCAGCCCACAGCTCCTGCAGTGCTGCTGCTGTGGCTCCCTCAAGCACTGTATGTACAAAGAGTTGTTCTGTGTCATTATCCGAAGGCTTCGATTGTTGCTTTAAGAAAAGAAAAAAAACAAAAAACGTCTCAATACGCAGAGTCCTCAATGACCTGTGTGGTTATTATCTTGTGGCTGAATTAATTTCATGCAAATCAAACCCACACATGAACGCGGTGCCCATCACACGTTGACTCCAAAGAGAATTTATAAGCGAATGTTTACGAAGCTGAAGAAATCAATCAGACTGGAGCGATCTTGGTAAGATTTTCAGAGCTGCCCTCTTGAAGAAATGAACAGCACGGCACCAGTGGGTTGAGATAAGTTAGAATAGCAGAAATACAATGAGCATTCATTTATCAAACTTAAACTGTTGATTTAGAGCTGTTGGCTGCTGTGACCTTTTCGCTTGAATAATCTTTTTTAAATGACAGATATTAAACTTAACTACTGAGGGAGTCGTAATCAATGACGAAAATGCCATTTTTAATTGGGTAACACAAAAATTAGGTTGTTTCCTGACAGATCAGCAGAGGATGGATGCTCCTCCTTCACCTGCATTCAGCATTGTTGTTGTATATTAAGCATTGAATCATCATTAAATCCCACAGAGCGCGTTACCAGTGAACTATATCCGTATCTTTGCTGTGAAGCATCCGTTTTGAAGCCACACACAAACACGTGGCCAGGATTGCAGCACACTTCTGATTTTTCACACTGTGTGCAATGTGACAAAGATTTTCAGCTCTATGTGATGTAGAAGCGAGCGAGAGATACAAGTTGTTCTTTTGAATCAGATGTGATGGATGAGAGCTGTCGGCGCTGCTAAGCCATCCCAGCAGACATCATATGTCACTGCCAACATGCAGCTGACACGAGTGGCAAAATCAATAATCACCGCAATGCATACATAAAACATACAACTTAAACCTTCCAAATGTGAATACGGTCTCCCACTCGTGTTTATCTCTGAATGCATTGCGTAATACTTCATTGGAATTCACCCCATCCTCCATCCATTCATGTTGGACCGTCAAAGAGAATAAAAGAGTGTTTCAAGTAATGAATTTCACATTAAATCAATCTAAAACTGAGCGTTGCAACCTAATGAACCATGTAATGCCACGCTGCACTTTGCTGATGAGGTTAACCAGAAGCACAGCCATCAGACGTTCCCCCTCCACCTCTCTTGATACGTCCTAGAATTTAATATGCACTGGTTCCCACTGTGCACACAAACGAGCATGACTGGGAACATTTACAACAGGATACCAGCAGCAAAGGCCGACCTCTGCTGCACGAAATGCAAATATTTCTCTCTCCCCTCACTGTGCAATAACAGGCTTGTTCATGCACTCCTGCGGTGGTAAATATAGTGCATGCAGCATCCTTCACTCAAGACCTATTTCTGGACCACCATCATCTGCATCACCCCGGCCAAGTGGAAGTAAAACATCCCTTATGCAACGCTGTAATCTGGCCTCTTTTCGTATTGTCTGTGTTCAATTGCGCCTGAGTTTTCCCCCTGTGCTCACTAGACTATGGTAGTCCTCAGCTGACATTATGTAACCAGCAGCTGGGGAGGCTCACAGCGCTGCCTCTGACTGACAATGGGAACTAAAATTAAATCAGAGGACAGAGGCAGCGTCCAGCGCGCAGATTTGTCCGAGGTGGAGGACATTCAGAGGATGAAAGGTGACATCGGCCTTGATCTTTCGTGCTTGCCCTGACAAATTGTCGGGGAGTTCCATAACGAGGTCTGTTGGTCACAGCAGATCTGCAGCCTTTGAACCCTCCTTGCATTATGGTGCACGTATGTAAACAAATGTTCCTGGACCATGTTGACAGCTGTGACCTCAGTGGTGCTGTTATGAGCAGACAGGGCTGCTGCTGCTGCTGCACACAGGCAGCCGCAGAGAACAGGTTTATCCATCAAGTATGCCAGCAGTTAATGACTCAACATGTGGTGAGAGGTCGAGAGCTTTAGTCTGCTCAACTTAGAGTCCCCTCATTACTGTCACTGGAGTCACAACGTGCAGCAAATAACATGCAGCAGATATGGAGAAGGATGGAAACACTGCAGATCAGTTAAATAACAATCTCAGATGCTCTCAATTACAATGAACTGCAGGATCAAATTTAGTCAGATTTCAGACTTGTGTATGTGAGCTTCAAGTCCCATCAAAGTTTTTTTTTTTTAACAGTAGAATCTGAATTAAAGAAAACACAAGGTCGCATGTACACAGACATCTAAGCAACTATAACATAATTTACACGCTGCAATAAATGCAATTTTCTCATAACAATCTGCACCAATTCCCCTAAAATGTTGTCCGAAAATGCAAATTCACTTACCGTGAACGCACCAGGCTCCGTGCAACAATCCGCCTCAGTCCTCAGGTCGCTGGAGGAAAACTTCCCTCTGTGGATCTATAGGATCGACGTGTCACCGGGATCAGAGGCCGGTGCTCCACACGGCGGCACCGAGCCCACCGTCACCGACATGGTGAGGACGAACACCGTGAAACCGAAGCAGAGCCCCGCCGAGTGCGACGGCCAGCAGCGTACTGCCCGCAGGACGGCATCAAACCCACAGCACGTTGAGCTGCTCACCTGTCAAGGTGGAGGGAGAGCGGAGCAGCACATCCGGGTGTGGGTTTCAAAATTAAAGCATTTATAAACGGAACCGTGTTTGCGGAGTGCAACAACGCTCCCGTAACTTCAAGTGAATAAAGGAAATGTTTCATCAAGTTTGGGATGTCGTGATAGTACTGATGATAAGCGTGGTATTAAAAAAAAAAAAAAAAAAAAGAAAGAAAGAAAGAGAGAAAAAAGAAAAATCATGTTCTTGTTCAAATAAAACACTTAAAAAATGTAGTAAAATAACAATCTCATAAAATGTTGTAATTTCTCATATTTAAAATCCATATTCTACCCTTAATTTTACATGCAATCTATCATGTATTTTGTGGGTTTTCTAAATAAAGGATATTTACATGCGTTAAAAAAATTACCTATGCAATAGAAAAATGATAGCTAGATCGATTACTGTTTCTTATCTACATTATGCACCGATTACTGCATACATTCAATATTTTTGTTGGGGAGTTTGTTGCAACTATACAAGATATCTCTCATTTCACAAACAAATCAATGTGAAATTATAGCATCAGCTCTTCTATTTATGTTAATTGTAACATTAGGAATATATTTATAGCATTAAACTTGACTTTACCAGTTTCATTTGTTAAAGAAAAATGCAATATTGAAATATAGTAAAATTAGAATACATTTCAAATGTATCTTGGTACTATCTTTATGTCAAAAACATGTTACAGGTTTTAGTCAATCAATTTAAACTATTCTTAAAAATGTGTACACACTTTATTCGACTCTTCTGTTGATCTATTTTAATTAGTTTTATTTTAATCTTCTGTATTTAGTATTTAGTCTGTATTTGTTTGTTTTTTAACATGTAAAGCACTTTGAATAACTTCTGTGTACGACACGATGCTACATGAATCAACCTGCTTGCTTTCAAGTATTTACAGATGTCTTTTTTTTATTATTTTTTTAACTGTGCGTATTGTACTGAAAGTTTTCTTCTCGAATAAAAGACGCTTTTATTTTGAAGAACATGTGAGCCGTTGTCTGGTCTTATTATGAAAGTCTTGACGCAGCTGATGGTCGTAGGTGTGTAAAAAGATGACACGCTGTGCGGCCGCAGAGCTCGGCTCTTATTGGCTGTCAAACTCACGTGACGACCACAATAAACAACGTGAACCGTATCTGACAGCTCACGAGAGCCTGATTTTCTGCTTTATCCTTTTTTCCCATCAGGACATTTAACTGCTGTTTAAATTCAGTGTTTGCATCTGAAGGCTGCAACATGACTGGACAGTTTAATTTAGAGGCTGACAACAATCCATCAGGTGTACATTTACAATACGGACTTAACCCATGTGGTGGGAATTAAAACTATACCTGAGTTTTGTTTGATTCTTAAAAAGGAGCAGCCATGCCAAGGATCTCTTTGACATCAAACAAAGGATGTATTGAGCTGCAGTTTCCTGTTCGCCCTGATTTTCCACTTGCATAGGCATGAAATGTATGCAACAGCTGCGTAAACATTAAAATGAAATAAGAATAGCTCTGCATTCTACACCACTAAGCATTTCTGGTTAGTGTGATACTTGACATACACTAGTCCATCGTGTCCAGTTTCTTTTGTTCCGTTTCCCACCTGAGTGTCTGCTCTGATTTATTCCGTCCTTTTTGGCCTCTAACATGGTTAATAGCAGCAGTAATAACAGTGATTCTCTGCTGCCATTCAGTGGGCACAAAGCACTAATCACAGCTGTCATCACTATTCAAAGCACATGTGCTCTTTCCTGCTGCACATTAACATCACACACACACACGCCAGCCACACCTGGCCAGCACACCGTTCAAACACATTTACACTGCTGGCCAGCGAGCAAAGTGAGACGCTGAAGGTGTCGGCAGCTGCTCAACTGTCGGTTTCTATTCAAGCGTGAAACCAGTTAGCAGTCACGTACCGTCCTACACGGTGTTTGTGTTGCGAGGACAGGATTCTTCCCAGATTGGTGTTTTTTATGCAGCTGCTCCTCTGAGTATTCTCTGTCTGACAAAACAGCACAGAAAAAATGCAAAAATAGAGGAAGCCAGCAGCTGGGCGATGTTATCCGTTTGTTGACTTAAGACACCACCATTTACAGTATATTTGGTTAAAGTCTAGTCTTTGTTCTCTCACCCTCATGAAACCGGCTTTTGTTAGTGCAGCCATAAATCTACAGGCCTCAGCTAGAGACCTGCAGTGGAACACTCAGATCAGGTGTTGTCATCTATTTAGACGCCACCGAACAAGGAGGGAGCAGAGGAAGAAGGTCTGGGATCAGAGTGGAAATCCGCCAAGCATGCAGCGGTGACAAGCCCTCCCAGTAGAGGCTGGGTCAAGGTTTAGATATCTGAGAGTAAAAAAAAAAGAGGCGACACTAGAAGTACAGGCAGCAGGAATGTTTGTATCTCCTGTTCTCTTGTCAGACGCACCGCTGGGTTATTGAACAATGGCGACGTGTGACGGATAATCAATCATGTCAGGATGTCTGCCACGGCGTGAGCCAACGGATTCCAGTGTACATGCTGCATTGTGTGGATCCTGAAGGTTGAAGCTGTCGTAGCAGGAGGAGGAGAAGGCTGCAGCAAGCACAAAGGACGCTTCCTCTCACTGCATCTCTTATTCTCATCATCCATCACTGGTTTGTCTGTTATAAACGTAATATATAATAGAAATAGCAAAAAAAAAGTGAATGGAATCCATCTCCTCTGGTTGATTCTGTTCCTGAACCTGGACTGGACTCGCCTGCTTGTGCAACTAAACTAAACATACAACGCTGACTTTTACCAATCCTGTATACCTTGAATAAATGAACTAACTCTACTACCGACCTCTCTGCATGCAGGGATGTGCTCCTGAGACAACTGTTCCACCCAAAAATTTGCATCTGCATGACTCATGCCCCGTTGGGAAAAGCCATCTAAACCTAAAAGAGGAGTAAAAGTGCTGTGGCCAGATGGCTCCTCCAATCAAGCTCTTCAAACCAAAACCCAATGGCCCAGCGCTCACATGAAATCTCAAGCAAAACAACACGAGGGAGACTACACGAAAATAGAGAACAACTGCTGCTCATGGAAGCCAAACACACAGCAAACAAACAGCTCTTAACCCGAAAACCTGCATCGAGGAGAGAAAAGAAAATACAAATAAACAGAATTTGAAACAAACTGGGAGAAGATTGACATGAGAAAAGGGTAAACAAATGAGATTTAATCACTTAAATAACTGATAAGGTAAATAAAGATAATCAGGGGAGTCAAGAGTAAAGTGTAGGAGGTTCAAACAAAACCACAAAACACATCCAAACTGGTTGGAGATGATTCTTCTAAGAGGAAGAAAGGGAAAGAGGAGAGCTCAAGATCCACATTGCTAAGGTGTATTTCATTTCCTGATGCACTCATGCTTCTCTGCTCCACCATTTGCTTTGTCTCACATCAATGTGGTACCAGGCAAGGAGAGTGGTTGGTGAAAAAAACAAGCGTTATTGTTCCAGGTTTAACCCTGAACAAGCTCCCAGTGCTGCAGAAACACTACACTTCTCACAAGAACCATAATCAGCAAAGGAGGCACTTATAAGAAATTGTCTTCAGTGAAGCTATATAAAGTATGATTTGAGTTCCCTCCTGAGAAGTATCAGTGGCGTCCTGTATTTTTCATCAGGTCCCCCATTTGTAGATGTATCATCTCCTCAAAGCTTCCCTTTGTGTGACGGTGTTTTTCTGGTTATCTTGCTGCTTTTATCTGCTTTTGTTTGACACCTAGTTGTATTGTTATTGTTTTATTTACCTCACATTGACTTTCTCTTTGGGGTCGATACCTAGTTGTGTTTATTATCATGGCTTGTATTTGTGTTAATGCAATAGAGGATTGTATCAGAAAACTATTCTGTACAGAGCAGTTATACAATCTGAGTGTAATCCACTAAACCCCCAACTTCCAGGTCTAACAGCACCACTGCTTTGGAGCCCATTTTATTTTCTGTTTTCATAAATTATTCACCATATGTCCTCAAAAATGCCAGGGTGGTCAAGTACACCGATGACTCAACTGTATTCGTGGGCAAATCTACATGGCTAAAAATGAGCCAACTAGTGCTGAACACTACCACAACTAAATGTATTGTATTTGGAAAGTTCTTGATATGATATCAATGGAATCATATCACCCATTCCTTCACATATGTGGTCAAGTGCTGCTACAAAAAAAAAACATCTAAAAAAAAAAACACCTTCAAATTGTACAGGACTGAGCAGCCACTGTGGTTTCTGTTCTGACATGTGCGAGACACAGAGATGACTAACTTGGCAAACGATAGAGGAGACAGTAAAAAAGTCAAGCCTGCTGTTATTTATGCAAACTGTGACATTTCATAATAGACCACATTTAAAAACACTGGTTTCTACTGGGTTCTCTCATGGTTATATGACATGTCAGGTGAGTTCTGGTTGGCTGGTCATATCTGTGGTCTACCTACAAATTATATGAGAAATGTTCCTTATAGAGGTTCTTCTAACTGGAATTCTGTCAAACAGTTTCTTTCAAGACGTCACAAGAAATTCAGCTGAGAAGTGACTGTTTTACTGCTGTTTTTCTCCCTTTTGCTTGTTTGTTTTTTTAAAATCTATTTTTGGTGCCATGTTTCATGTCTGCTTTTACATATTTAATGCCTATTTTTAATGTCAATCGCAGCAAGACTCGCTGAACTTTACAACACGGTCAATGAACTAACTAATAGGTGAGTTAGTCATATTTAATACAGGCTGACTATAGTTTTTACCTTTCATATGTACATACAGATTTCTGTATTTAGAGATCAGGGACTGGGATTTTTGTGCATCCAGTAGGAAGCACCGGTTGGTTTGCTTCTCCAGAGATAATGAGTTTTCCTGTTTCTGACATCCTGTTGTTCAGTATACAGTACAGCTCAATGTCTGAAGCTCTTACGCTGCACTTATGCTTTCAGTTTACGACAAACTTTCATCATGGTTCTTTGTGATTTTCACAGATCATACCTGAGACCCCGAGAAAGAAAAAAAAAGGGGCTTATTCAGGAGGCTGTTGAGGCGGATCGACAAAGTGTGCTGCTGCTGTTTCAGCACTGACGCCACTTTGCCATGAAACTGGACAGTTGACCTGAGCAGCAACCATCTGTTTGCTGGAGGTTGCTGCTGTTGTACATATTTACATCTTCTTCTTTTTTTTCCCATTATTTTCATTTTTCATTTTTATTATATTTTACAGTTTTCATTTTCATTTATTGTTTTTAGTTTTATTATATTTTACAATTTTCAGTTACATTTAGTGTTTTCAAGTTGGCAACACTGCGCATGCCGGCGGGTGTTGCATGACGCACGTTTTGAGCGACAAAAAATTAAACATGTTTTATTTTAATGTTACAAGATCACCATAATCTTCAAAATTAGAATTACATTTTAACAACTAACCAAGTAAAATAAAATAAGTTGAAATGAAATACTCATTATTTATTTTCTGAAGCCACAAGGAGCCGCAGCAGAGGTATGAAAGAGCCGCATGCGGCTCCGGAGCCGACCCATGAGTTAATCAAAGTCCTGTGGTTTCCTTAAACGTCTGTGACTATCTGTGTGTGAAGGATTTAAGCTGGCTACCTGCTGGAGTGGTTGGAAATAACCCTATTGTAAATTAATAGAAAACAGAATGATCTTTTCCTGTGGAAATGAACAGCTTCCTGCAGCAGTTCCTCCACCCTCAGTGTGTGTCAGAGCTCCTGCTCACGTGCAGATTCACACTTTATCAAGGTCCTGCTTGTTGAATGGCTCCATGATTTCAAAGGTCAAAGCTTTTACTTTAAAGACGTCGACGGCAGCTGTCACCCCGCGCCATGCTGAGAGTATGATGACGCTCTTGAAGGTGAAAAGAAAAAAATTTACTCTCCATTAAATTTTCAAACAAGACGCATGGAGCCATCAAAGACTCTTAAATGCTTTTCAGGAGCACTGGTGCACAGCACAATTAAGTACAAGAATAACCTAACTCCTCTTTGTTAGTGGCTTTTTTAGGGTGCTGTCTCTGCCTGTATGCACCAGTGTTTTACGTTCCAGTAAAGCATCACAGGCTTCTTGTTTTAAAAAATGTACGACTCAAGCTGCTAACTCTTCACTGTATACGGTGCTGCACTGCCATCCACACGGCGGAAAGCAAACCCACTTCTTTAAAACTGCCTCAACATTGATTTTCTAGAATCAAGGTCATCGTTATCTCAGGGAAACCCGACCAAACAGCTTCGCCCTCATATCTAAGAAACACAGACACCAAACACCTCTACACTCCGCGGTGCAAGATTCAAAAAGCTTTTATTTATCAGACGAAAAAGCTAAAAAATGTCAACGATTGATGCATTAGCTCATTCACACAGATTTCTTTTCAAAATAACAACCAGCCACACAGAACAGTTCATGGACACTCGCTTGATATTAAATTTTAGGAAACTCAACGACAATTTAATATCTCTGAGGGTTCCAGAAACTGCTCAGGAAATTACAAACTGGTTTTTACTGTCGTGTTGTGAACGTAATTCTTAGTTGTTGGCAACTACTGACAGATGGATGACTGCAATGAAAATCAGCTTAGCATTATCCATCATTTCACTTTGTGGATAAATGTGTTTGTCATGCCAAAATGAAAACAGCCCTTCCTTGCATTTGTTCAATATTTGCTTTCTTGTACCTGCTGCAAATCAGACAACTAGAATCCCAAGTCATGCAGCTCTTTTTGATTCTTTCTAAGCTCTATTTTCTACAGTCTTGTCACAAATGATCTGAATTCAATTATGTTCACAATGTTTCCATTGTTGCTGGATTCGGTAGATCAGTGCTGTGTCAATAAACCTCCAGACAAAAGTATAATGAACACTGCAGTCTGGTCAATATATCAGTAAACCCAATTACAAGGCAAAAGCAGAAGAATAATGTTTATCTACTGAAACGGATCAAACATTCACTCGAGTTTTAATGTTATAAAAAAAAAAAAGAACTGCTGTGGGAGGATTGATTCTCGACAGCTTATGAATGAAACACTTTGCAAAGCAACTGGAAAAAAATCTAACTGAAAAATGAAGCGCAGTCAGGATAACAGAACGATGAAACCTGCGTGTCTCAGACTGGCTGGAGGAACATCAGTCTAAACACTGCAGAATGAGGTGACGTGCCTGGGAGAGGTTTCAAAAAATCAGGAGGAGAAAACACTAGAAGAGGTAAGAGAGCCACAGTGACGTAGAAGAAAGGTGATCAGAACAAGGACATCTGCTTGACAACATGTAACAACCTGTAGTCTTAAAATGACCACCACGACATGACCAAACTCACATTGACTCCTGAGATATTATTGTGAAATGTTCCTGTTTTGTCATCTTCTCTTTGCCAAAGCCAGCACATCGTTGGGTGGAAAAAAAACCACATCTTACTTTATGTGCTTCCAATTGTCAGTGAGCTATTTTTAAACAAGTGGAGTCTGCATAATGTAAAGCAGAGAACAAGAAAGTTAACCCAGATCTGTCACACGAAGCTCCACAGAAAATTACCACCATGTCGCTAATAAAGCCCTTGTGTCTTATGTAAAATAAAATAACACACTGACGTAAAGATTTCAACCAACACGTAGGATTCCAAACAGACTCAGGTCCACTCCTGTGGAAATAATTCCACAGAACACCGCTTGGAAAAACATCAAGTCAACAATACAGGACCTCTGTGCGCTGCTTTAATGAACGCCGGGGGGAATAGAAAGGCAAAATGTGATTTCCTGTGAGACGCAGCAATGAATGCTATCAGACAAAGACGTCTGCACACTCACTGCTTCTCATATCGGAGCCCTGAAGGTCTCCATAAACTGGTTTCCGGCAGTAATTTGCAGCAGGATCGCTGAGATTATTCTGCTTTGGCCAAATGGTCTCATGAGAAAGTCAGTATGTGCCAGAATAGTTAATGTGTGTTCTCAAGTTCTTGTAAATTTATTATTGCTTCAGTCCATAAATTATTTCTTATACTCGTTTCCATCTGAGCACCAGTACAGTTATCACTCCTTATGTTTAGACTGATTTCAGTGTAAGGCATCCAATTAAATCCACAGCGCAACAACGTACTCGAATCTTTTCAGCAGTCTGCGGTCGACAAATCAAGTGATTATCCTCCAATCGCAGTCATTTCAGTGGAAAATTTCTGTTTTCTGTCGTTATCCGTTCACCGCAGCTAAACAGGGAAACACATGGCTGGACTTCTGTACTAAAAATAGTGTTGCTTCATTTGTCTAACTCCAACTGTTGAGGCGTTCCAATTAGTTTCTGGTAGTCTGACAACTGCGGATTTAGTCCACCGTCACTTGAACTTGAAAACACATTAAGAAGAGCCAGTGTGAAGAGGAGAATTACAGCAGCCTCTTTCACTGTTAATCTGGGAAGCAGACTGTCTTGAAAAATTGGCAACATAGCAGTCCAATTCATCAAGACTTAAGAAAGCGCTTTTCTCCTTGGCTGACAGGCACCTACTATTATCTGATGTAAAAATATTTCCTCTGAAAACTGATTTGTGAAAGAATACAACTTGCCACCATAGAGACCTAACAGCAAAAACACAACAGTATCAATGCAGACACAGCGTATCTAATTATACAGCTGTATAAAAAAGTCCTTACACAACAAACTCCTGAGTGCTGAGGTCAGGAGCTAAATAAACAGGATCAATTTAATGTTGAATAAAATTAAACGTGGCACTAGAAGATATTAGTCACTTCCTGGAGGAAGAATGAAAATTGCCTTTTTATGTGCTTTGCGGGCAACAGCAGAAAACCTCTCTGTAGTGGAATAACCAAAAAGATCAACTGCTTCTGAAACTTGTGGCTGACCAGAACAGAGTTGGAGTTTTTCAGGGGATTTCAGGAAATCAGAAGACGCCAAAAACAATGTTAACAACTAACTGGTAATCGCTTCAGACAGGACAATGACTTGGGGCAGCTGAGGACAACCTTCTGGTTTTCTGTGTTGTTGCATATTGGACCGAACACACAAACTACAAAAGGACAAATGTGAAATACAAAAATACTGCGGATTCATTTCCTATCAAAGATATTACACACGTCAAATTAACCGTAGCGTCTTCAAAAAATAAATCTCTTCTGTTTATACATAAATGTACAAGAAAAAAGTATATTAAAAAATCTGTATAAACAGAAGCTAAAAATATTTACACCAGCATAAAAGAGTTCAAGGCAAATGATTTGGCTGTTCAGTCCCTGTAGAAACTAATAGAAATCTTGCGTTTCCCTCATCATTTGTGGCTGCTCAGGGTGACGCCTGTGGTTCACATGAGGTGGATCTTGTGACCGCATGACAATGTCTATGGAAATGGGAAATGAAAAACGATCCAGCATCTGAGCGATCTTCTCATGAGGAACTCCGTGTTTGTTCCTCCTGGAGGGAAAACAATGTGATAATATTAGAATGTGAAGTTTGTAGATGTTATTCAAATTCTACAAGGTATGTAAACACAACAGTTAAGAACTCATACTTCTCTAGTTCGTAAGGATCAAATTTCCATCTGGTGTCAGGTTCACAAAAGTCCACTTTGTATCCTCGTTCCAGGGCCTATTAATGTAAGTTGAAAATTTAAGAGGATCTTAAAAAACAAAATACTAAATTCTACATAGAAATTAATATGTAACATCACCACTTACCATTTTGACATATGGCTTCATTTCCCAGGCTTGGATGTTTGTATTATCAATAATGATGGGAGAGCGGCCATCATGCAGAGCATCTTTAGCTAAAACACACGCAGAAGAAAGTTTTGAGAAGTTTTAGCAAGAAAATAAAAACATTCTTCAAACAAGCATTTCACCCTCTTAGATTAAACAGTGGACAACCACAACACTGCAACTCTTCCTTATATGTGTCTGAAAATACCCTTACTGGGAATAAAACAGTAAAAATTGTCCTGACAGAAATGCTTTCATGGTTGCTGCAAAGAAACCTTTTAACATAACATTGAACTTGAATGAGCATTTATGGAGACAATACCTCTCCTCTGGTTCCATTCATGTGCTTTTCCAAGAAGACCTGGCTCATAGTGGTAGCCATCTTTGTATGCAAAGTAGTCATCTGTGCTCAAAATGATCCCACTGGGACCAGTGGAGAGCAGCTCCCTGTCAGAGGATTGTTCAAGCAATACAGAGTTAAGAATACATTTAAATGGACAAAATGCAAATTTATGAAACTCAAGATTACACATGCATGTACCTGGCCATTGTTGATTTTCCAGATCCTGGTAATCCCCTCATCAAGATCAACACCAAGGCTGGGGGGTATGTATGAGTATCCTCAAGGGGTTGGTCATGATGCCTTCGCTCCCATACTTCATGTTCATCAAATCTCTGCTGCCTCTCAAAATCGGCATCATACTGAGACCATTCTTCCTTTCTATCTCTAGACCACCTGTCGGTTCCCTCATCTGAGAGTGTATCATAGCTGCAAGCTTGTTCGTCCCTGTCAAAGTGATGTGGGGAATCTCTGTGAAAGCCCTGAGAGGGGTGACTGCGCACACTGGGCGGTGGGAAGCTGGAAAATGCTGGAAAATGCAACTCATTTTTGTACTGGTTTGTCATGCCTGGACTGGCGAAGGTAGGATTCAGATGCGGTGGCGGGTTTCGTGGATTTGGGAATGCAGGTGGTGGTGGTCGATGAGAGACAGGCGGTCTGTGAAATCTTGGATCCGGTGGCCTGTTCGCTGGTGGAGGATAATGCCACTGGTTCTGGTTAGAAACACCATCACTAGAGCTCAGGTCTAAGCCTGGCCTCGGTCGTCTGGGGTAGTATGGTTCATTGTGATACCAGTGAGACCAGGATGACTGTTTCCCTCCACTACTTCTATGGTAGCCGTCTGTTTCTGTGGTTTCTGAGTTTCTTGTGCTAAGAATGTTCTCCTCAAGTACATGCTGAGACTGTTTGCTTTTAGACAATTCAGGAGATATGAGTGGTTGTACAAAGCCTCCATCTTGTTTCCCCGGGTTACCATTAGCACCATCTAGTGTATCGATCTTCCCAAGCTCTTTGTAAAACTCACTTAGAGAGTCTTCAATGTCAGACTTGGCTGTGGTTGTTACTGGAGGAAATGCTGGACCGATGAATGCAGTGCTGGTGAGTCCTACCTCCTTTAATACGCGGTCCCTCTTGCTTTTGTCTGGACTACTGCAGTCGTCCCTACAGTCTTCCGCACTTTCACCCTCACCGGGGTTTACTTTAGATGTCGTATGGGAGAATTCAGTCTGAGACATCTGCACGGAAACATATTAAAACAGTTAGTTTACGGGACAACCACAAGAAATATAAGAGCGTCATGATAAGGCAACTGGTTGTAACTGACTGATTTGAAACAGGTGGTTTTGAGAAAGGAGTGAAGGGAGTCATCTGGGTTAAACTGCACTTGTAACACAGTCTTGAGATCTCGTCCAAGAAAGTTTTCCTAACATTAACACTTTAAGTCATCTCGGACATGACAGCTTCACAACCATTCACAACTGAAAAGAGTCTGGGGTCGTGAATGGACCAATAGCCAGGCGATTTGTGAGTGACAAAATATATCTAGGACTCGACATCATTCCGTTAGAAATAAAAAAACAAACTCTTAGATGAAGGCTCAAACGTGTTAAAGAGCCAAACAGAGAAACGTAGGTTGCCTTCTACTGAAGCTGTTAGGATTATCAAAACCGAGATACACAAACAAGCACAAAAATCCGATTTACCATGTCAGAATGTAGTTAAATCAGCGATATGTGAAAGTGTGTAACCGCAAGTACATTTAAAAATATATACATATTCACAAGTTCCCTGAAGTCACTAAATGTAGCTGCAATAATGAGCTAAGATCGAAACTAACCCGAGAGCCAACGGTTAACCGTTAGCAAAGGTGCCACCATACGACTTGTAAAGAAGACGATGAATTAAAACTAAATAAAAACAAATAAACAACTAACTACCTCAGCGTAACAACAAATAACAAATGTCGATACTTGTGAGTACATACCGTTCACATTCGGAAAGCATAAGGAAAAAGAAAAAGCGACATTAACCGAACACCCGGTGCTCGGTTTTCACATTGCAGGTGCTTTCTGTTTACGGAAGTGACGTCACACGTCTTCTTCGTGTTCATAAGAGTGGATGAACCAGAGAGCGGGTCCGCCAGCGCCTCCAGCAGGACTGCAGCGACACTGTAGACGGTCATTACTGGGGATGGCAACAAAATGCATACAAAACATACACAGCTGCCACTTTATTAGGATCAGCCGTAAGATTCAGTACAATTCAATATCATTGTTCTGCCATAAAGTCAGATTTTATGATGCCTTCATTTTTATATTGTCACTGAGGTACTACTAATGAAATTATCAGGCCATTGTAGTGCTGTACTGGACTTAATTGAATATCTTGATGCCTCTATGTTTATGAATAAGTCGCTCTAAATTTTATTATTAGAAAAGCAATATATTTCAAGACATACTAGCACATAGTGTTTGTGCCAAGTACCTCTAAGTCAATCTTAGAATAGGATTAAATTCATGGAAGCAATTATAATGAGCTTTTTGGGGAGTAATTATACACAAGCAATAAACCGTTTTTATACATTTGGCAATTTCTTTATAGTTTGCAATTTAAACATGCCCTAGTTTTTCTTTTTTAGTAGTAGTTTATTAATCAATATAATGTTTTTTTGTATGTGAACAAGTACGTATTACGAATTGCCACACAATACAACGTTTATAGCTGAAGCTAATTTACAACGCCTGCCTCTAGATGGGTCTGTAAAATACATCGACAAGAAATAAATAGGGGGCAACAGAAAGACAAAGTCAACCCTAAACACATACATTAAAACCACAAACCTCAGAACTCAACCAGAAGATAGAGCATTACTTTAACATTACAAAATCTATAGTTTTATTTTTTGTTTTCAAAGTAGTCTTTAACTAATTTAAGTGCTTGATATTTTGGTTTGTTCATTATTCTGCCATCTTTTGAAGTATACGGTATGTATGTTATTTCAGAAATCACCGACAAAAAACTATAGTGTCACTAGTCGGCCACTAGCATTCAGTTATTGACCATCCAATAAGGCAAACACAGGGAGTCATTAGAGATAAATAGCAGGAATATATTCTGAATTTCTGTAAAATTTTACTTTACAGACAAATAAGTAGACTGAATAGAAGACTGCAGACCAGTGTGAAGTGATGACATGATTTTACTTTTGAAAAACTTTGCTCACTTTAATGAGTCCAGTGAGAATACAAAAATAACCACAGAACATCTTATTCACAGCCTTAAACCTTTACATTCAGTCATTGTACAGTTCTTGTTTTAAAGTTGCAGTGTGCTTGTCTCTATACAGTCAAATCTACCTACAGTAAATCACCACCATGCAATGCCTGAGTATCAATCATAGCCAGTTCCTCATCATGCACCCATTCATCCTCAACCAGTGAGTTCTTGGGTTTGTGAGCTGGAGTCCGTACAGCTTTTAAAGTGCTTGGAGTCGCAGTCCTCCGTGGGGGGTTGAATGTCTTATTAACACAAGGTGAACCCACTGAGCCCAGATGAGGGAGAGGTGGTGGAGACGGGACACGAGACAGATAGTCCAAAGCTCTCCTTCTTTTCAGGGTTCTTTGGTCCGTTTCTGTTGAAGACGTTGCTGCTGCAGGGTTCCTGTTGACAGGTGTGAAAGATCCAAGGCTTCTGATTGGCTTCTGAAAAGTATCCTACATAAAAGACAGAGTTTAAATTTAACACAAAATGATTAAAACAAATGTATGAAATAGCCCAAGATGCCACAGCATGAACACAAACTCACACTTGTTTTTGTGTTTAGTCTTTTGTCCACTGCAGACGCTGGGGTTTGGGGTTGCAGAGCAGGAGAAGTGATGGAACTCAGGCCATTAGATCTGATTAAAAGTGAAAGCTTCTCCTCAGCAGTTTGAAAGAAGTTCTCATGGCACTGGAACAAAATGACAAAACAGATACTGAAGTCAAGATACAACAACATTTTATTGTATCCAAGCTGAAGAGATGAATAGTAAAAAAATGAGAAAACAGTCCAGGACAGTAAACACATCGAACTATTTGTCTATTACAAGCCTTCCTAGCGGTCTGTGTTTGCAGCTATAACTTGTACTTTATGGAATACTGATTAAAGCAGATGTATTTCCATTCAAGTGTGAAATGAAGAAAAACAAGATGAAGAGTACTTGTGAAAGGTTAAGAGACCACATTCATCACAGTTTCTACATTTCCATTTCTACTGCTGCTCAGCTCAGTAAGTTTGACAAAAAAAATCCTTTAGCATTTCCATTTCATATATATTGCAAATGACTCATTCAGGTAAGATTTAGATTCCCCCAAAACATAAAATGCTGGAGGTGAAACTGTTTTGGAAGCAAATATGCAACTCTGAAGTTCTTGCATTCCAGCACCGTACCTGGAGCAGATTTTTGAGCTGGCTCAGGGATTCCTGAAGATGAGCTTCTTTGGGGTTTGTAGAGAAGACAGTCAGATCTCCTGCATACACAACAGGAGTGGGATGCATGGACTGACCTCTCAGCTGCAGGTTGCTCAGAGCCAAGAGGACATTTGGTTTTACCACATCTTCCAGACCAGACTGAGTCAAACTGTTGAAGCAGCGCACTTTCACAAAGTTAAGGTTCCCATCGGCCAAATAAAATACAGGAGAAGAACCTGTGACCGAAAGAACAAACAATTATTCAGCAACAATAGAGCTATGAAAGAGAGTTTGTTAGAAGTTACCATAAAACATTACGCACCCTGTCCATCTATGATACTGATGATGTATCCTGTGAGATCAACCTCTCCACACAGTGGCTGGAAGTCTGGGTTTTGAAGATTCACAAAATTTGTTGAGACTCTTGGCTGGAAACGTGCTGATAACCACTCCTGGGAAGCCTGAATGATTAAATAAGTCAAATATTAGAAAATCTTTTCCATATCTATGCAATTTTTATACTAAATACAACATCCCAGGTGATGCTAAAGACAGTTTGTTTCCTGTGTTACCTGTAGCTCCTCAAACTGTGTTTTCTTTGTCCCAGTGAGCTGAACAGTTTCAACACTGCTGCGTTTCTTTCCATCTGAAGTGGTGAGGTTATAGACCTTGTATCGACAGCCTTCTTTCAATAATGACTGAAGATCTGATGGGGGCCGCCAAAGACTCAACTGGTAAACTAAAGACAAGAAGAAAAGAAAAAAAAAAAGGATTTGAACTCACAATAGTATGAAAGTTAAATTATAATGTTGAAAAATAAGAAATATGAAAACACACCACTGCCAGGTTGGTCTTTTGAATCAGCAATGCAGAGTCTCCACACAGGTGCAACGTCTCGTTTGGGACAGCTCCCTTCACTGTCCTCGGCTTTTAGAGCACGATGATATCGATCCTGCAGCTCAGCCTGCTTTCTCTCCACCAGGGAACGCCTGTAGTTATGAAGAGTCTCCAACTGTCGTTCACTCAAATGAGCCTAGGATATGGATGTTAAAAAAAAAAAAGTAAAATATTGAAACTACTCAATAGAGAAAGCAAATCCACATTCTGTAAAGCAAACTTCTTGTCACCTCAAGGTAAGCCGGGTCATCTCCCACAGCTTCATACAGTTCCTCTCCATCCTGCAGACTTGCAATATTCTGATGAATCATTGTTTTTCTTCTCCGCTGAGGTTTGATATTCCCTGAAGTTGACAACTTGTTAAAACCTGTACAATTTCAATCTGTACAAAACATGCAGAACATGTGATTTCTACCTTTCTCCTCCTTTTCAAATTCAGCTTGAATCTTGGCAAACAGAATTTCCATAGCTTTCTGTTTGTGGCTGTTGTAGCGTCTCGCCTCCTTCTCTTCTGCACGAACAGAACGGAACACAACACCTCCATCTGGTTTCCTCTCCATCCACTCAAAAGTGAAACACAAATACAGTCAAAAGGGATCAGGAATTGAACTAACAGGATAAACACAGTACATAAATTAAAGACTAAACCTACCTGTATGGGGTAGCTTCTCAGTATGATGACGTCAACACAACCCACGGGGCCTCCGTTGCTATACAAACAGGAGACTGGAAGCAGAAATGGCCGTGGATCCCTATGAAATCCCAGCTTAGCATCCCATCGTGCAGGTCTGCTGCTATTGGCACAAATCTAAACATACAAACAATATATTACACAATTTGCTCCTCGGTTGCTTTGCGAACAGACACAAAAACTCGCCACCTTCCTGTTAATCTACCTTTAACATGAGAGACTCAGGCGCCTCCAGAGGGGAGCAGGCATCTTGTGATCCCACCAGCTGAGCCCCATGGATGATCAACTTGCCACCGACAGCCAGTCGACCTTTGTGAAGCATGGCAGTCAGAGGTTCATCCAGCTGGGCTTTTATGGCATACCAACCATCTGTCAGCCAAACGACTGCAGATGGAGCTTCGACCTTGGCATCAGCACCTTGTGGACTCTTAGTGTCACTGCGACTCAGTCTGTTTAGAAGGTGACCCTTGGAGACAATCTCACAAACGCAGAGAATCATGGTTTTGGCTGCTGTGTCGTCCTTTTCCATGATCTTTCTCAGAGCTGGCCTGCGGCTGTGGTCGACCTCTACATCATATCTGACACACATAAAACAAAATGAATGCTTTAGCAAATAAGCAACCGATTGATTATTTGACTGACGGACAATGATCACCCAGTGTTTTGATAATCAATCAATTCTCACATTCAGAATCATTTTTGAGTTGCCACTTCTTTAAACAGGACTTGCTGGTTTTAGCCTTTTTATGCAATTTAAAATGAAACTGTCTTGAATTATGGACAGTTCTGACTCCCGATGATGTCACCAACAAGCCTTGAAAAGAAATGAGGATTTTCACTATTTTCTGACATTTTAATCTATTAACTGGGAAGAATCTGTGGCTGACTTAATTGAAGAATACATCCCAGATAATCAATTTAACGCAAGTAAAGACAACCGGTCTTCCACTGTGTCCACAAAATTACCCAAAGTGGAATTTAGTAGAAATTCTATATTTTTGTGCGTTTATTTTAATTACATGAAATGTTTAACTCACAAAAAATAGCAGTTGCCAATGTGTTACAAAACAGTTAGTTGAGGTACATATTTACACATATTTTGCAACAGAATGTGTGCTGGGTGAAATGAGCTACAGCTTTACTCGTATGTACCTGTACTTGAGTTGTAGAAGAACCTGTTCTGGGGTGAGACAGAGGCCACCCATTGCTTGAGGGAAAGATTTTTCCATGGAGGCCTGCTTCCAAACAATCCATCTGTAGTGATTGTACACCCACGCCTCACTGATCAGTTTAGGATCCACGCCTGGGGTGTCACACAATGCTCTGTGGACAATTTAAGAGCAGATTATAGTCAGTACAATTAGCTTGCAGTATAGTAATAAAACTAATTACTCCGACGCTCTGATTAGTTCAGCATCACAAAGTCTGATTTAAACACGGTTTAATTCATACCTATAGAATTCTTCTTTTCCTGCAGTTGCGTCTTTGCTGGGGATCAGCCATCCTCCATCAGCAAGCTGAACACCCCCTTCATCTGTAAATGTCTCCTTTTTGATAAATTGCAGCAATTTGAAGCGAAAATGTTCTGCAGTCGCACCACTGATCTCAGAAACATGCTTATGGACTCCACATTCATACAGCTGAAAAACAAGAACATCAAGATGTTAAATGTTTACACAACACAGGCTGCATTTTTAACCAAATAAAAAACTGACTATGACAAAAAATGCACAAACATCCACGGCCTTGCCTGTTTTTGAGTATATCTTGCAGGGGGTTTCCCATTCATTGCAACTGTCAGTGGGATCCTCGGCACCCCTGAGGTTTTTGTGAGAAACAAACTTCCTGGTAGAGGTCGAATGGTCTGACGCTTCTTTTTTCTGATCCTCATATCTTGCATATCCCGGGCCAGCTCAGTGTTCTGAAGATTCTGATATATGTCTGTCAAAAGACAATGAAATCATCATTATTTTAACTATGTTAGACAGAGTATTTGCATTGTTTAAAACTGATTTCATTCAAAGAGATTGCCGTACCTTGGACACTTGAAAATGTGTCATCCACATGTGATGCCTCTGCACCAGAACTGACTGACCCACAGTCATCTGGAAGGCTCTGATTATTCACTATATTATTACTTGTAGTATCTACCAAGGCAGCTACATCTCTGGTGCCTTGTGTTTTTTTACTGGGCGGTACATAAGTGTTAGAAGGCACTGCAAAGATATGATGGTGTTTATCCTCCTCCTCCTCCTCTTGTGGTTTAGAGGAGCTCCCTTGGACCGCAGTTCTTTGTTTTTTGAATGGGGGAACAAACACAGAAGGTGACCTCATGTTGTCCTTGAGCGCAGCATTCTTCCGACTCTCTGTGGGTGTATTTTTGATGAATGGAGGAACAAATGCCGGCATCTTGGAATGTGCTGATCTGCCGTCTCCTGGGGTTGACTGTTGTGTTGGTGTTGTCTTTTGGAATCTTGTTTCTACTAATTGTTTTCCGGTCCTATAGAAAAGAAAAAACACATCACAAAAAGCCGATAATCACTTGCTCGAAAACCTGGACAACAGCTCACAGCCTACTTACCTGTGCGGCCCTGTGACATTTGGATGGAGAGACACGCTGTACTTGAAGACTCTACGATCTCTCATTGTACCTTAATTAAGAAAAAAGAACAAAGATGTAATTTCACACATAGGACATATTTTTTGATAACTTGTCATAGTGCAAGGGATTTACCATTTGGACAACTTTTTACGGGGTGAAGTGTTGAAGCTCTTGGTCCATCAACAGTCCTGTCAAATTCTTCCAGTAATCGTCTTTTCAAGGGAGGCTGACCTAGATTATGTCAAAACAATAAGGCAATTTTTATGCTTAACGAGCTTGTAATGCTAATAAAGGAACAGAGCCAGTGCTTAAAGATAGTATAATAATTAGAATAATCAGGCATTTTAATTATCATGGTTTATGCGCAGTAACAGAAATATTTACTTCATGTATCTAGTAAAGCTAAACTAGTCAAGCAGCAAGTAATAAGATTTTGACCTGTGTTGGAAGAATGGTATCAACACAGTCTGCTTTTCTAATAATTCCGATTCAGACAAGCTGTGTAGCCTTCATAAAAACATATTACACTACATACACTTCTGAGCAATAATGCAGACACATACCAGTCATATCGGAGTCTTCCACTGATCTTTTCTTTCTTCTTTTTTCCTCCTCTGCAGATGTGTTTCTAGGTTGTGGATTATTTTCCAGTGGCACATTTTCTAATGTCATTGAAAGACTTTGGCCAGCGAATCCTTCATCTTCTAGCAAGGCTTTGGTGCAGTCCAGAGCTTCCTGGGCAAGAAACTTTTGCTGAGCTTCTGTGCAGCCCGTGAGGTTGAGTGACTGAAAGTTTATAACCGAAGACTCATCTGCTCTTATGACTTCAGGTCCTTTGCCGGGCATTTCCTGTTCAGGGCTGGCATGTAGATTTTCTGCCGCTGATGGGATGATTGTGTCTTCTTGAAGCTTAAATGCATCTGCAGGTGCTGATTTAGCAACCAAAGAGGCACTTTCTTTAGACAGCATGTCCTTGTCACTGGCTGAGGCGAGATCTGAAATTTGGCTGACATCTTTCATTTTCAATACATCTAACTCATGGCTGTCATGTGGACTTGTTCCGGAGGAGTGTGAATCATGACACTCTCCATCAGAAAATTCTTTCAAAATGTTGTTTGCTTTCAAAAGACTTTCCCCTGACACGTGGACTTTTGCTCCCCCTGCAGTTGTGAAACCACAATGTATTTGTTCTCTATGTTTTTGGGCATCTTTGTGTTTTTCATCAATCTTTCTTGCGTCTGAAACAGCTGTGCTATCTGTATTTAAACTGATGTCATCAAAGAGAGCTTTTGTCTTCTGTACGGCCTCAGAAGAAAGCGCTACAGGTTTTCCACTGGCTGCAAGAAATCCACTATTACTGAATGATGGAGCAGGAACTGGAATCTTTGAGCGTGGTGGTGTTACACTGATCTTATCTTCCATTTTTTCACATTCACTTAAAAGACTTTTGGCTTTCTTGAGAGCTTCAGATGAAATGACAACTCCTTTTCCACTTGCTGTTCGAAATCCTCCATTCTGTGGCGGCACTGCGTCTTCTCTTTTTTTCCCTTGTTTGTTTGTGTGCTCAGTGCATCCATCTTCAGGTTGTTCAGAGACATTTACTTCTAACCTTTGATCAGGTTTAAGTTTTGAAAGGGTTTTCTTCTGGTTGTCACTTCTACTCAAAGGTGCTATACTTCCACATTTTACTGGCGTTGCATTGTTACAGTCCATTTGACAGTCTTTCAATGAGCCATCTGCCTCTTGCATTGCTTTTGTTGAAACGGAATCCGATTCACTTAAAAGATGTTGTGCTTTCAAAAGATTTTTCTGTGACACATGGACTTTTTTTCCTCCTGCAGTTGTGAAGCCACAATGTATTTTCTTGGTATTTTCACCGTTGTCTTGTTTCTTGTCACTGCTCTTTTTGTGTGAAACATCTGGAGTGTCACTGAAGAGAGATTTTGCCCTCTGAAGAGCCTCTGATGAAAGTGTCACTTGCTTACCACCGGCTGTGAGAAACCCATCACTCCTGGGTGGTGGACCATGAACTGGAGATTTGGAATGTGATGGTTTTACATTGAGTTTATCATCCACTTCACCACATTCACTGAACAGGGATTTTGCTTTCTTGAGCGCTGCAGATGAAATGGTAACTCCTTTTCCACTGGCTGTCTGAAATCCACCACTGTATGGCTGCACAGTGTTTCCTTTTTGTTTCCCTTGTTTGTTTTTGTGCTCAGTGCCTCCATGTCCAGGCTGTTCAGGAATGTTCACCGTCAACCTTTGATCTGCTTTAATATTTGAAAGGGTTTTGTTCTCGCTGGCAGATCTACTCAAATTTTTACATGTTCGTGACATTCCACTGCTACCATCCATATCAAAGTCCTTAAAGAAAGCATCTGTCTCTTGCATTGCTTTTGTTGAATCAGATTCTTTCAAAACATGTTTCTCTGACACATCGACTTTTTCTCCCCCTGCAGCTGTGAAACCGCAATGCATCTTCTCTTGTTTCTTGTCACAGTTTGTTGTGTGTGAAACAACTTGGATCTCTGCACTGATGTCACTGAGGAGAGATTTTGCCTTCTGATGGGCCTCTGATGAAAGTGCCACCTTTTTACCACCAGCTGTGAGAAATCCATCACTCCTGGGTGGTGGACCATGAACTGGAGATTTGGAATGTGATGGTTTTACACTGAGTATATCATCCACTTCATCACATTCACTGAACAGGGATTTTGCTTTCTTGAGGGCTGCAGATGAAATGGCAACTCTCTTTCCACTGGCTGTCTGAAATCCACCATTTGTAAGCGGTGAAACCTTAGCTTGAGTGGTAAGCTGTCCTGTGCTCAGGCAGCTTTCTTTTTGATTCGACAGTTTGTTTGTGTCCTCGAGTGTACAGGTTTCTCTCAAAAGACTCTCAGCCTTTTTCAACGCATCGGCTGACACAGATACTTTCTTCCCACTTGCTGTACAGAATCCATCACAACTGCTCAATTCATCGATGGCAGCGGAATCAATATTCTTTGATGTCGTGCACAGTGGGGGAGAAAATGGCTTTGAAGTCGAAAATGGGTTTCCACGGAAAGACACTGCATTTTTTAAAGCTGGTCTGCCGTTAAAACCAGTGCTTTTCATTTTCATACCATCGGCATGTGGTCCCTTTGGGGGATGCAAACCCAGTCCAGCGTTTACATTTTCACAGTTCGTGTCTCCACTGATGTGTTTTTTAGAAATGTTCACTTGAAGAGGGCTTGTATATTTTGAATGGTTTTTCTTTTTGTCAACTCTTTCAGACACAGGTTTTTGGCTTTTCTTGTGTTTTCCCGACATGCCATCATTAGGGTCCATTGCGTCACAATCTTTGAAAAAAGCATCTGCCTGCTGCATATACTTTGCTGAAATAGAGATCCCTTTTCCACTAGCCATGTGGAAGCCACTTTGACACATGGTTGAGTCCAGTTTGCTGTTTTTAAAACTTCTGGCAGCATCTTTACTTGTAGCGCTTGTGATCTGTTTGTCTGCACAGACATCAGATTCCATGCTTGAAAAACAGCCCTGAATTCTCTCCCCAACATGACAGTTATCTTTAAGGGTGAACTTCAAACTTTCCTTGCCAGTATTAGAATCCCCACTGCATTGTTGTTTGGTTTTATCATCAGTTTCACTGTTTTGCTTGTCTAGTGATTTCTCATCTGTCAGGTTCTCCTGTAAATCCGCAAACAAAGCCCTAGCTTTGCTTAGACACGTTTTCGAAACGCTCAAAACATTTCCTCCTGCAGTCTTAAACGCTGCACCGAGCATCAAAGGATTTTTGTTCTCCAGCCTGCTTGTTTCGGTGTGCTCAGCTCTCTGAAGACTTTTTGGTTTAGTTGCCATAACACAGCTACTGCCTTCAGAAATGTGTTCTGAAATAAAAGATACATCTCCAGTAGAGGATTTTTGTCTTGTCACGCTGGACAAAGAAGCGCCTGGGGATTTACTTGTGTTGTTTGATGTTCTACTATTCGTTTTATCGTCTGAAACTGAGGTCATTTTGTCTGGTTTCACAGTTGCCAGGTGCTTTTCAGCATCCGAGCTGAAGCTGTCATCAAAGTCTATACCCGTAAGAAAATCAGGGTCAAGTTCTTTGTCTTTGGCATCATCTTGACAATGCTGCTGTACTTCAGGAATTTTGACCGGTGTGAACTCAAACTGGCTATCTGCCTCTTCCAAGAGAGTACACAGTTCTGTCACATCAGCTTTTTGTGAAGCTGTTAACTGGCAACTCACATCCACAGATGTTTCACTTAAAGAAAGTTGCTGGTTTGAGTTAGAAGTTGCACTTCTTACTGGTCCATTACTTGTGCTAATTTTATGCTTAGTGGCAAGGTCACTTTTGTTGAGCTGACCACTGAAAGTCCTTTCATTCTGACTCTCTTCAAAGAGGTGCTTGGCTTTCTCCAGGTTGGCTAAGGAAATTCGTATACTCCTATTCGAAGCAGTTTTAAATCCTGATGTACTCACCGAAGGAAGAGAAACAGCTGTTTCCTCTGGCAGACTGCCATGAATCTGACCATTCAGTGGAATGCAATTAATGCTATTGACAGCTCCTTTTGCACTGCTTGGTGGTTGTGTTGCATTGCTCGCTATGTGTAAGCCAGACTCTATTCCAGGGTCCAGTATCTGTCTTTCCTTGAGGTGGGACCTCTGTGCATTGGACAGCTCGGTTTCAGCTTCAACACCCGAACGTACTTTTCCATTTGCTTTATCTCTAGATGGAAAAGGAGTAGTCTTGTGGATATCCATAGTCCTTTGGATATCAGTTTTAAAGCCAGACCACTGCTGACTTTGACCAGTGTTCTCTGAGAAAGGAAGAACAAGCGAAGACGCAGTCATATGAGTGACATCTGCAACAGAGGATTGAAACCCACTGTCACTTGCGGTGCCTTCATTGACGGAACAGTTTTGATTAGTGGCAGAAACAGGTCTCCTGCTCCTGACACCATCACAGTTGCGGGGAAAGTCGGCTTGCTTTGCTTTCTGCTTGGCTTGTTTCATGGCTGACAGACAGGCTGACGGAGAGAAGTGATTTCTAGTATCCTCTGTAGCTTTACTCAGTATACCAGAGTCTGGCATTTGGCTGAAGTCTTGTGCAAAATCTCGGTAAAGCTGTGACATGTCAAGATCCTGGACGTTTGCTTGTACAGATGGAGGCAGATTTTCTCCAGCAAGATTCCCCTGTTTTTGCCCAATAGTGCAACAGTCTGTTCCACCTGGGCCTTTTTCCAACTGCTTGACACTCACTTCTTGTCCTAAAAGAAAGCATGATGATAAAAACAAAAACAGTTAGTGTAGAAAACAACTTTTTCCATGTTCACAGAGAATACATGGTCACATTTTTCCACTTTACATGTAAGAGGAGTGTTTTTACCAGGATCTGGAATCCGTGGTGAGGAACCCATTTTCTGAGGTTCAGCATCTTTTCCTTGACTTTGTGTTTTCACAGTCCCAACGGTGTAAACAAACTTTCTGTTTTTCTTAATAAATCCAGAGTCTGTGATGTTTATAGGTGCCCTGAAAGGCTGGCCAGAATCAGAGCCACTCTTCGGTTGTTCTGTTAAAATATTGTTATCCACAGCAGAAGATGAAATTTCAGATAAACTCAATGGGGACCACTGAGTTATTCCTGCATCTCCACTTTTCACAGGTGGGGATAAGGGATGATCAGCTGTTTCCCCTTGACTGGATTCGGCGTTATTTGTTGTAGAGACGTCTGTAGAGCTGCAGCCGTGTTCTATTGCCGGAATGATTTGCTTCCGTTTGGTTTTGTTAGGTTTCACTTTTCTCAGTGCTGAACTACTGTTTGTGAAGAAAATGGAGAGAACATTTTCAGCTCCATCGAGAACACTTGCTACTGTGGTGCGAATTTCTCCATCTTCAATTGCATCCGGAAGCTTCTGTCGCCAAACACTCTCACTCTGGTTCAGTGAAGTCTGGGGGGAGTCATGGGAGCTAGCCTCAGGCGAAACACCACCTATCGATTACAGAGCAACAATAAGTTGTCATATATTATAATACAATAGCATATTACATCATATGATGAATAAGCCCAAAATAAGTAAACCTATTACGAGGCATAGCGTTTTCTTTCATACTCAATATTAAATTGTAACGACAAAGTCATTACCTTGGTCAACAGCAGGCATGTCATTGTTTTTAGGTGGTGCCACCCCAACTGTGGATACATTTGAAAGAGAAGGAAAAAGCTTCCGTACAAACTGGGAAAGGCAAACAAAAACAAAAATTAGTTTTAGAAGTAATGTCAAATGTCACACCTAGTCGCAATTCCTCTTGAGTTTTTATCTGTTCACATTTTTACATAGCACGAATACGTAGTGTCGATATACTCCGTCTTTGAAAATTATTAGTGGCAAAATGGAACAGTAACTAAGGTAAAACAAAGGTTCTTGAGCCACTTACATGAAACCAACAGATAAGATGCTCTACAAATCAGAGAAGTGAAAATAGGCCTGTTTTATATCTATTTAGGATGGAGCACTCACAATGACAGTGTTGTCTGTAGAAACACTAACCGGACAGGAACTCTCATCAGCTTTAGCTGTAACATTGAAAAGATGCAGAAATTATTAACCAAACCACATATTCAGACTTTTAAAACAGCAATATGTGTCATTTGCTTACATAAAATCAGGGTGGATGGCACTGCTGGTGGGGTATTAAAAGAGCTCGTCCATGAAATATCAGGATTGATCTGTGCACCAAGACTTTCAGAAATATGCTTGGCATAGCTGGCCTGTATTAATAAAAAAAATAAATAAAAAAAATAAACAGGAGAAACATGAATGTGTCTCTTACTCCACATTCACATGCTGGCAATGCTGACAGAAAAATATCGTCACTGTCAGACTTAACATACTTACTGGAGATTTGTGTGGGGTATGAAGCAGATCTGTACAGATGGTGGAAGAAGATAAATAAACCAGTCAGCATTAAATCTTGATTTTATGTGCACTTTGTACAAAAAAAAAAAAATACAGATAAATTTACAGCTCACCAAAACTGTCCAGACTCTGAGGCTGGATACCTCCATATTTCACATCCGAGATGCTAAAAAAGACACAGAGATCAAAAACCAGAATTCGTGAATAAATGAATTAATCATCGATTGATTGATTGATTGATTGATTGATTGATTGAATGAATAGGCATTTATAATGACTACAGCTCTCCAATACTGAAAGTCATATGAGACCTTCTTACACAATGACAAATCATGTAAGACTAACACCATTACTACTGGTACAACAATTACGCAGTAACTAATTTGGAATAATTGATAAACTGTTGCTTGTTGCACTCACCCTTGTTCTGACATCCGAAATAAACATGGACTTTGTGTTGTTGTCCATGGCAATGCTCCTTTTTCTACGCAACACCACACAGAAACATTATTTTATTTAGATTTGAGGAACCTCATCAATGCAGACAGAAGTAGGTTACCACAGTTTATAACAATGCCTTTAAAACAGACACTTATACCCTTATTCATCATATTGTATGTATTTTGTGAGAGATATTGAATACATTTTGCTGCATAAACAAAGGAAAAAAACATTACCTTGTTCAGTAGTGAACGACTGCTCATCCTCAGTTTCAGGTGACAAAGATGGCCTGTGTCTGAAAACTTTGGGGGTTGAGAACAGCTGACTGTCGACTTCAGGTTTGCGTAAAGGTGTTTTAAAATTTCCCTCTTGATTAGCACACAGCTCATCTTGATCAGAGACATTTTCCTCGTTAGCAGACGTTTGAGCTGTCAGTACATCGAACCAGTTTGGGTCCAGTGGTTCCAGTTCTAAAATTATAAATCATAAATGGGTTCCAGATCACACACATAACAGGTTTTGTCTTCTGTTATTGCACAAACAATTGATCTTTTAGTGATCATGTAACTAGAATCAAATGAGCAGACATAAAAACATGAGCATATGTACAATGTATTTTGCAGTTTAGACAGTTCAGTGATCATCGTTATGAAGAGACTTGTTTGTTGTCGATGCCGTGCCAAACAGTGATCATCTGCCAAAAACTGATTGTCGTATTGCCCAGTTTATATTCATCAACAGCTGCTTAACAGTCATAACGTGCAAATACTCGCTATTTTATGTCTGTGGAAAGAAAAAAGTATGTCTTTGTGAAACTCTAACTTTCCAATACTTCATTATTTATATTTGTAACATAATCTGGTGTGACAGTAGGAGGATTATGGGCAATACTATCATACTGTTGGTACTGTACAGGCTATATGTGGTTGATATGTGTAATGTGTGCAATATCCGTGTTCAGATTATAACTAACAATATTTGCAGATGGGTTCTATTTATTTAAAAAAAAAAAAATATCCTATGGGCAATAATTATTAAAAACATAACCCTTAACAATAAAGCCAAGTTATTTTGATGCATTAAATTACATGTCATCTACAATGTAGGGGGTGTAATCACTTTTTGGAAAGTGAAAAACTGCATTTTATGAGTTAGATTGGTCTTTTAAAGCTCTTAAACCTATATAAAGAACTGGATTGGGGCACAGAGAAGGTAAAATAATAGATAACTGCTTTGGCAGAATCTGTTTTTCACCCCTTTTCTAGCACAACACCGACAACTGTGACATATTGGCTGATGATCAAAGTCAACTTGCAGGTTCACGTTACGGTCATCTTACCTTTCCAGATTTCATCTTTAAAAGCGTCGTACATGTTTTTTGAGGGTGAATCCATCCCATGTACTTCTGTAACGCCTACTGTTTGTTATGTGGCACACCTACAAAGACACAGGTTTGACCGTGACTTGAAATAAAAAAGCAGAAACTGTCAAAGCTAGTTAGCTTCACGCTGCGTGAGCAGGCTGCTGTTTCTGCTGCTTCCGACCTCACTAACATGAAATTAGCCGCTAATTAGCTTCACTAACTAACAGCTAACTTGATAGCAACACTGTTTAGAACAAATAGCTGAGTAGCTAATGCTAGTTTTGCAGTCGTAAAAATGTTAGAACAGGTTGACAAATGTTGGGAACACGCCGTTAACTTACACTGACTGCTAATGCTCGTCGAAAAGAAACGACAAAATTAGCTTTGAAGTTACTCAAACTTACCATGACGACGTTCAGCAGTGTGGACGTTCATGTCGCCTTAAAACTTTGACAAAAATGTTGAAGCCAAACCGCAAAACTATAAGATACGATAGAAGAGAAGTGTTTTAGTCACTACGTATTGTCTCGTACATTCAGACCTGTGCAGTCAGCCTCGTAGCTTATTTGTCCACGCGATGAAAACAAACCCCGCGCGCTGCACACCAGAACTCGCAGCGCCTTCAAAATAAGAGTGGAGGCGTGTTTGCAGTTGATTACAACAATAAAAGCCCATCTCATTACCGCTTCATCAGTCTGTTAAAGTGACGACATTTTGTCATTCAGACATAAGTCACTGTCCGATTAATGTCCCAGTAATGCACGAACAACTAAAGATTAAATCTAAACTAATCGCAAACTTATCAAACTTCACCTCATAACTGAAAATTCTGCCCATGTGTGATTATAATCTAACATTTATAACCCAACAGCTGGAATGGAGCTCAGGACTCAACCTGAGCACGACCAACAAATGATTTAACTGCAGCTTATAAACTGCAGCTCGGTGTTACATCCTGACCCAGACTGATCCTGTCTTCATGTCAAAGATAATTTAATTTACTCAGAAACAGCTGGAAGCAAAAAACATCAGCGTCTTGTGTGTCTGTTTTTATCCCAATTAAGTTTTACTGTTACAGACATTGAAGTTAGTAGATAAATACATTTAAAATTGTAGATCACAGTGAATGACAAAGATGTGTTTTGATTTAGATTTTGTGTTTTTGAACCAATATTGGTGCAGAAATGTGGAAAAAGGCTTCCCTAAATCACTTGACACAGCTCAAAGTACCATTACCAGTGCATGCCTGTTTGGCAATGTGATGTCCCAATAGGTTGCCAATGCAACTTCTACAGAAAAGTGACCGGGGTGCTCATTCAGACATGAAGCTGGTTGTTGTCAGAATAATGGAAAGCAGTGCATGTCTGAAAGGGGCTGAAAAGGAACATACATAAATACAAGATGACTCTTGACAATTTCCCTGAGGTACCCTACCAAAGGGATCAATAAAGTTCTATCTGAATCTGAATCTATAATAATGGGTGGCCATTATGCTCTAATGCCAAATCAATAATCTGAATATTCTTGAAACCTTTGGGTAGATTCGTTCCCCTTCTGGCTTTATAGAGACGCTGCCCCTGTCATAAAGAGTGATGGAGGCAGAGAAACCTGCCATTAGGTCCCCCTTCCAGGGGCACTACATGCTGCAAACGCACAAATACAGAATTTAAAAAAAAAAAATTAACACATTTTTTTGTTGTGTTGTTATTGCACAAATTACAAAAAAAGAGACCATTGTTAACAAATGTAAGTTTTATTGTATTGTTACATAAGTGTACAGAACACCAAAGTACAGTACATTGCAAAGGCAGTAGTATTTACAAGGCGAGAGGCTACGACAACTCTTGTGGAAGCTTTACAAATATGTAGCTACTCAGGCTGCATGCAACTCAAACTGTAACTCCATAAAAATACAATCTTATGAGTCTCAGCAAAGCCCCCATTTCACTATGTACAATTATTTAGTTAAAATAGTTTCTGTATTTGTTCATAAACATTACTATTACACTTTATAGTACATAGAATTTGCAAGCTTGGCAGGTTTAATGGGTGAAACAAAATATTTGTTTTCTATAAATCTAGTCTGATAAAAGCTTGTTTTTCTCTTGCTTATAATATAAATAATTTACCTACTTGCTAAAAGCTGCACAGTTATTAAAAGGTACAGTAAAGATGTTTTAAGTAACAGACAACCCACACAGCAGCATGTAGGTTTGGGAGACATTACAGTAGATTTGCAGCATGTCAGAGTAGTTTAACATGAACCTCTTACATAAATCAGTATCAATAGTTCCATCTAAGATGGTCGTCGGATTTAAATTCACACCCTCAAGCACACTCACAACACACCTACACCTACACCCACACGCAAACACACAAAAGACCCACTACTTTCGCCAAGTAATGAAGCCTCCCTTTTTCTGTACTAACAGTGTTCATGTTTTCCAATGCTTTGATATTCAAATACATTCTTTCAGGAGACAAAGGTCTTCCACTTCAGTGAAGGATTGCACATTTTCCCTTGACAATTAAAACAACATAACAGAAAGAGCATCACTTAGCTTTGGTATGTTAAATGTGAAAGTTGTTGACCTCAGTAGCAAGTGGTCGCCTTGTGACAGTTTCTATTATTAGTGCAATAAGAGTCTAACTTTGTTTACAACGGCAAAGTCAATCATCTGTGTAGAAACAACAGTATTGCTGCACGGTTGAAGATCGGATTTGATGACATTCTGATATATATTCGGACGAGAAGAAGAGACGTGGGTTTGGTTAATCCCAGGTGAGAGTATAGTTCTTGTTAACCACTGAGATGATAGCAGCTACCCCAGACACAAAGAGAGGTTAGGCATGACGCAGGGCGCTGGGGAGTTATGGGCGTCACACGCTGCCAGACGCCCATCAGAGAGTCGAGCCTGAAACCCTGGAGTCTGGGAGAAAAGCTGTGATGGCTCGGTAGCCCTGGGCTCGTCGGATCATGTCCCGAGTCTCTCCGTTAAGTTCCATCAACTTGACAGAAATGTCTGTCAGGTCCTGCTTCGAGCCCACCAGAGCAAAAGTTCCTGTCTGACCCAAAGTTTGATGTCTGAAGTAGATGTTTAGTAATGTTTGGACCTCATCCTCAGAGTGGCTGCCGAAGATGTCGTTGGGCCACATTGTTCTGCAAAGAACAGACATTCATTGACTGAGGGTGACATTTCACAGCATACACTACCGAACAAGGAGTCGACTATATTGCTTTTCTCACCTGCACTCACGAATGTAGCGAATGGCTGTCGCAAACTCACTGTTCTTCAGAACCTCCAGGATGGCCTGAACTGCAGCCTCAGAGGAGCTGAAGATGGGCTCAGAGCAGGAACTCTCACGGGCTGCCAGCTCATCGTTTGTCACTGAGGCTGCTGCTATCTTCAGGTTGCTCTTCAACTCATTCAGCTCTCCAGACATATTTGTAAGCTAAAGGTTGAGAGGGATGAATATTATTAAAACAGAGACATGGATTAGATGATGCGTGTCGTGGCTTCAAAAAGAACATGATAGACCTACCTCGGGAATAGAGCTTATTGCATGGACCTGCTCGATCAGCTTACAGTAGGACTGAAAAAGCAGCAATAACTGAAAGTGGAGTTTGTAGAGTCTTTGACAGAGTTCCAGTTGCTGGAATTAAAAGAAAATTAGTTATTAGCACAGGGACTTTAAATTGGCACAGTTTCTCTTACTTATGGATATTTTCAGATTAATTCTTCAGTAATAAACTCAAATATTATTAAAGATTTCAAAACAACCAGTTTGCTGAAAATGGCTTTACAATAAATACAATTAGGACACAAGCCTGATTTAACTTACAGCCAGAGATTCCATTTGCTACCATGCAAGCATGTTACAAGGCAGAAAAGAAGTAAGAAGTAAGAAAAAGAGAGCGATCAAGGGCATGCAAACACTTATTATTTCCATTTAAAAAGAGGGTGAAAAACATTAGAACAGGTCATTTTATTGGCATGCACAAAGGAAGAAAAGTAAGGGTTGACGCATGTGTGAATTAGAAATAAATAGAGTGCTGATAGTTGTCATGAATTAATCAAAAAGACAAGTGAAACAAGCCAAGCAAATTAAAATTCTGCCTGTTAATCAGCACAAATGCACTCACTTTGGTGGGAATGTCTGAGCTCATCGAGAAAATTTTACCAGCAGAACTTTCTGTTTTGCTGTTAACTTCCCTCAGTTATAGAGTGAGTGTAATTGTTTACAGCTAGATTAAATGCAACATAAGAGAACTTGCTCCCATGCTCAGCAGAGCTGAAAATGATCACAATGCACATTGGATATGAAATATTCAATGTGACAAACGGAAACTCAAGGTCATTGGAAACTTGACATTTATAGTATAGTGTGAGAAAATTAGAGGTAACACTCACAGAGCTACAGTATCACACAGTAATGCAGAAAGTCCAGTATGAAAGATCAGATGAAATGGAATCCTTAGTATTCTCAGTCAGTTTTGTAAAATGTTCAGCATCAGAAGCTATTTCCTCATTTGCACTGGCTGAATGCATTCGCTAAGTCAAAGGAAATGTTAACCCACTGTTTTACTCAATCCTTCAGTTGATATGATGGTTTGTCAGTTACTGCTCAAATTCCTGACAAACTCACCTTTTCCTCATGCTCCACTGGTTGACATGTTATCACAGCACCTCCAGCGTTCTTGGGAAATGTGTCCTTACAGTTGCTCAGCCACTGTGTGTAACAAAGACAACTCAGTGGCAACGTACATACAGGTGACATCCAGACTAGTAAGCACAATATTAAATCTCCTTACAGTGAGAGCTGCTTCCTTTCTGTTGTTGTAGGTGTCAAGATATTCTTGAAGTTCCAACACACTGAATTTCATTTTTTCCAGAAGTCCGTAAGACATAATCTGCAAAAAATCCAGTTTTGTTATTGAATTTGTTCAATTTGTTCTGTTATACTGTTAGATTAACTGTCAGGTTACTTACTGTGTCTGCATCAATGAACAGCGTCGGGCACTCTGAGCATGATGTCAGCATCTGAGAAGACCTCAGGAACTTAGACCCTAATCCTCTCAAGCCATCGCCGAGGTAACTCACAGCATCGCAGGTCAAAGAACAAAATTTGGTCTGAATACTCTGCAAACCAAAGAAAACACGCTGGCTGTAATACTGTCAAAATCACTCCTACATCATTTATATTCTTTATCATTTCTACTTTTTTTTCTGAAAGTCTCTGCTGTCGGCTTTGGTCAGTGAAGTGAACAACATCTGGTTAATGAATCTCAGACGATTTTCAAACCGCAAAGCCTCTACAGTGTCCTCGATTTGTAATTAAGCAGACCTTTTCTGAAAGGGAGGCTCTTTCTCTCAAAGGTTAATCAGCCACATAACTAATCCTATTACCCTCTCCGTTTAATTATTCAGTTTGACCAGGATCACTGTTAATAGAATTTGAGAGTAGGATTTCTACGCAGTCGTGCTATAATACCTGAAACAGTGATGAAAACACATGGAAAGTGTAGACTGCACAGGATCCATCTGAGTCGGACACAAGCTGGTTGATGTGACTCCGCCAGGCTTCCTCTGCATCGTCGCACACTGCTGGCTGGAAAGCGGCGAGGATGGCGGAGAAGAAGGGCGACGGTGGCGGTGAGGAACGCGACTCCAGCAGGTCGTCTCTCTCTTCCTCAGCCAGACTGAAGAGACATAAAGCCACGTTATGAACATTTTTGCTGCATTTATGGTAAGCCCCTTCCAGGCATGCACTCCTTTTTATTGATCTGATGGCATCTAAGCGTGTCTAAAAGGGCACACTGGTCACTGATTATTAAAAGTTGCAATGGTAGTCTAACTAAGTTGGGGCCTAATAACATTTGCAAATCACTTTCAGCACAGCACAAGCCTAACCTGCATGAACAGGGGGGCATGCAAAACATTACAACATGCTGACGTACGACGTCCAATCTCATGTTGTATGCTTATCATAGCTCTCACAACATAAAGTGACCTGTGACTGAATGCTGTCATTTTACCAGACTGACAAAGCCAGAAATGTGAGGCATCCCATTTTAATGAAAAGTGCTACACAGTAGGTACCTGGGTAAGCAGCAGTCAAGGTCCAGCTCTCCTTTGAAATCACAGTGAACCATATCCATAGTCAAACTGTCACCACAGTGATATTCAGAGGGCGGTTCACTGATGCAGAGAGAGACGTCGTCTTCGTGGACGTTGACGTCTTCGTCTTCCTGAGACATCTCATGCTGAAAGAAATCAAGAGGGACAGCAATTAGTGAAATGAACTCGAGTCACAAACAAATACTGAAGCTGCATGCATGGAATGTGTTCCCTCTTTTATTCTTAATTACTAAACTGAGAATTATTGTGGTTAAAATGGATACACTAACCTTGCACGGGACCCTATGGACAATCCTTGAGGTGTTTTTGTTTATTTGTTTATTTTAGTGTGCATATATTTTGCCAATTAGATAGATTATAAAATCCTTTAACTCGGCCAGCATCGCGGCCCTGCACACTAGCGGTTTGGGACAGGCAATGTGTAAACCTTTCTTGACTTTCCACATGCCAAGAGTTTTTAGTTGATGCTTAGAGCCACCCACACAGAAGCAATAGGTATACACATTGCCTTAAACAGACAGACACAGAAAGAAAGAATCTTGTTTTTTTTTTCTAGTGCTGGCTACAACCCCGTCACATCCCTGCCACAATCTCTGCCGCAATTAAAAAAGACTAACCCAGAGCCCAGAGTTATTGATTTTTCCGCTTGCAGGTTTTAGTTCATTCTCCTTTTGCATGCACCTAATATCAAGAAAAGACCCGCTCATGCTCTATTCTGAAGAGAGGAAATGTAGGAAAGTCACAGCGCCACAAAATAATAATAAACATAGACTAGACCCAAAGCAACATCAAAGACATTTCACAAGAAAACATGCAACAGAATAGCTCCTATTTAGCAAAATTAGTAAAGAACTCGAGTATGGAATTGCGATAGGAATTAGTAGTTCCCAGAATCTCAGACACTCTGAAGCCCTTATTCACCCGCTGCTTCGAGTCCTCTGGCAGCTGGACCTCGAAACTAGGATTTTTGGTGTTCAGAGGAGTTGACTCTGCTGAAGTTGAATCAAAAAAGGCAGAGGGAGAGTCCATGCTACTGCTCTCTGCTGTTGGAGAGAGGTTGACAATCTGAAAAGAGACAAGGACAAACTATTGGAATCTTTAAAAAATACAGTTTATATATCATATAGAACCGCAAAATCCTTAACACTCCTGCAAGCACGGACAGTGGAAGAGTGGCTAACAGATACGCGACAAGACATGAGTGGGGTGACAGCTGCGTGAACACATGGGCTTTCCATCTGTCACATTAGTTGCCACAAACTTTTGCGAGTACTGTATGAAGACTACTTTCTGTCGTGGAATAACAGAAAGAAGATGCAACAAGACCGAGGAAAAGGCCTCGCTACAGTTCACGGACACTTCACGTATACAGACATTTTTGCTTTTTTCAGAGCTATTTGCTCCTGAGTCAGCCACAAAAGGAAAAGCCATTCCAGTGATTACAATCAAAAGGCTTTATCCTCTTGGAAGCATGAGTGTGCTTTGCAAATTGCACTGTAATCGGTAATTAGATAATGACATTTTTTTAATGTGGAAAGAGGACAATAACTGAACAGTGGCACAAAAACATAGCTCCTAAAGGGTGCAACATGAAAATAGTTCGTCTTTAAAATATGTTTTTCATATTCCTTTTTAGAATTATGGGTTGCAACAGCTTGGTTTTGCCCTGCAAGCAGAGAAACTTACAAGCTGTGAGTGGGAGAGTATCTGGCTGGCGGTGAGGGAATCCTCCTCAGATGACTCGTCGGAGTCTTCTCGGGCGATCTTGCTGAGGCTCGGCATGCTGCTGGACAGCTGACTCTCCTCCAGGGGCTGCAGGTCACTTCGGTCCAGACTATCCATGGAGCGCCTCCGCACACCCCAGTTGAAGTTGTCCATGGTCTCTCCCTGCAACAGTGAAGAGCCTTGAGTTACCAAGTACCAAGACGTATGCTACAGGACAAACACATGCACACGCACACACTGCATTTATACACTCACAAACATGCAGTGAAGCTTCAGAGAGGGGACAGTTTCTGGGAAAATTTTCACACCCTGATATACACTACACAAGCTACTACCAAAATATCCACAGTGCTGGTGAGAGTGACAGAAAACCCCCTGATATTGCCAAATATTTACAGATTTGAAATGGTTTCTTGCATGAAAAGTGGAGCGACTTTCAAGTTGACGTGACTTTGGAAAAAATCATCAGAATAAACAAGGGAGACTTCCTTTTGTGATTAGCTTAAAAGTTTAAATATAAAGTTCACATGAGGTCAGGAATCTTTTCTCACACCTTGTTTAACTCATCTGCACTTTCTTTGACCATTGCAGCTGTTTTTGTTGTGGAATTTTAGGAGGTTCAAGGAGAACAGCTGATACTGAAAACATTGTGATGTGGTTTAAAAACTACTGAAAGTAAAGATCAAGATACCAATAACTACAGTAATGCAGCATGAGTGAAGTTAAATTCAGCCACAATGTGTAAATCATCAGCATCTTCAGTCCCTGTACTTTGACAGAATCGACATAAGCGAAGTTTGACAATTTGATGCTTTTTTACTGAAGGTAAATCAACAAAAATATAACATTTTGTTACTTTTCACTGCATAAATTTAGTAAATAGCAGAAGGTAAAGGTGTACAGTAGAATGAATGTGTGTTAGGATTGATGACAATGAGAACCGTTAGAATTGAACAGAATTTCTTGAACTGTGTTGTACTTCTGTGTCTCTAGATGGGGCTAACACACCATGAATAGTAGAATTGGGACACAGACTTCTTTTTTTCTTCCTCTTTTTTAAAAAAATAAAAAATTATTGCATTATCTAAAGCATAATGCTTTCACTTGAGAAAAAAATGTATGTCCCGTTTTTCTGTGATAACAAGATCATTAACTCTTTCTGAAAGAAAGATTTCATGGAAGAAAAAAATCAGTTTTTCTGGATGAACCATCACTCTTGAAGTGCCTGCACAAAGTGGATAAACTCTTAAATTAATGAGAGCCTCCCCTGGCATGTTAAGGTATCTGGTTAACTAAAGAAAGACCAAGAGGACATTTCCATTAAGATTTTCTCAGAATACTGAGATAAAAGTTTTGTTAATTCAGAAAACCAGGGCAAACATATAATGGATGAAATAACTGATGTTCAATTTGTATTAGGAATATCTACACCCAGACTACAGGGATTGTAACATGCAACTATGGTGGACATATCGGTGAACATCAAACTGCTCATTTTCTGGGTTAAAGGCTGCACACAGGCATAGAGACTATTAATATATGCATTAATCGTGTGTCAAATGGGAAAACATCATGAAGAATACTTTAAAAAATGATCAATCAATCAATCAATTAATCAACTGAAGTTACAGCAGCTAAAAGTAAATAATCATCTTTAAAAAATGTTTATGTTGACATCTATTTCACTGCTGACTCTAAGTCCTCTGCGTGTCAATTAGAAAATAACATACTGTGTTTCTGATGTATGAGTGGACATTTCTCTCTCTCTACTGTGTGAATGTTGAAGTATCAGTCTTGTCATTTCACAGCATGCACACACGTTTGCTACTCTTTGCCATCAGTGTGGCAGCTCACTAAATTATCTGCACAAGCAAACACTCATTTAGAAAACACAGCAAATCAAAATATAACATGACTAAACTTACCTGTAGCTCCTAGATAGCACAAACAGAAAAAAAAAAAAACAGAAAAAGAAACCCCATTACAGAGAGCAGGCAGATCTGACCCAGCACAGTACAAGAAGAGTGTCTTCAGAGGAAAATAGTCTGCTCTTCACGCTACGGACAGTTTTTCTTACTGCTTTTGCTTTACAAGTTCGACTACGTTGTTGTACATCAAATATAAGAGGAGGTGAGAGGAATAATTAATTTTCTTTGTCGCAATTTTCTTTGGTCAGACTCACCTCTCCATCCTCTAGCTCAACATCCAGGAAGTCAAAGTCTCTGAAGACTCTGAACTGCTGCTCTGAGGCGGTGTCGTCCATGTTGTCTGCTTCCCGGGTCCCATCGTCGGAGGACACCAGGCTGGGCTGGTGCTCCATGAGGTCCAGCTCCCCACAGCTGGAGAATATCACCTATTCAGGGATTTAAAAAAAAAAAGGTTAAAGGCTGTTTTTGAAAACACAATGGAAAGAAAAATAGATGTCGAGGGTGCTGAAGTGCATTGCTCTGCTAAAATGAAATGCATCTTACCGAAGGATTTTTTGTGAGCCCCACTTCTTGCCCACACAAAGACAATACATTCACCAGTTTTTCCCGTGTTCTTTTCTGCAGACAAAATGGAAATATTTTGAATATTCACTGTCATTTGAACCAAATTTTACTTTTACGCCTTATATACAATTGGTATTATGTAGCTGAATACATTATTTGAATACACATTGGTACAAATTACAGTATGTTTTGCACATGGCACCAACATGCATCTGTCATCATCTACATACAGACTTATTTTATGTCAGGTCTAAGTGGATTCCTAATGTACTAAACAAGGATTAAACACTTGGCATTAGTAAATACATTTGATGTGAAATCGCAACATTTTGACCCTTCAAAACTTAATTCTTAGAGAAAATTAGAAGAAGTTTTAACCTGTGAAGACTGAGGCCTCTTCCAGCTGACCGGCACCAGGACGTTGTTGGAAGTGGATCCAGACGAGGTCGAGGAGGTGCTGCGGGTCACTGCTGTGGTCCTGCTCTTCACATCTTGGCCCGGAGAGCGCTGCAGATCATCGTAGCGCCGACCGATCACCGGTGTCTACAGGCGTGGACACAAACAAGCAAACACGTGCAGACAGAAACCGCGATGAGTCAAGAAAACTATCAGGATGAGAAAGTCCTTCTCTGCTTAGCCAATCCATGAGTACGGCGTCATTGCAGCTCCCGCTTCGTCTAGACTTTAACTGATTCACAGTGACTGTAAAGTGATCGATGCTTTAAGATACTTTGGAATAAAAACTGTGACCACTGAGAAAAAAAATCTTTGCCAGTCAGCATTCGGAATGCATGTAGCATCTGAAGAAAAAAAACGCTTTCATTTCCTCTGCTTTGTCCTTCAGTCTAAAAATATCCGGGTATTTCAAGAAATATCAGCGGTTTGTCCAGTGACTCTCAAGTTTAAAGACACACGCTGCTGCACAGCCACTGGAGCTCATAGATTCACATACAAAGGGCGGTAGCAAAGAGTTGACATCATTTCTTGCCATTCATGAACTACACAAATAGCTCCCTGTTCAGTTCCCACACATACAGCACTCCGCCTGTATCTTTCACATCACTTTCCAGCTTTACTCTGCTTGACTAATTGTGTTTACCTTTCGGGCTTTCAAGCTAATCTCAAGAGGTTCCGTCAAAAAAAAAATATATCACCATTAAGGAAGGGGAAGAAATGTTTCCCTTCCAAAGAGCTTTAAAAGATTCCACACAACCTCAACAAGCACCACACCCTGGAAACAACAGGAAAAAATACAGGGGCAAACATGCAGGCTTTCTGCAGACTACACAGACGCTCAAAACAAGAAGTTTAACACGATAAAGAAAAAGCTAGAGAAAGGGTCTCTAACCTCAGATATGTCAAAGTGGAAATCCAGCGTTTTCCCAGGCAGGGCCTTGGAGGAGCGATCCCAGACACGACTGATGTCCTCATAGGAGAGGTCACTCTGTGGGAAGGAAGGCTGCACCAGACTGGCGGATCGAGAAACCACCAGCTTCAGGATGTTCAGCGCTTCCCTCCAATGGGCAGTCTATAGTGAACAGACACACAGAAATTCACCTGTACACGCAGACAGCAACCGACATAACCGCATGTTTGAAAAAAAAAAAAAAACAACCACAAATGTCTTTTTGTGTGTGTTTTTTTATGGAGTTCTATTTTTGGAGCCAGAGGTGCGAAAGGAAAATGGAATGAGAAGAGGCAGAGGCCCGGCCTGTGGCACAGAGTCAGACTGTTTATAGTCTGGGTGTGTCTACAAATTTACTGCGCTGACACAAGGCAGCTTTTTCCCCCCTTTTTTTTTCTCATGAGCACTTACAAAAGGAAAAGGGAACACAGGAGACTCCTACCCACACCCCACTAGCTAAAGATTTCCACTGATCACATCTGATCTAAGTTATACAATTCTTTTCACATTCCGCACACATGTGTGTAACTCAGTGAGTTACCACAGAAGCATCGCACAAATTTCAAGTAAAAATCAGTACTGGGAAATGCATCTGTTTGCTGCACATTCAAAATAATGATCTGTAACTCACCTGGACAAATTTCTCTATTGTCTTGAGCACCTCCATGTTGAAGGGTTTGGCTTGAATTCCACTCAGGTCCATGTGACTCAGAAGGCTGTAGATGATTTGTAAAAGGGTCTGCTGCATGCTGGGGAGACCCTTCTCTAAAAGCTGCAACAACAATTAAACAACAATTAATTTCTATAGCGCCTCCAACACACCATGACCGTGGCTGCGCAAATCAAACCCGATCAGCTGCACAAACCTCTGCCATGTAAGTGACCAGGTTCAGGGTGATGTCCGAGAAAGCTTCATGAAGATATCGACACACCACATTGACCCAAGAGAAGCAGTCTCGCGTGTAGGAGTGTGTTTTATACAGAGTCATGACATGAGCGAGGTTGGAGAGCTTGGCGTTCTTCTCCTCGAGGCATACCTACACAAAAAAGAAAAAGTCCATTAGTTCCAGATATATAATTATAAAAACTGATAATAGAAGCATTAACAGAGGCAAACCTGGGCTATCCTCTCAGCAACGTCTTGACAGAACTGTGAAGGGCCGTCGAAGTTCTGCACCAGATGCGGAAGCAGGCAGAGAACATTCAAAGGAAAACCTAACAGATAAAACAGACAAATCTCTTCAATATTCCTCACGAATTCTTTTTGAAAAAAAGTTACATGGTCATTGGTACAAATGGGACTAAATGTTTTCAGATACAAGGCTGGTTAACTACAAAATGTTTACTTTTTACAAATCCATATCTACTGATTCCTACATCATACCTATGGCTTGTGATGTGTCCACTACAGGCACTCGTGACACAGGTGTGAGTTGGCAGAAGAGCTGCAGCGTGAGGTCAGTGGTGGACACTGAGGTGAAGCCCTTTAACAGCAGCTGCTGCAGCCCAGTGAAGCTGCTCCACTGCAGCTGGCTCTGCAGTTTCTCCAGCTTCTCTCTGTTTTCCTGCTTGTCCAGCGACATGTTGGCCAGCAGCTTATTCAACAGCCTTAAGGACATTTGATACTCAAACTCAAAGTCTGACTCCATGAGCGACACTGCCACCCAGAAGATGGTGGCCAGCAGGTTGGTGGGATGGTTGATGCTTGTTGGATCGGTGACATTGTCCTGAGATGAGGACGAGCTGCGGATCTTTGCTAACAACACCTGCTGCTCGCAGGCTTGGATACGATCCAGTGTGGCGCTGCGAGGCGGATCAGACCACCTGTCTGCCTCACCGAACTTCTTAGGAACCGAAGAGCTCCTCTGATGTCTGCTCCTCTCTTCCCTTCTCAGATTGAGCTGCCCGGTGCTCTTCCTGTTGGACAGCAGCTTGAAACTGGTGAGGAAATCTGGAGATGAGGCTCTGTAATTTAACACAGAAATAAAGTTTTGACATGTTTCAACAAAAATCTAAACATCTTCAAACATAAATACATGTAGAAGAGACACAAACCTTGTCAGGATAGCCATGAGATCATTGTTCTTGAGACATTCAGCCAAGTTATCGACCACAGATTCCAGAGTGAGTAATACTTCCATCACATAGCCCTGCAAGAAAAACACACAACTGCATTTCTGGAGCAATTTCTGGTATAGTTGTATCAGTAATTTAAAAATTAAAAAAAAAAAAAAACTTTTAAAATGTTTTAATTAAAAATGGGTTCTCAAGTTCCATTTGTCCAGAAAACTAGCAGATGTCATAAAGTTAGAAGGAGGGTATGTAAATTGAACCTGAGCATTTTTGCCTGTTTGGATACCACATTGCACCTCCCTACAGCTAACAACAGTACTTGATGCTCACAGCTAAGAGCCTCATGTTAATAAACTGGAAACCCTTTCACTCATACGGGTTCATCAAGAGTCCTAAAAAGTCTTTGAGTCTGTTTCTTGCCCACCTGGACAATCTGACAGTTGGAAACAGGGCCTGAACTTGTGAATTCTTCAGGAACCCTGTGTAGTACTGACTGCATGCATTATTGAATTTCCCTTCTGGGATCAATAAAGTATTTTTCATTTCATTTCATTTCATGCTGTAAACTCTCTTGCTGACAGACATTTAACAGAGCTAAAGATGCAAAGAAGAAATTCCTACATGGTTTATGCCTGAACTGAACTCATAGCTACATTGCAAATACTCTGACGCATCACATACACGCACGGACCACTGACCTGCACTTCTTCTCCATGCTCACCAACGACTTCCACCAGCCTGGACAGCAGGTCGGACACAGCGTGGGCTGAGATGGGCTGCCGAAGGGCTCGAAACACCTGGAAGGAGCGACCGGCGTAGTGACGGGATGAACTGCACAAGGCTGTCTGCAGCGCTACGTCACTGAGCTGCTGCTCCAGGTGGAAATCTAGCAAGAACAGAGTATGCAGAGTGTTATTTTGTGTCATAGACAGAGTTCTGTGGTTTAATTAATTAATAAATTACTGTCAGGAATATACTTAAGGATTACCTGACTTGGAATCTTTGAACACAGACACAACATGTCGCAGGAAGTTCGTCAGCTGCCCGGTGCTTTTTGAAATCTGGTTCTTTGGTGAAATGTCTTCATGGCACCACAGCGGTCCATATGCTCTATAAAACAACCATTGCTTGGTCACTAACAACACCCAGCATATTGTCTTTTTTAAGGGGACACTATGGTAGAAGAGAGACAATTAACTCTTCATTCGAAACAACCTGTACCAAGCTCAACTTTAGGTTTTATTTAGGCAATAAAGTATTATCAGCAGCAAAATCTATTTAAAAGACATAAAATCCTTAATTTCCTTTGGAGTTTGCAAGATGGTGGCTTTAATTAGAAATTATAATCTGCACAAATGATATCAAACTTCTCCTATAAGGATCTACTGCACTATGCATGCAGCACCACTAGGTGGGAACCTTCGTCAAGAAATGTGAAAAAGCATATCAGCATACCAGAATCCTATATTTGGCTGGTATCCATGACATGTTTTTGCTGTATGACATGCATTTAAAGTACAAAATAGTATAGCAATCTGTACCTTGTGGTTAAAAACTCAATGAGCTTGTTCGTCTTTTCATCCATTTTACTGGAGGCCACCAGCTCCTCCATGTCCTGGGAAATCTCAGGCAGGTTGTTGCTGCTTCCTCCAAGACTTAAACTGGACGATGTGGAAGAAGAGCTCAGACCAGAGTCCGGCACAGGAGATGCCTGACACTCCCGCAAGAAGTCAAAACCTCCTGAACACAACAGAGAGACAGGTGTTTGTTCACAAACACATGTTTTTGATGCTGGTTTTCATTTCCCTGACTTGCAACTGGAGATGGCAGTGGTTAATGTAAGAAGGAAACATACAGTGAGCAGCATTACTTGTGTTTAAACATCGCTTGGAATGTGAATCTAATTAGCCTTGTCTACTCACGGAATTTATTTACTGTGATGAAGTTGTCAAACCTAACTACTAAGCTGCTGCACATCTAATCTCATTGTTGCTAATGAGAAGCGGATTCTTTCTGCAAGACACGACAAGTTAGACGCAAATTCAATAAATATGTGAGAGAAGACATTACAAAGCATGTTTTCTTTGGATTTCACTGGCAGCGTTATTATTGTTGTATAAAAAAAAGTCACTATTTCTGGCATACAAATTTTTACCTAATTGGTCAAATGGACAAATAACATTCTGGATATTTTAAAATGTCTAGACATTTGCAAAACAGTTTATCAGCTGGGGGAGGAGGAGAGTGAAAGCAGCCTATCCAGGCCTGAGCAGATGGCCCCAATTTGGGCAAGAGGATAAAAATAGCAGAATGGAATGCTTTAATCAAGACCTTTGATGTCCTCTGTTATTGCTTTTGGCACAGTGTCCAAATATTTTCTCCCCAGATAAGAAACTTATCTATTGTCTGAAAGGAATGCCAGCCATCCCCTCCTGATGTTCAAGTTTTTATTAGGCGAAGAGAATAGCCATGTGTCAAATGCCAAGCTGCTGCTACAACCTTTTAGTAAAGTGGGATTATAGTTGCAACTGAGAAAACTCACACAGGTGACTGCGAGTGAAGGAAGATGTGTTTTTACCTGAAGGTGAATATTCGGGCTGCAGACTTGGTTTGCAGGTGAGCGTCTTGGTGGAATTGATCTCACGTGTCTGCAGTAAGACTGACGCAATGGCCTGGAAGTTGTTGTTGCAGGACAATGTGATGAGCAGGTGGAGGAGAAGACGTTTGCTGTGCTCAAACACCTCTGGACGATAGTGATCCATGCCTGAAGTCAACAACACGATCACACCAGTTAGTCTCTTTCACTGCAATGTAACTAATTGTTTTCTTAATTATCTGCATCCAGCTACACAGTGCATCATCACATTTAGATTACTTATACTATGGCTGTTATGTTCGAGTGAATTTACCCAAAAACAAAGCATGCAGCAGTAAAGGCAGGTGCATGGTCCAGTCTTCTCTCACACTGTGGTCCACCACCATCTCTGTCATGAAGATGACTGCTATGTTACACCTATAACAAGCAAAACAACACACTGTAAAGCCTCTTAAATGAAACACACTTTAAATCTAACTGTGGCAGGTTATGAAAAGTTAGAGAATAATTCCATTGCTGATCTCAAACATCCTCAGAAACTGTTCCAGAGTGTCAGAATGAGCACATTCCTAAATCTGACCTGTGCAGTGGTCCTCTGGGAGTGATGGTCTCTGGTAAAAAGTCCACCAGCGGAGCCCAGCATCCTCCATTCAGGGGCATAGGCAGAGCATGGGGCTGGTTGGTCTCAATAACCATCATCAGCCAATCAGCATAGGGAGGCAAAGGTTCACCTAAATGGTTGCAGAATATTATGTTTACATCAATCCCAGTTTACCTATATAGCGAACTGCATTTCCAAAAATGAGTTTGTGCTTTCCCTGATGCAAGACATGGGTGGCATAAGGTCAAATGACACAGAGGAGAAATACATTTAATTCTCTGAACCCCCAAATCTGCCGGTCCAGTTGAAAGGCAAGTAAACGTTAAGAAAATTGCCAAAATTGCATCATGTATCAGAGCCAGAAAGTATAAAAACAGCAAGAACTGACTTGATTTCCAACGGTCCTTGAACTGTTCATCTGTGACGTGCCATTAAGTCAGAAAACTTAACCAAATCTAGGCTTAAAATCCTGATATTTCAACAAAACCACTCAATTCAACATGTCTTGTTTTAAAATGTACTAAAAAAAAAAAGCATTTACATTAATCAGATTCTGCCCAAAATACAAAAACATTCGAGGTGCAGTATCTAAGAATGCAGTGAGAAATGAGTCCACAGAAACTAAAAACAAAACTGACTGGAGCTCAGTGTTAAAACAATAAACTCCTCATAAAACATCACAAAAGACAATTTCACTTTTGAAGCAGAGTTATCAAAAAGATATTTCAGGATTCTTTAAATCGTCAGATGATTCTTATTCACAATAGTATGCAGGACGAATTCAGCCCAAGACTGAGCAACAAAGCAGTTTTTGGGTCACTGGCTGCAGTGCTGAGGCCCTGGGCTCGACTACTTGTATTTGAGTGCCAGTTCTCACAGAAGCCCTATAAAAGCCCCAGGCTGCTCTGCACTGCTCATGCATTATCAATGACACCATGCCGGTTACCATTTACCCTCCAACCCAGCCTGGGTATCCCACACTCACCAAACCATGACAACCACAGTTTTTCACGGAGTGTTTGAAACAGAAAAACACTCACTCTTATCTTCATCGTAGGATCCACCCGAACTGTTACTGTAGCGTGATTCCAGACGGTTGTGTGCTCGTATCATGTGACTTAGCCTAAGGTCAGAAAAAAAATAAATCTTATAATGTGTCTTGTTAGTGTTGTACTTCACTGAATCACAAGATTGAAGAGGCCACTGACTACTGTACCTCTCTTCATTCTCCTTCACAATCTTGGTATCATCTGTGTCAGGAAAGCTCTCCTGGCCTGCAACAACTGTATTGCTGCTCGATGTGGTGCCTAGAAAAGAAACAAAACCATGTGTTATAGTATCCTCACAGAAAGTCGACTGAGCTGGGATCTATCTGGTTTTCTGTGGTTGACCACTAAGTGGTTCCACTGAAACATTTGAGATTTTTACGGATTGATGATTTTTTTCTACTTAAAAAAACAAAACAATTTTCAACAGGTGTTCGTTCTGTTCAGTAAGACTATGTTTTCCAAAGATGTACCTGAAGCCGCTGCGGAGGCTTTGCTTGTGGCAGTGAAGCGATAGAAAGGAGGGCTATCACAGTGCTGCACCACAGGATTCACTGGATCCATTTGCTGTAGCTCGAATATCAACTCCTCCATGGTCTGCATGGTGTTGTTCCGGCACAGATAGATCACCACCTTCTTGATCTAAATAAATACACCACAGAGTATCCGTGAGAAACTGGAGAGGTTAAAAAAAAAAAGAGAGAGAGAGAGAGCTACATAGCATTTTTGGGGACGACCTAATATCTTACATATGGGAGGAGGGTGGTGTCACTGCTAACACCACACAAGCTGATGAGAAACTGCACTGTGGTTCTCAGATTGTTGCTCCACTTCTCATTGCTGACTAAAGCGTTCCAGGCGTTTTCCATCTCTGGTCCAGGTAGATCGTCTCCATACTGGTCAGAGAAGGTAAAAAAAACACACAACTATATTAGCTGCATTGACCTCAGATTACTCATTAGGCTTTTCATCACATTTCTTCAGCATGACTTTACCTTGGCGGTCATGAACATGAGGTTATTGAGAACCATAGATGTAGCTTGTAAGGAGCCCCAGCCGGTGCCTTTCAGCAGGTGTGATGAGCTTGTGCTGGTGATCGGGCTCGATGTGTCATAAACCGAGGTGCACGGTGTGAAGACTGGGAGCAGCAGGCCGCTGTCCACCAGCTCTATGTTACCGAGCCAGGGCAGGAGGTAGGTTAGCATGATCTGCCTCCCATTGGGATGAGTAGTGGGGAACCTCTGGCTAACCTCTGGAAAAATGCAGAATGAAGGCAACGTAAACATCAGAATAACATCAGTGGCCACTGCGGCGGTTATATTCTATAAGGAAATCAAACACATAATGTATACCCAGTTTCACCATAATGGGCAGTTTGATCCTGATTCGCATATGAATTAACCCTAAAGAGGGGGTGTCTCTTAGTGAATTTAAACTCTCTGTGGTCTGTGGAAGTGTCCATAAATACAACAAGTGTCTGGGTTGTTTGGAAGATGACTTGAGCAGCATTTAGTGGCAAACCAGGAGAAGATGACAAGCTTGCGAGTGTATTACAGCAGGGAGAGAATCTGAAATACACTAGAACAAAGTGCGCTAATCTGACTGCAGTCACACATACAACACAAACAGCTACCTGAGAATAGAGGGAGTGTGAGTTCGGGGTACATCCTGGCCAGCTGGCTGGAGAGCTGAGGCAGGGAGACGCTGTACAGAGATGGCAGTGGACCATGGGTGCCGTAGAGGATGCTGTTTGGCTTCTGCTCTGCAATCTTCTTAGAGTATACGAACAATTTCGCTTCAAGAATCTGTTCAATGAAAGAGTGGAAATGTGTCTGTGGGACAGCCACCACATAAAACTACACAGCAGCACAACAGGTTCTTGTTGCGATTCTCACCTGCATTAGCTGCATTGAGATCTCATAGATTTCTCTGTTGGTGTCCGACGCCTTGAAGAGCACCAGATTCAGCAGCGTCACGATGTCACATGGGTAGCTTTTGCTGGTAAAGAAAGGGAGAAACAAAATTAACTATGAATTAAAAGTGAATGTTTCACGTGATGCTCGGGTTAATTCTTGCTGAGATTAAGCGAGAGGTGGAGAGGTGAACTTCTCGTGAATAATGAGCTCTTTAAGAGGATTAGCTGGTAACACTTAGAGACTTTGCCAGTTTTCTCACTCGGACAAGAAATGCGGCTCATCCAGAGAAATCAGTATCTAACCTCATTAGGGAAATCACCGATTAACTTCACCTCCAAAAAGCGACAAATAAACACAAGATGGTCCAATATAAACCAAAATAAAGGCAGACTGGAGCTAGACTGTCCCTGATACAAACTATGTGTGCAGACAGCTGAGCTTAGCTTGTTGTGAGATTGTGTACCTGCTGCCACAGACTGTGGCGATGGCTTTGAAGCAGCCTGAGGCGAGCTGATAGGAGCCTGTGTAGCAGCGATCCACAGCCCAGTTGAAGAGGTTGACCTGGTCGGCATTGAGCTCCAGGAGCAGGATGACAACTTCACAGCCCAGCTGATGGACCTGAGCCAGGACATCAACACAGTCATATTTCATTCATGTTTTTCTTGCATTCTTGATTTTACATCAGTGATTACCTGAGGCTGTGTCTATTTCAGATGATTTAACCCTCACGTATTTTAAACCCACTGGCACAGGCATGTTGTTGTTTTTCACAGAATTCCAGCATTTATCAGAAACATTTTACAGCAGAAAGAATCATTAGTCTTTCAGCTTTCTGTGGGTCTTTGATCTACCCGCTTGTGATGTGCCACTCGGTCGGGAAACCTATCCAAATCTTAGCTTAAAATCTTGACAGTTTTATCAAAGTCACAAAATTCTACATAGCTCAGTTAAGAATTTGATTTAAAAAAAAAACAAACTGATTTGCACAAACAAGATTCCAGAAATATTCTGTGATCCTTGTCGCAATCGGGAAGCCATTACTGACTGAGCTGCAACCAACAGTCACATAACAAAAAGGCTGGACTGCGTTAAACTGCAGACTGTATTCAGCTTGTATTCATCACTTTCCCCAATAATGGCAATGCCTGCTCTTGAGAAAATGCTGACTCCAGATTTTTTTCAATTTTTATAAAATAAGTAATCAAAGAAATTCAATTGTTATTTTTTAAAAACTTTTTTATGATTCTTGGAACTTTGTTATACAGCACAAAAGACATTTTTGAGGTCTCTCTACTTCTAGCCATGGTTGTGCTGTTTCGACAGAGGTGCAGGACTTTATGTTGCAGTAAAAAATGAGCTGACGGTGAGTAAAAATGTGACAGGAGCAAAGAATGCCCAGAAACTGCTTGGCGTTCAGAGAGTTAAAACATTCAGTGTAAAATGATTCCAGTAGCTCTACTTCTGTCATATCAAAGAGCTGATAAATTACATTTCCTGGTTAGCTTCCCAGTTAATACCTCAAGCCATGTGATGGGCTTTACAAAGGAAGAAATAAAAAAATAAAAAAATAAACATGCAGCCGCTTTATCTTGTATTACAGTAAACTGGAATAAAGATAGTATCACACAAGTTTATTTTGAAACAGGACTCTCCTTCAGTAGTTGCCAGCAGCAAGATAATGGTGAGCAGTTGGCAAAGAATAGTGCTGGGCTTTTATAAAGCAGGCTTCAGCAAGCTATCGGATGAGCTTCCTGGGTCAGCTCTTTGTTTAACTGCACCACAGTGGTGAAGTATTGGCTACATACCCGCTGATCCTGGCAGGCTAGTATATTATCCAGCCACTTATAGAGGTATCCGTCTGGAGAGAGGCCAACGTTATCAAACACAGGCCCACAGCACAGCACAGCCGACATGGCCTGGAAGAACAGACATCAGTCAAGAATGCAGAATCACATGTTAATGGTTTTAATAACTGCTCTACTTTTAGCCTCATCTTACGCTGCCAAAATAGCAACACATTTACATCCAATGTCAACACCAGCGCTGGACAAACATGGGTGATTGGCTCCAAAGTTTTCAGCCTCTGTGATCTTGCAATGATCTTAACAGCTGTGTTGTTTTGTCAAATTGAAGGAAGTTATGTTTACCTTCAGGGCACAGTATTGATATCTTGTGATCTGGTGATTCCTGTCACTGTAGCGGTCCAGAGGAGTGAACATGATGCTAAAAGGGCCGGCCCACTGGCTGAAGAGGATGAAGAGGTGATGCCGCAGGCTCTGCTGTGGAAACAGGAAGCGCCTGTGGTGCACTGAGGACGCAAACAAGAAAGGCTTATTAACAAAGTGTAGAGTCATCTAAAATATCCACGCACCTTAAACTTGTAACTCACTACTAAAAGTGCACTCCTCGATATGATAACAAGATGCTGATGTCCCTTGACAGACCATTAGCCGCTCAGTGGGGACTTGTGAATGCGTGGTAACCCATGAGTCATCACCTGCCCTTGCCTGCTCTGTCCTTAAGTTGGACTATTTTTGGATCAACTCCCCCTGGACTACATCCAAAGCAAGATCAATGTCAAGAGTCTTGTACTCTGTGTGCTGTGCTAACTCCAGCCAAATTGAAGCCTATTATAAAATTCACAGTTTGCAAATGGACAGAGTAAGGCACATTTACAGGCTTCATTCTGAAATTTATCAGTCTGAGCAGTAACTTGTTAGAGGGGGAAAAAGAAGGACTTTAAAGTTGAGTTATAGGAGTACCTGGTACACATTGGATGAGGTTGGCCACCATGGCGCTGAAGTGAGCTCGAATGTCCTTGAGGATCTCTGCATCTTTGTCATTCTCAGCTTCCAGGAGCATCCGGGTTAGATCCACATACTCCAGGAACAGAGCACCCAGGGCCAGGGTGTCACGTTCCAGAGCTCCGTTTGTGCTGCGGGATCACAGAGAAAACAAGGAGACGCCCAGTCAAGAGAAACCACAAACCAAATAGTATGCAACAATGTCTTAATTTCTAGTTAAACATCTGTCAGAACCCAAACTGTACATGTGTTAATTACAACGGTGTTTGATCAACCCCTGTACTTTCAGCTTAACTTTGAAAACTGCTGGTGCATTTTACAAATTTGAAAATTAAGCTACACCATTTAATAGATTTTTACAAGAAACTCTGAAAACAGATTTGCAGATTTTCACTTTCCTACTCATCCTTAATGTGCCGTTCGGTCAGAAAACTGAACTAAATGTAGCTCAAAGTCCTGATATTTCATACTATATTACTATTACTATACTCTATTTCACACGTCTCGTTTAAAAAGTCACCAAAAATAAACAATTTGCATGAAACAAATTTGGTAAAAAAAACCCCTAAAACTTCAGCGCTCCTCTGGACAACTGTGAAACTTGTGATCCCTCAGCTACAACCAACAGACACATGACAAAAAAATCATGTACTTTTTGGTTAAAATAAATTGAACTACAGACAGCGGAGCAGAGAGGAGAAACTGGCCCACATTAGGAAAAACTGTAACCAGAACAAAAAAAAAAAACGATTGGGGGATGAGGGTTAAGTAGCAAAAAGTCAACATTATAAATCCTGGTGACCCTTCTTAATGAAGTACCCTGGATGTGATGCTATCATGTGTTGGGCTAAAAGTGTGAACTAACGCCACACTAACCTGTCGCTGATGACACCTGCGTCAGCCAGCAGCTCAAAGATCCGCAGCAGCTGCAGCCTCAGCAGGTCTCGCCGCTCACGCCGCTTCTTGTTCTGCAAAACATCATTAATATGAATCCTGAATGGAAGAAGAAGCCCTGGAGACCATATTAGTAATTCTCATTTGCTGAGTGATTTTCTGAAAGATCGCAGCTCTCTGGTATGATCATGTATAATTTAGTCCATTCACTCTCATGGTACATGTTCTACTTATATCACGTATGTTCAAACAACAAACAAACCTCAGGTCTTCTTTCTAAAGCCTCCTTCATTAGGGGATGTAACTCTTCCACGAGTTCCCTGTGTGCACACATTGAAAATACAAACTTGTAAAATGCTTCATCAAATAATATTTGGTTCATTAAACAAAATTAAATTACATTGTGACTATTATTTTTTTTTCTAGGGAAAAGAGATTTAAGCTGTAAAATCAGATTTCTAGGAAACAACTGTAAAAGGCAACAAGGCAGCACTCCAGTATAATCCCCTGTTCATCTCCACTTTAAATCCACACGAATACAGATCAACATAGGCTTTAATTATGGAGAAAATAATGGAACTTCCATTTGACTGGTTCTGTCTCACTAAAAGAGCAGCTTAAATCAGAGGCACTAAACTGTTACAGATCATAAGTAGCAACCTTAACAATTAACAAGTTTTCGTAAAAGGAAATTAGGGGTAAAATTGGTTCATTAATGCAGTGGAAGGATTCAGAGTTGAAGACCTGAAAGACAGTTCTTTGATATACCTGAATATGAGTGAATTGGTGCGACCAAAGCCCAGAACTAATGACTCTGTCAACTCAATGCTCTCTGCCCTCATCAGTGGAACCAACTGCTTCAGAAGCCAAGCCACAGATGGGCTCCCGATAACCTGAAACATCAAACAGCGACTGTTCAGTCAAACAAATAAAATCTGTCACGCTGCTTGAACACCACTAATTACTGAGGGCTGCATTGAGATAAGTGTCTGCGCAGTTAAGAATATATTGCCTTCCTGTCGCATTCATGTGAAATGGCTGCTGTGCAATTCGATGCTTTGAGTTTGAACGTCAACAAGCTCAGTATGAACACCTGATCCTGGAGAGACAAAGCACTGAGGGAATTAATAAGGCCGGAAAATGGGGGAGGCAGCTACCTTGTTATCGTAGCTGACACCGCTGTCAGGCGTAGGAGCTGTGATCTCAGGTGTCGACGCTCTCAGATGGCCGGGGCTCATGATACTGGGCTTGGCCACCCCAAAGCAAAGGATCAGGTAGTTTCTCCACAGGGTTACATAATTATCCCCACTGCCAGAAGTGCTGGTTTTCTTTGCATACACCGGGTTGCTGGAGAATCATAAAAAAGGAAATATTATTAGATCCTTATTTTTATCTCGGCTGTTTTTAACAGAGGATCTTGAGGGGGAGTTTTAAGCTCAATGGGAAACTGGTATCAAGTGGCCAGGCTAAAAACAGGAACACTAAAAAGGGAAGTAAACAAAATAGAAAACAGAGGAAGTGTTTCATTATCCATCCTTATCTCACTGCAGGATGTGCGGGCACTTACTTTGGGTCTACCAGCGGCATTAGCATCTGCATTCGAGTGAAGGCGTAGGGCCAGGCGTAGCTGAGGGCTGTGGGGCAGTGCTTGGGCAGGTTGTCCTGTCGGAGGAGGCTGTATACACACAGCACCCAGGGGTCCTTCACAGACTGGGCAAAGATCCACACATGCGAGGGGCTCCGAATGTCATAATGACTGTTGACGAGCAGCGCATTCCACTCCACGAGCCACTGAAGGTCTACGTGGTGACCAGCTGGCAGGGCGGCCTGCAAACAAGCACGGCGGGGGTCAGAGGTCAGGGGTCATGACTGGATTAGATATCCGACGACAAGCCTTTGTTTAATTTCTTATGTGCAACACTAATAATTTACACGCTATTAAGGAAAGTCCAACATCGGATTATCGCACAGTATATTTAGAAACCCATTTTCATAATGCATAGAAGGATATTTACTGCATTATCACATCCTCAATAAATTCTCAGTATCGTGTTGATAGCCCGATGATTACGTAAATGAGAGTCATTTGGCCAACAGCTGCTCAGTTCCAGCTGCTCGCTCAGTAACTAAATCGAGCTCCTGCCTCGCAGTAAACGTAACAAGCAATAATTTGCTGTTTAGTGTGGTTAAATTGTTGAGTGACGCCCGATCATCTCTTTAAAGGGGTATCTCACTGTTCTATTTATAAGTCAAGTCATCTGAAATTGCCACAGTGGGAATAGAGTTGAATCTACGGAACAGCAAAAACAAATGATCAAATAAACAGTTGAGCAACAAAGTGAAGATACAAACAACTTACTGTGTCAGAGACTGCAACGTTGACGAAGCTCTCCAGGATAATGGGGCTGAGCTGATCCATAATCTCTATCATTGGTTTATCATCATCCTGCAGATAAACAGGTATAAAATCTCAATCTGTAAATTAAACATCAGTTTCTACGACAGACAGAATGATACATACGAATTTACAATAGAAAAAAGAGTATTTAAAAGTCTAAATACAGTATAAGAAAATAAATAATATCAAGCGTACAGGAGAGTGGACCAGGACTATTGGGTTTTACTACACAGTTAACCCGCCGGATCAGTTCTGCTGCTTGTTTGTTTTACCTCAGACTGTCCGATGGTCATGAAGAGGCTTCGTATCTCTTTCAGTATCGCAATGGCGAGTCTGCGGGTGCTCAGCTGGCAGGAGCAGAGCAGCACGACCGCCAGTCCCTCCACAGCATGAAGCACAGTGGAGTGAGGACCTCGTTCTGCAGGGATCTTGAGGCTCGAGCTGCTCTGAAGCAGCTGTGACATAAAAATAAAAATAAAACAAAAGCTGAATTCCAAGTTGTGTTATTAAAGTAAAGCATTGGTAAGTTGGATTTCTATTTCTACAACAGATACTTGTCAGCATTACTAATCAGAAAGCCAGATAACAGAAAAAACACATCAGTCAAACTGTGTCATTCTCTCTTGTTAAGACACAAGCACAAAGGTGTGTACCTCCACTGTGTGCATTTTCGTGGTGTCATAGCTCTTCCCTGGAGCTGCCAGCGTCAGTTTCCACTGTGTGAGCAGCTGCAGCAGTAATTTAAGGGACGTATCTAACAATCCCTGGTGGGTGTCTTGGACCTCACGTAACAGGAAGTTAGTGAATCCAAACAGGACATCATCACGCCAGTCGGAGAAATCCACCAGCAGACTCTGCAAGGAATTCTGGGCAATGAGTCGAAGCTCGTCATCCATGTGGATTGTCAATCTAGGACGAAATTAAAAAATCAGAAATAAGATTAGGTCAGTCTGTGGGGTTACATTTTCAATCAGTTTATCCTGAAGACTTCTTGGTTGGGATTTTCTGTAGAATTTGAAGTACAAATTTGACAAACAGTAATAAAGTCCCAGAGAGGGGTTTCTTTAATTCAACCACCTTGAATTTCCTTGAAACGCAGGAAGTTTTAAGTGTTTAGAGTCTGGAATACCTTCAGTATAACTGGGCCACAACAGAAAACAAACTCCTCACCTGAGTTGAAACAACTTTTACTATATACTTTAGCATATTTGTTATCAGGCAGTTGGTTTAATACGTTTGCTGAATGTGTTAAAGTAAAAAAAAAAAAAAAAACTAAATCAAAGTTTAAAGTTCATTGCATTGTTTTTTAACAGGTTAAACAAAAATGATCCGTCTATGCAAATACAGTTGTGTAACTAGCTCAGAAAAATAACTTGATTGCAGGCTGTAAAAAAAAACAAATTGTGGTAACATTTAATTCAAGATTACCCTGGCTGGTATCTGAGCGTCTGTCAACAAGTTAGGAACTTTTGGAACAAAGTTTCACAACACTTGATAACATCTGCAGTCAATTATCTTGTCAGACTGAGCAGCCTGAGCTTGATCTTTCCTAGAAATGTTGTTTCCACAAGACAGGTGACTCACCGAGAGAGCAAGTCAATGAGCTCTGGCTTGGACATCCCGTCGGGAAGGATGCGAGGAATGGCGGCAACACACGTCCTAAACAAGTCGATCTTTGGCTTCCTTTCACCTCTGAAAAAGGTCAGATTTTAATCATTAATCCAAAGGATTGTTTCCAGTGTGTTTAACAGTTAAGTGTAAACTGACAAAGCATAGTGATAAATGTCAGAAAGAGTTAATAAGTAAGAATGATTTAATGGTGGTACATTTAACACTCCCCTGCTGAATCATTCTGGACTTTTGCCAACCTAAATGTTTTGGCAGCTGAGATGATAGAATGCATACGCGCACTTACGTGATCATGTCCTCAGGCTCCTTGTTCAGCATCTGAGCGTTCGTCATCATCATGCAGCGTCCCACCTCCTTGTCCAGGTGTCTGAGGATGTTGTCAATAGCCTTCCGCACATGAAAATAATACTGTGACATACCTGGAAAAGACGAGAGAGGAAAAAAAAAACTGTTCAGAATCCACTCTGTTGATGCTGTAATGTGAGTCTGCAAAAAGCCTGACATTTCCAGCATTCCTGAGCACGGTCTGTCTCCCTCACCGATGACTTTGGCCTCCTCATCTGTCAGCGTTTTGCTCAGGTATGTTTTCTTCACTCGGAGTGTGTTCCCAGAGGGCAAAGTGCAACCGGTGTTAGGCATGGGAGGCTCGCCGTCCTTCTGCTGCAGTTTATCGGCTACGACCAGGAATGCTCTCAGACCAATATTCATTCTCTGAACAGGAAAGAGAGGTCAGCTGTTAATTATCGGGGTGAAAAAAAATCCTTCAGCCTGCAGTTACTGAAGCGAATGCAACTTACATAAAGTCACCTAGCAACAGCAGCAATGGTGGCGCCACTGTGGGCATATTTGAGGGGAACCTGGGAATCCTTGGACTTGTTGGGTTCTCATGTATGTTTTTATAGGCTCAACCTTTTAGAACTAAATTAGTCAAATTAATCTCCATAATTAATAACACTGTGTGGTCTTAGCCTTAATATGCTGGAACATCACTTACTTGAGTGATGTTAATCTCTATAATTAATAATAATGTAGGGTCTCAGGCTTAATATGTATTAAAGATAGGCAAAGTAGTATTTTATATCATTTTTGTAGGGTTTAATCCCATCCATCCATCCATCCATTATCTATACACCGCTTGATCCTCAGTAGGGTCGCGGGGGGGCTGGAGTCTATCTCAGCTGACTCAGGGTGAAGGCAGGGGACACCCTGGACAGGTCACCAGTCTATCACAGGGCTACACTTAGAGACAGACAACCAAGCACACTCACATTCACACCTACGGACAATTTAGAATCACCAATTAACCTCAACATGTTTTTGGGAGGAAGCCGGAGAACCTGGAGAGAACCTACGCTGCACGAGGAGAACATGCAAACTCCACACAGAAAGATCCTGGGTGTCCTCACCAGGACACGAACCGGTGACCTTCTTGCTGCGAGGCGACGGTGCTAACCACCGAGCCACCTTGCAGCCCGGGTTTAATCCCTAGTATGTAAATTCCACATTCACACAATAGATATCACTACAGGGCCTTCACCTCAGTATTTACACTTGTTAGGCTACTTTTGTAATGCAAATTCTAAACTTGTTATTCTGGAGAGCACTTTAATGACACTTAGCGCTGTATAAAACATGGACTTGATTTGATATGACTATTATATTTTGTTTATGGTGCATGTTTGGGATCTTAATATTTGTTAGATTTGTATAATTTTGTCTAATTTGACATTTGTTTTACTTTATAACTTTGCTTTTGAAAGGTTCTAGACAAATAAAGTTATCATTATTAATATTACTAGTACTATTGCTGGTATTGTTTTCAAACAGTTCTCCTGGTGTAAAAGTGGGTTAAATGCTGTAACATAAAATTCCAAGGCCAGTAGATACATAACTTGAATGACCACTATTCAGTCAGACATTCAAATGTTGTATCAATATCATAAGGTGTGGATAATACACTTTCGACCACAAGAACACAAGAACTATGTTGTATTTACTTTAAAAGATACACATCCATAAGTAGTATGAAAGACCTTCTATGTAATTTCCTTTTGAACTAAGAATGAATGTGAGAAATACAATATATATATATAATATTATATAATCTATAAACTGTTTGAACTGCTGTCATCAGGCAAACGTTTCTGGAGCATTAAAGGAAGAATCTCCAGAATGATCAACAGCTTCACTCCTCAAGCTGTCAGAAAGCTGAACTGCTGATTCAGATATGCAAATACTTGGTTATTTAAATTGCTTTAAGTTACTGGATCCTGAAGAAACACTCTCTCATCTTTCTTGTACGACTGTGTATGTACAGCAAAATGACAACAAACTTGATTTTATTTGATTTGAGAAGTTCAAGACACAGAGCAAAGTTTCAAGTAAAGTATTACTACTTCAGGAAATTAAGTTTAATTTGGGCTTCATGAAATACAAAATAAACCCAAGTGTGTCACATTTATGTATAAGTAAATGCTGAATGCCTACCTCAGGATTAAGACTAAAGGCTTTTGCTGGTTTCCCAACACACAGAAGGTCAAAGATAATCTCTTTCATGGCAAAATCCAGTCGTTCCTGTAACGGAATAAGGAAAAATGTGTAATGAGAGCATTACATTATACAAGGTTCCATGAGATATGACGTCTGCTGACAGCATAGCACATCCGTGTGTTTACCTGTGCGATAAACTGGATGATTTTGACAAAGATATTAAGGGGCATGTCTCTTGGTACCACACTGCGGGATCCTTTGGGGAAAAGTGTTGTAATAATGGTGTTGAGTCGACTGTGGAGGAAAAGAAAAGAACACGTTATGAGGACACCTTGAGCAAGCATTTAAAAGTTTTGTACAGTGTTCTATTGCTTGAAAGGAGGTTTATTTTAAGACATGTTTATTTTAGGCCTAATTAACACATTTAAAAAGTCTGGCTGGGCCTGTCTGGGATTCCTCAAGTGGGCCCAGGCTCATAATAACTGCTGATAAACCTGTGGGCCACTGGCACAGAAAAGCAGCACTCCTGGACATGCACGTGCAGAACTAAGTATTTATGTTTCACCAAACTGCAATAAAATCCAGAACAAGGATAGACGGTTTGGTCTAAAACTGCTCCTGAAATGAACTTTTTTGCTCTTTCCTTAAAATCCAGTTGCAAATATAAACTAAAACATTTTTCATTCATGCTCATTGAAAACACTAAAAGATATTTACCCCTGTGTTGCAGTGTTGCTCTCACACTTGATTCTGATCATGTAAACCCACAGCAGTCGGTACAGGGACTCCAGTGCAACACGAGCCATTTTAGGGTCTCTACTCTGTAATAAAATCACATTTATAAAAGAAAGTCAGTGACAGAACCAGCCTGAAAGTGGTATTTATTTCAGATTATGATGCAATAACTAAATGAGATCATTACTGTAATCACCCAACGCTTATATTGCTGCAATAATTACAGTCTAAAGCACTCAACTCTCAGTGTTATCGTGCCATGCGGACAATAAAATACCAAATAACAATTAAGACACTTCTATCAGTATTTTGTGCAACACAGATGCACACGTGATACACACAGCTTTACAGATCTAAATACCCCTCGATGGTAAACAAAGACAGCTGTAATCTGACTTAATGGCTGCTGGTTTCCGGGTTACATTACCTTCAGATTTGAGAGGCAGTTGTTAAGGAAGACGTGCCATCTGTTAAGGAAGAACTGTTTCTGGCTGACACACAGCAGGCACGTCACCAGGGGGTAAAAAGCCTGAGCAGAGGATAGCAAGTGTTGAGATTCCAGAATTATATATTGCTTGGGTAAAAATAGCTTCAACTTATATTTAAAAAGTATACTCTCTATGTGTAGTATTTGTCTTTTAAATGGACAACTTAAGGAATGTATTATCTCTGAGCCACATCTGCATAAGTACATTTTAAATCTTTTTTTTCTCTCTTTTAAAAAAAAATAAAGACTTTGCTGATCATGCATTGCTTATAAAATGCTGCCTCGGAGGAATGTAGACCTTCTCAGAAAAGTTTCATAAGGGCTGTTTTCTTTCTTAATACCTATGAACTACTGTGGTGAAATGCTTTAGAGAAGGGACTTTACATTTGCTTAGATACTGCATGCTGCATTGCTTCCATGCTCTTTTCTGTGTTTAGAAATGACTGCCTGTCTGCCCTCATAAATTATTTCTACGTTGTAAAATAACATTACACAAGAGTGACCTTGAGGATTCACAGAGACCACAGGCATCCAGCATGCAGCAGAGGGTGTCAGAGGGAAAACAGAGAGCCAACAATCAGTGTCAGTTTGTTTTCTGCTCTGTAACTAACCAGCGAGTGCTTCTTTCTGGAGGACAAGTCCAGGGTGGTGTCGTACAAGCTGTCCACAAAGTTCCTCAGGCAGGGCACGTTCACCTCGTTCTTCACGGCCTAGGACAACACCAGACGGGGTCACGTGAAAAGAAACGATCCTCTGCACAGTTTTTCCACTGAAATCAATTAGCCTGTGATACATGCAACATGTACGGGAGAAAAATAAAACTTCTTACTGCTGCAACAGGAACCAGAATCTCAACAAAAAGGCCAGCCAAGGCATGCTTAATGTCCTTGTCCTTGACTTCGAGAAAATAATGGGCACACTCCTGTGGAAAAGAAAGGAGCAGATTGTCCAACTTAGATCTACTGTACATGTGGAGAAAGTTAGGAAAGGATTTACACAAGAGATAAACAGACTTTTACTATTAATGGATGGTGAATGTAATCCACAAACTGCATGACAAAGCCAAAAGGAAACATAGTCAAGGGCAGGAAATCTTAACAATGATGGGAATCTTTAAGTATCTAATAGTTTTAAAACCCAAAAATCAAATGACAGGCAATACATAAGAAAAGAAAACAGATTCTGAATGTATGGTTAATAACATTTCATCAGTTTATACTGATTGTACTGAACTATGATTCATTTACTGAAGTCTGTTGTACCTGCATGAACTGAAAAGAGGCTTCAAAATCCTCGACGGGATACATCTTAATTCGGAAGAACTTGACCCCCATGATGAGGCTGATGGTGCTCTGCACTACATATGGACTCTGCTCTTTCTGCCGCAGCTCCTTCAGCTCAGTCATAAACTTCTTCTTCACAGCAGGAAACCTGAGAATAAAATAACTCATTCAGATTCTATATAAAGACATGCATTCACAGCTCAGTCAGACGAATCCCAAATCAGCACTTCCACAAAAAAGTAAGAACTCTGGAGCTGGGACTACAGTTGCAATATTCAAGGGAGCGCAAGCCTCCCAAAAATATCCCCCCCTTGTCTCCACGCTTTACGACTGCGAGTCTGCGGCCCAAGATGAACTCCTTGTCTAGCACCTGATCCTTTGCCCAAATTGAACCAGAGATGGGATTCTTCAGCTGGTCTAAATTTAGACATTAATTCATCATGGGAGCTTATAAGAGCGTTTCTTAATCTCTTCCCTGGTGGCTGGTGCTGCACTTGTACGAAAGTGAATCCAGCTGTTTCTGTATCTTGCTCATGTGAGGAAAAAATAGTGTATTATTTCAACAGAAGTGATGATTAAGAAACCGCATCTGTGAAAATACTGCCAATACAATTTTAATTTTGGTCAAACTCGTTCCCTCTTTTTTTCAGAGAAGAGTAAAGATCTCTATATAAGTCCTTCAGTGAAGCATCTCTCACAGGAAATTAAGCAGAGCGCACTTTGGAGAGGAGGTATGCGGCATGCTCACTAACCATATCTCTATTTTAAGGGATTGCTCCTTGCTGCAATGATCTAAAAACTTCAAATAAACAGACATCAATTTCCAGTCCAAGTTTGGTGTGAAGGGGACCTGTCTAAAAGCATGTCGTCCCTTCAGTGCGTTCCAGTCTCCTGAACCGGGCGATGTTTTGCAGAAAGACGTTCGGAATGGTAACACACCAACATGATGTGACAAACCCCAACAAAGCAGAGAATAAAGATTTGACAGCCACTAAATTAAGATGGAAAAACAATAACATTCAATTATATAATCATTGTCCTGTCTTTGCTACTTACTTGGACTGGGCTAATACTCCTATGACTTCAGCATAGAGGTCTGCTACAGTGTGCATGTTGCCAGTGTTAGGACCGTGATACCTGCAGGGAGACACGATATTAGGCAAAGAGAAGCGAACCTTAGAGAAACTTAGATATATGAAAGAAAAATAAACGGTGCTGGAAGGGATGAGAGCTTACCCCTCTTTGTATCTAAAGTGCTTAAAGGCTAAGTTAATGACTTCATTCACCAAACTGTCGAGCACCGGGTAGAGCGGCATCTAGGTAAGAATCAGGAGACACGCTGGCATGAGAATGTACTTTGGAAAAAAAAAGATATTCTTGAAATACTGGCCATGTCAAGAACATTTTTTTTAGTAACAATAAATCAAAGGAGTTCTATGGAAGTGAGCTTTATACCCTAAAATAATAAGATTATCTTTAAGTAGCTTTTGTGTAGCTGAAGGTGTGGTCAAGTCACCTGTTTTAAAACTTCTATAAGCACAAGAGAGAAGATGAAGTCGATGGCCAAATCCCTCCTTTCAAGTAGATAATCCCTCTGCTGCTCGTCACTGTTTGAAAGAGAAAATACAAGAACAGCAGGTTTGCCACAGTCGTAGGATTACATGGGAGCTTCACTCTTGTTTTTTCTTTATGATTTCCACAGGTGGCACGTTGGAGAGATCAGAGCATCGATTCTCACTTTTTGGACTTGGTGTTGGCTCTCGGCCGGTACTCGTGCAGCTCCTCCTCCAGTCCGTTTTGTCTTTTGTACCAGTCGAACAAAGTGCGCAGGATGGAGGGGAGACTGTATTCAGCCAAAGAGCTCATGGTGCTTATCAACTAGAAGAAACGAGACATACATCGTGCAAATGTACATTCGTGTGAAGCAGTTAACATACCAGAGCAACAGATAGCAATCAGTGCTTCCTTTGTTTATTTGTGCAGCAATTTTACCTAAAATTCCAACAGCACACAAGGATTCATTTACATTTCATCATGTTTCCTACATTTAAACAACAAATACGGCTAAATGAGGCAGCTTTTAAGTAAAGCCCAAGGCTGCATTTAGAGAGAGAACTGAGATTGGAGAGTGTGTTGGTCCTTATTGGGACTATACAGAAAGACACGGTGCCCATGGGGCTGCCTCCCTCAGTCTTGGGGGAGGGAGAGGGAAAGGAAGGAACGGGCCGGGCACACAGGAAGGGAGGAGAGTCTGGCCGGACTGGGGAACACAGCGAGCCCTTCATTCAGCACCAGGCTGGAGAAGAATCCTGGCTCTGTGTGGCTGCTGAATGGCCTCGCGCAGCAGCACAAACACACCTCTGTGGCTGTGAAAGGGCCTTCTCTGCAAAGCCACAGACCTGCTGGACACACCTAGTGCCGAGCCAGTGCCAGCTCTCAAGGTAAACACCCCTGCCCTTGACTGAATCTGAAAGACCTTTTGGGATGTGAGCGAGGCTTTCAACCATTGACTCTTTCATGTTGCAGTGCATCACCAGAGCAGCATTTAACACAGTCCTTTATATCATCGGCGCTGCAAGGTTTTCATGTAAAATAAAAAGTCATCTCATGCAGGTTAAAATGAACAGTTGCCTGTATTCCTCTGCACTTACTTGGTCAAACTGAGGATCTTCTCCCCTCTGTAGTGACTTTGTTAATGGCTTTTCCTGAAAACACAGAAAAAGGGCATCATTTTACAACTTTGTATGTTTTCTTAATTCGACAGATTAGAACCTGGGAAAGTTGTTAGAAGTTTGGACTGTAGCTTATAACTGTATCCGCCCGGTCCGGTGAGTGTGGAGTATTTTTGAACAGGGTTTTATTACAGCCCAGCTAATGAGAGAGCCATCAGTCAGTCTGTTGCCTGGCATGAGCAGGCAGGGTCACGTACAGTATTAGAGATGGGCCATTCATGACAGCTCCCATTATTACAGTCTTCTATCATCTGAGATAAAAGCCTTCAGGAGGGATTTAGGCTCAACATACTCATCTCCTGTGAAGCGGACAGTCCTGTAGATGGCTTCTGGGTGATATCAGGTCACATTATTAGAAGCAAATGAAGGCTGAATGAGCTTAAACGTCTATAAAAAACTGGTGTTTTGAACTAATCGTAGTTTTCCCAAGTAGTTCCAATAAAACACATTAAGGCTTTATAAGTTGCAAGCTGATTTAATTTGTACATAAATGAAACACCGCGCCTCAACATTTACCTGTAACCTTCTGGGAAACAAATAAATTAAAACTAGGATAAATAAATAAAATTACTTGATGTGTTTCACTGCAGCTTTTAGAGATACTTTTTTGACTTAATGACAAAGCAGTCCATCTAAATCAGTAACAGGAGGATGTTTATGTCGACACTTAACCCAAAATTGCCATCTAATCTGTGGCGCCGCGAATCAGAGCATCTGCTTTCATTTACCTTTTTGCTACTCTGCTATCCCAGATACATCCCTTTGCTGTCTCATCAGCCAGACAGCACATCACTTGCTGATTAATCCAAAATAGCTAACTGTCTAATGTGAGTGACATTGACATTGTGTGGGCTGACGGCAATGTCGCTCTCTCTCTCTCTCTCTCTCTCTCTCTCTCTCTGTTTCCTGCAGCTGGAACACCAGCTAAGCCCCATGCACTGATGAACCTTTCAGTTTTTAGACAAATGCTTGCATCTGAGGAGCCCATCTGTGCTGGAATGACAGAAAAGTCGATGCCTCTTTGCACTGTCAGGCTTTCACCGATTTTACTGCCCTTCGTGGCAGCCGGATACACTAACACTGTATTCAATCACCTCAGGAATTTATGGCATTTTTTTTTTAAAAAATGAGTGTATTTTTGCAACCTGAATATAAAGTTTTTCGTTTGCATATAGTTCTGTGGGTGGTTCGGTGGTTATCACTGTCGCCTCACAGCTAGGAGATCACTGGTTTGTGTACTGGCTTGGGTCTGGGATCGTTCTGCTCCAAATACTATATGTTTATTTGACTACTTACATTTTTTATTTATGTATTAATTTCCATACTTGTCTAGTATCCGCTCTGTGTAAGGATAGTCTGCAATTCAGCCAAGTTCACCTAAAATCTTTGAATTTTTGTCACCTGACTATTACTCATGGCAGTCACTAATAGCCTCTTGGCTGCACCACGGAGAGCAGAAAACAAAAAAAAAGTATAAATATTTTTGGTAAATCTTTGAATGAGACACGTAGATCAAAGTGATTTTGATTAACTGCCACAATTTTAAGGTTAGACTTGGATGTTTTTCCCAACAGAACGGCAAGTCACAGAGGAGCAGTTTAAGAGTCATTGTAAAGTTGGAAATCCAACAATTATGTCTGTCTTTACGGTTTCTGGTTCTCATAATTGGTGTAATTTTGGTGATTTATTTCAAAGACAACATGCCTTTCAAACCCACCGGAAGGATTTGGGGTTCACGGAGGTCAAAGAAGTTCAGGAACAAGGGGGGACAACTGTATGCCGATAACGATACAGCAAAGCTAAAACAATTTACTCAGACAGTTCTCCACTGAGAGGAAATACAAAGCGAGACACATCCTCCCTTCCGTTCTCTAGAGGATATTACGAAAAAAGAAAACTAGGGGCTGCACACTTTCCCTGTGGTAATTAACACGTCCCTGCAGACCGAGGCCAGTGACTAACAGCTACACATAAATCACAGCCACTAAAACTGGAGACAGCATGTCCACAGCAGCCTCACTGATGTAAGACTGCAAGTACAACACACAGTATATCAGACCTGTTAAAAATCACATGGAAGTGTAACTATTTCTGGTAAACAACTCAACCGTGCCATAGGACACGAAGCACAAGGTATGACAATTACCGCTAAACGCATTTCAGTTTCCTCGTAATGTGGATCAGTCGGTCATTTTTGGCTGACTTTCAATAGCATTTGTAAGATACTAACGTGGTTCTAGGAGCAGGTGGTAAATGGTGCCCACAGTAACAGACAATGGCTCTTCCCCACCTGCCTTTCAGTAAAAAGAATTATTTATAACAGCTGCTGTTGGCCCTACCGAGCGGCTCCACCTTCCACCGCACAAAAAGTCTCTCTTGGAAGATTTTACTGGCAGCTTTTACCTTCATCTGCTTTTCCAGAAATGATCATAAATCTGTATCTTTAGCAGCAAGTCAGAAAACAATAGATCAAAATAACAAAGCTGCGAGTCAGTTCCAAATGCAAAAGATTAAATACTGGAAGAAGAACCGAAACCTTTTTTATACGGATTATTTTTCAGGCACTTTTCTCATCAAAATACTGAAAATATTATGACAGGGTCGCAACAAGTGATTATTTTCATGACGAATCTACCGGTTATTCTTTCCATTAATTGTGTGATATATAGAATGTTAGATTAAAGAGTAAAACGTCCATCATCTTGTCCCACAGTCAAAGGTAACATCTTCAAATGACTTGAAAAGCCACAAGCCCTCAGTTCACAGAGTTGGAAATGGAAAATTATTTTAATTATAAATCAACTGTCAAAATACCTGTTGAATCATTCTTTTGGTCTAACTGACTAATCCATAAGATCGATATAATCTCTGCATACCAAATATTTTTGTAAAAACTACACATCACAACTGCTTTTGTGCCATTCAATTACTATAATTTAAATGCTGTCATTGTTTTTGATGACCTGTATTTGTAAATTTCAAACTGTTATATTGAAACATTTATTTTCCTCTCTCTATTTTAAGTAAAGGATCTAAATACTTGCACCATTGTATGTAATTGATTGCTGTCGAACCATAAACTATTGCCCCGTCTCTCAGTCTTCCTGTCTGACATTGTCAAAGTGCCTCAAAACACCCACAAGGTTCTCACAAGATGATTAATGGAGCAGCAAACAAGAACTTTGAATATTTTGATATTTTTGCAGATATAAGACTCTTGGGAGTATGTTTTTGCTCTAAAATTAACCAGGAGCAGTAACCATCTAGTCCGTCAGTCTCCGCCCACTCACCAGCGGCTCGGCCATGATAATGCGGATCTTGCGCTCGGACACGGTGGTGAAGTTGGCGAACAGGCTCTTGAGGACGTACTCGCCCGGTTTGCTCTCCGGGTCGATGCTGATGGGCATCATGGCTGGAGGACCCTTCTCTCCCTGAGGACAGCAGACTGGAGGGATGGGAGGTTTACTGTATCCGTTCCCCACGGGTGAGGCTGCGGAAAAAGCACAAGATGGGAAACAGTTTTGTTAAATAACACTTTGACCAATTCCAGCACAAATGACTCGGACAGAATCAGGGAGCGATCACCGAACAGGGCATCGCAGAGAAGTTTCCAAACATGGACAAAAAGTTCCCAACATGTTGAGCATTCCTGAGTAAGACTGTCCAAAGGGCACTGGCTTGCCCCGAGTCTGCTTTTTCTTTCCTATTGCTACAGTGAACAGAGCACATATGGAAATTAAAACACCGTGGTCGGCAGCTGGTGTTTTCATTTCGTACCAAAGATTGCCCTTTGCGGGAAGTAAGAATCTTGTGCATGTGACCGTCCTTCAGCCAGTGTTATGATGTTTAATTACGGATAGCCTTTCTCAGGCCGCAAAAAACCCATGAACAAACTCACAAGTTAAAAATTTACCTCGGCGTCACACTCGGCTGGCTTCAGACGCAAAAGTGCTAAAAATAGTAAAGAAATGCAAACACACATCTCATTAGGAGCGTGAAATTTTAATTTAACCCAAACCTCTGCGACTAGTAACCACACGTTAACCTCACAAAGTGCCATAAATCTGGTGTGAAATATTCAGAGAGGACAGAATAGACTTACTGCCGTACAACGAGAACCACATTTTCCTCAGCTTCATCATGTCATAAATGTGACTGAGCAGAAGTCACATCAGCAGAGTACAGCCAAGACTGTGACAGGAGCACATTACTGTACATCTGTCAAAGTCACATATCAAACTGCAGGCTGCAGAGTCAGCTATTTAGTTTGGTTTTATTCTATGAAATTACACATCAAAACAGATCAAATACACCTTGCGCAAAGTGCGACTGTCATATTGAGAGATTTGGAGAAATGGTTAAATTATTGTGAGATAAATATAAACAAACCGAACAAGCCTGAGATGGCCACACCTAGCCACAAATCTGAAGAAATGCGAAACATGTATTTATTTCTTTTTTACACAGTATAATTAGAAAGATCTTTACCATGTACACTGTAGTCTTGTATATCATGTACAACACATGTGGGCTGACTGAGCCTCGATATTCAATTGATGATATGTGTGTAGTTAAGTTGTGAGGAAACGAAAATCTAAAGCGTGAAATAAGCAGAGGAATTGGATAGATAGTAATTTAATGATTTAATTCGCTTGTCTGCCAGATGAGGAACCAAAAGTAGAATAGACTTTCCTGCATTTCATTTGTTGACAGGTTAGAAACAGCTTTATTAAATCGCCTTTTACTCTCTATCTCTCTACACGAAGCTGAAGGAAAATGCAAACACATCCACAAACGTGAAAGGGGGAACTGAGATTTCGCACATCAACACATGTCGTGCAGAGCAGAAAAACAAAGCCAAACTTCTAATCGGCATTCTTTTCTAGAGGCAGCTCAAAGTATGTGGCACTACCAAAGTTGCACAAGAGAAGTTGGAGAATCATTTTTGGTGCCAAGCAAATAGGTTTTTCTCCTCCAGGTCTTCTCAGGACATGAACCATTGGTTATCTTTCAAGGAATGCCCAGCATGTGTGACGACCTTTTATGGCTCTCAGAACATGCTTCCCTCACTCGTGGCAACTCAGCACCTACCCAGACCCTTGATGAAGCTGATGACGCTGGCCTTACTCCAGCACACAGCTGTCCCGTCCATAGTGGGGAAGGAGGATACGGTATCCAGGGTTGTCCTGAGTCGAGACAAACGCTCACTAGTAAAATCCACCAACTTCCATGTCTTGTGTGTCAGCTGGCTCTGTCCTCCTGGGTATAGTTTCCATGGCGCACAGAGCCAACGGCGGGTGTGTTTTAAAAAGTGGGAGTAGTGTTTGGTACGGGAGACCACGCAATCGCTGGATCTCTCTCGCTCACTCTTTCTCTCTCTCTGAGCTGCTTCTGCTATGGCTTCCTCTAGCCTTGTGACCAACCGGTGCCTTCCAAGAGTGAAGGTCAGGTGGGAATTTTTAGCTGAGGCACAGCACAGTAATGAGGTCCAACATGCTATGGTGGCATAGTTGTGCGACTATATTTATCCTGGGGTAAACACTATACTGACAGAGCAGCCCTCCCTCCCCTTTGCTCGTATCTGTGATCCTGAAGCACGAGGCACAGACAACAGTGTGTAAACACCATTCTTGATCAGGCACACTCAAACTGTGCCCTCACAACTTATGGCTTCAAGAAAAAGAACTAGAGATTCTTAAGGCAATGGATTTAAGGAACTTCCCAGGAACAGAGGGTCTGTGTGCATGCATATCTGTTTCCTATAACATTTTGAACCTCAGTACAATGAAATAAACACGTCTTTTTATCTAAATTCTCCCATGCCAATACTTAAACTAGAAATTAAAGCCTAAAGAAAGGAGCCAGTGTGCATATCAAGCTCTTTTCTGTTGCTCTCAGCACTGTACGAAGTCTCAGACGCGACATGTGACTCTGCAAACAAGGAGCTCGAGCACAGCATGCATTACATCATCGCCATGCTGGAAACACCCTGAGCATGGTGGTGCTCCCTCGGGGACAATGCAGACAAGCTAACAAGTGCCTCTCTCTTGCACACACATAAACACACACACACACGTATATATATAATGCAGTCCGCAGAGACGCTCCCGCTGAGTAAACAACCACTTTAGCGGCCGTTTGTGAACAGAGTGGGTGGATATTTAGATACCACTGACCTCTTTAACTGGACCAGAAATTCCAATATCAACATAGACCTCTGAGAACACTTTGTTCAGCTTCTGTAAGAAACACTGACACTGCATTTCTGTGAGTGAGTAGTAGGAAATGCATGCTTTGTAATGCCCAACGCTACTATTCTCCTCCACCGCTGTACAGTATTCATACTTCATTCTTGGAATAAAAGGACACTGTTTTAGGTGCTCCAGCAAAATGTAGAGTTAATAAAAAAAAAGTGACAAAATGTTGTTGGCGAGTTTAGGCCGTAAAGTTTCAGGCCAAACAAAAAGAACCAACTCTTCCTAACAACCAGATGTGCCACACTGAATATATTTCCATATTAAACTCAAACTGAATAAGTCACTAGAACTAACATTAATCTATGACGATTCCATAATAATTGCTGCAAATCTCTTGGAATGCTATCTCAAGTTCAAGCTGAACTATTTCTGCTGAAGCGTTTATCAAAAGAGAGGGAACAGCTGGAGCCGATGGAGCCGCGGCGTTATAATACTAATACATAATTGCAAGTTCACAGTTTGAGTGTCTCAGAAAGTGGGAAGCGTGTGGAGAGAGAGAGGGAGTTATTACAGACCTCCATGAAAAGCAGATTAAAATGACGGTCTCAAACTATTGACCATCAGCCCTGCTTTAGCGAGCTGACATCATGCTGGAAACTGCTGCCCGCTGTGAGAGAGCGTTTCAGGCCAATTATATAAGTCCCTGTGTAAAAGCCTGCATCTGTCTTTTCCAACTAAACAGATGGGACTCCTCTACGTTTAACTTTAGTTGCTGTTGAAATACTATTTTTAGCTCCGCAAAAATAGAGCGGAAGTATTTTACGGCTACACAAAGAAGAAAGATTTAAGGATTTGGCCGAAAATGACACAGGAACTGCATTGTAGCTGAAAGAATAGGGATAAAAACAGTTCGAAATGATTCAAGATTAAAAACCAAACATAAAAATAGCACGATTACATTTCATGACAGTGGATAAATAACAAGCGAGCGGCATGTTTGACTTCTCATCAGACGAGCACTGCTGTGCCCGGCTCCCAACAGCTCTTCCCCTGCTCTGATTGGCTGATGGAGGACTGGCCTTCAGGCACTTTGAACAGCAGACCTGATGTCGCTGCTGCACAATGCCAGCTCTGTGCTGCTGTTTGTCACTGTTTTATTAGAGCTGGACACACTGACTTATTAAAGCCACTGTCAAAAGGGTCCTGAGTTTGTTAACCTTGTGGTCACAGTGCAAACAGAATGTGACCGATAGCAGAGGAACACACACTGCTGGTTGCAGAATCTATTTCAAAGCTGATCTTCTTATATACTGAACAACAAAGAGATAAACACCCACCAATATGTCTCACACCCAACATAAAGAGTGCTTTTAGACAAATCTTTACCAGCTACACTGTCTCTGTTGCCATCTTGTGATTCATTACATAACAGCTCGTGCAAATCGAGGCAGAGAGATGAGATTAGCGGAGCACATATTTAATGAAACGTTAAATGCATAGACGTGAGTCTCTGCTGATACTGTACAATGACTGTCTGTGCCTTTATCACTTTAGCAAAGTGACCCACTGTGAGGATTATGCAACATCATCAGGAGATGGCTCAATGTTGAGTGTGTAGACAGGGACAGCATGTTCTGTGGTATCTCTTTACATTCAGATTCAAAAGATATATACAAGGTACCACACTGCCCAGGCGCTGCAGCTAACTCACTCGCATTTCTCACTTTATATATTAGGCGCTGGCAGGTTTTATTTTAGTAAGTAAACAATTTTTGGTTTAGTCAGGAATCTATATTACACTTGCTTAAACAGCTAAGCTGCTGTTTCCCTGTTTACTGCCTGCTCTTCCAGTTTTCTGCAGGTTTTAGCATCCATCCTCTGTAGCACCTCTCATATCTCTCCTAAAGAAGAATAATGTCATGGTCAAAAGCAGGAAGGCATTCCATCCCAGTCTCATGGGCCCAGTGGAAGGCAGTGAAGCTGTGAGCTCTGGACAGAACATGCAACCAAGCTGAACCTTCGCTAATCCTATTACTGTGTCCTCGCACCTAATAAGCGCTATTTAGACTCTGTCAGAAACTCAAGTAAAAGACGCTGAAGTGATATACAGATGCAATTTAAAGAGAAGGTGCAGAATTCATATGCAGAATCACCAGCAACAGAACTTGTGCTGCACAGTTCATTTGAGTACTGTTAGCTGTATCATAACACTGTGTGCTTCTGCAGTAATATGCAACTTCTTCTTGGGCAGTAACTCTCAGCAGAGTTATGTATCTGGCTGTTGCTAAGAGACAACTGAAAACCTGTGGTGCTCTGTTGCTAAAAGTACAGTAAGATGCTTCCAAGTTCGCAGTTACTGGCATCGTGAACAATGCAATTGTGCTGAGCTCGATCTGCAGCGAGCAGCAGCATGTTCCAGTCACAGACCACAACAGGAAAATGAGGCTATAAAGTCATGTTCCCAGTAGAGCTGCAGTCAGTCAGCCCTGTCAGCTGAGCACAACAACAAGACAAACTGCTACTCACTTCCACTCCAGGACTTCAGCAGGGACTTGATGCTGATTTCAAAGAAGCCTGAGTCCTGCTGACTGGCCATGGCTGCAGCTTCTTACTGAGTGTCCCCCCTACAGTTGTGGTTTCCCTCCAGCAGCAGCAGCAGCAGCAGCAGTTGAGCTGGGACCAGCAGGTATTGCCTGCTGTCACCTCTCTGTGACGCACACAACGCTGTGCTGACGAGACCCTGAGAAAACACACTAGCGCTGCTTTCGCCCTCCTCTTGTGTCCTGTCCTTGGCTATCAGCCCTCTCTCTCTCCCTCCCTCCACACTCTCTCAACATCTCTCTGTCTCTCTCTCTCTCTCTAAAGCTGTGGCAGGCAGTGGGCGGCAATGCAAGCTCCCTTTAAATAACTGCGCGGAGGCTGAGAGTGCAGGAAGCAATCCTCTTAGCGGAGCGCAGTTAATAATAACTACTGTTTGTCTGCGTGCAAGGCCTGATAATGATGACAGCGCCGGGCGAGTGCATCTTTCAGAATGACTGGGGAAAATCTGACGGATCACCGCCACTGACAGAGGAGATGGAGAATGTGAGAAGCGTGACACATTACAGGGAACATCTGGGAGAGGAGTGGAAAGAGGAAGACGCTTAAAGTGATCAGCAAGCAGACGGGATCAAGGGAACATAAAGGATCTAAACGGGAGCAGGGGCTCACTGATGACATTTAACCCCTTTACTACTTCACAGAGCCAAGTTTAAACAGGAGTCAAATAAAATCTCTGTCAAATATTGTGCATTTCCTTTTGCTTTTGCACATATCTTTTCAATTAATGGGTTATTCATTTGATCTAAAAAGGGTCACAAAAAGGAGAAGGAGCTCTGTCACAATTCCATAGAGCCCAATGAATCATCTTGAACTTCCTAATTTTGCTCCTCCAACAGTCAAATTAATTAAGTTATTAATGTGCAATGATATGAAACAGAAAACAAAAAAGATCCACATAATATTATTTTTGTAACTTTTGCTCAACATGAGCCTGAGACAAAGAATTATTTTTTTTTTAAAATCAAACAAAACATTTTACATAAATTCTCTGTTTATTAATTAATCAAGTGACAGTTTCAGCACTATTGCTATTAAACAGCTCTAAAGTTGCGCAACAGACTTCCAGAATATACAGTAATAAATAAATATCCTTTGCTAAAGCAGAAGATCAATAGGATCTAAACTGAATGGGTGCCCTTTTGCCCTCAAATGCATGAATCCAGACAAGCAGGATTTCCCTTTATCGCCCTTTTAATGGATGCCATTAAAATCCTTTTACAATACTCAAACTATTGTGAAAAGAAAATAAGCTTTCCTGCAGCTTCTTATGAACACGTAACAATTAAATCCAATATTCACATCATTTTGCTGTGTAAAAAAACAGACGCATGTCTTTAACCATATGGACGACAACCACATCCTCCAATCCCCCCTCCTCTACTGCCTCTCAGTGCTCTTAGTATAATCCTATCAGAACTCTGTCTGTCCATCAAGCGACAGCCACTTGACCTTGATTACATAACACAGTGTGATGGAGATGCCATCAGTGGTGGCTGCAGCGTTTGGTAAACACATATTTTACTTGTCCTGATTACAACAAAGACAATACCGTCTGGTATTCCTGCGGTGTCTGTACAATCACACTGTTTATTTTTGTTTGTGACACACTCTGCAATTTGTTTCCCTATAATCCAAAAACTGCAATTTCTCAAATGGCCACTTGAAGCTGCCTCCAAAAAGCGAGTCGATTCCAATAGACCCTCGTGGTAAAATGTCCAACTTTACATCAGAAATAAACAACTTTACAGCCTGGTACAAAAACTGCTTTTGCTCCTTATAGCTAGTTGGCCAGTTCGTGACAACTGCACTGGGAGTACATTTTCATACAACTCAACAAGTTAAATTGTATTTAGGCTTAAAGATATTAACAATTAGGGGTGTGAACAGTTTAAGTGACAGCTGGGTGTTGTCACAGAACAGTCCAGCCCAAGGATGTTTGCATGGCCAGCCTGAGATCCACTCAGACTTCATCTGTTTGTTCAATTTTGGATTAACCAGAAGTAAGAAAGAGTCAATCAATGCCAACATGACAATGGCCGAAGCCACTGCACTGAGCTTCAAAACTGCACTTTAGGACATTTTTATACACAGTCGATAATATTCTCTCTCCTTCTCACATTAGGATTTATTTTCAATTATGTTACCACAAAACAAAACAAAAAAAACCTCCTTGCACAAAAGCACTGTTGTGATTTGTGCCATCATTTTAGAGGGTTGGGCTTCAAACTTGTTGCCATTCCTGACACACTTGTTCATTCAGCCATGACATCACACATCAACTTACCAAGCAACTATGACATTTGCTCACTACAAATTCAGATTTCATTGACTGGCTTCCTATCAAACACTTTCATCTATGTTTGTTCAATGATTAGTGTCGAATTGCTTTATTAAATTGCTGTACTGTGAAAAATCTGCAGCGTCGACGCTATAAAACACCATGTGGCTCGGCTTTAAAGTCGCTACTGATACAGTAACTATAATATTAAGAAATCAGCTTTACACACTGACTCTTTGAGTTCACATGGTGAGGATAATGACATTATTAGTTTTCACAGCTCACTCTGTTATTACTTAGATTGTCTGCTACTAAAACAAACAGAGCAGAAATTTACAGAGACACAAATAATACTTTCTATGTTTTGGGATCAATACAGTGATTATAAAAAGTATGTATTTATTTTTTGTACTTTTCAGTACTGGATCAAGCTCAATTTGATTTGCTTTTGGGAGAAGAATTTTGACATTTTACATTTTTATATCTTTTTTAAATTAATTGACGTTATTTTGTAAAGTTCTGTCATCGTTTTGAAAGATTCGTAAATTCTTGTCAAAAAAAAGCTAGATGATATTGACCATGAGTCCGTGTTGAAAAAACATAAAAGCAGAAAACTTCTGCAAACTCTGCTGTGTTAGGTATGACCTAGACTAGTTCAGGGAGTCATCTTTCCCCTATTACATGTGCTGTAAGCAAATTTGACTAATTATGTACAATTGCTTGGCCCAATTACGGAAAGCAAAACACTTAATTATTGGAAGAGATCTGCCCAAACGGATTCTTTACACACTGAACACTAACTTATCCATCAGTTATAATCTGATGTGCCTGACTTGTCCAGTGAGAGGCTCTCCGAAGGGCAAGCGGTTATGTAATTCCCCGGATGAAGAATTTTCAGGGGTTGTTTTTAAACAAAGAACAAAACAGGAAGAAGTCGAAGCAGTGGCAGTCTAATGGAGACATCTCAGGATTTAAATTAAGGGAATTAAAGAAAAGGAACACGTTATGAGCCTGAAATCACTACAGCAGCTAATAAATGTTTCACTTTAAGACCAAGGATAACTTTTTTTTTGCCAAATCTGTACCGCTGAAGGCCCTGCGCTGAACTGATGCAAAAGCAAAGTAGTTTATGTGAGGCACTAATTTCCTCCTTGTTGCAAAAATGCCACTCATCCAAAACAGTGACAGTGTAAGTACAAGGCATTCTATCATTTGAGAAGCAGTCTAATGAAGAGAGAATTAGGGGTGGCTGTAATAGAAAGTGATGACAGAAGACATGTGTTGTGAAATAGTACTACTAAACAAAGCTGAATTAAACTGAACTGAACAGATTGTGTGCTTTTACAGACATCTAAAATGTCAGAGTCGACATAAGGATATAGGTAATGAATATGCCAGTGTAAAGAAAAAAAACAGAAGCTCGGTGTCAGGAACACATCACATAATAACATCCAGAAGTGTATGCCATGAAAACATAATTCCTAATGCCGCTCTGATGAAACTTAAACACAGTGTTTACAGCATAACACCTTATCTGGGGATCTCTAAACTTGTCAGGGTAACAGCCGCCAAACATGCAGACACAAAGCAGTGACAGTTTGCTGGCACGCTGACTAGGATCAGTGTCACTTCTCAGGAAGGAAAACTGCCTCGCTAATAGTCTCATAATTACCATGTTTTCTGCAGCTTATTGGCAGCTCGTCGAGCAGTCATGTTCGCTCTCAGAACGGCAAAACGGAAGATGAAAAACTCTGAAATGCTGTCCTGACTATAGACAAGATTGTAAACATCTTTCGGTAGTAATTAGTCTTTAAGTGGGCGAAGGCTCTAACACATTACGCACTTATTAAAAGCATTATCAAGCTCTGATGAAGGTAAGGAATGTGAGGTATGTCTGTCCAGTTCAGCCGTTTCTGCGGTTATCAAGTTGAAGCCCTTCACTCCCTCCTACACTCACTCTCTGCCCCGCCGCCCCTCGTTTCTTCATCTTCTTCCCTTGTTTTCACACATATTCTGCTCCTGAACATCCTAATTTATTACAAGTCACAGCTTGCTTCTCGTTTTTCTAAAGACACAAATATTGGAAAGTGTGGTCAGATAAAATCTAATTTGTGGCAGAGAGTTCAACTAAACTACAAAAAAATGTGCAATGTACTCCCCAACTGGCTGAGTCCATTACTAACAAGCCGTCAGATTCCTGCGTAACTATGACAAATACAACGGGGAGGTGAGGAATTTCACAAATTGACGGCAATAGTGGCTGAAGTGCTGGTGCTGCCTGTGCAAAATGTTTTTTCTCAAAAACCACATTTCTCACAAATTAAAAACAAAATTCTTGAGGCGATTACATGCGGCTTCACAGAGCTGAAGCTGTACCTACTTTCAAGAATGGTGGGCCTCTTCTTGTGGCGCATCTTTTTAAATTTCCCTCTGAAGTCCCTGGGTGGGAATGGATCCAGAGGTAAGCTGGCAATGCGCCCCAAGACAACCTCATCCAGTCCTTCAGAACAATCCGTCTCACTCTCAGCCATGTCTCTCACAGCACTCTCCTCCGAAGACATGTTGGATGGCTGGAAGCCCACAGCTACTTCTTTCATTCTTCTAAAGGAGTCATTTGAAGCGGTGCCAGGTTTTTCCCACTCTTTTTGTAGTGTAGTTTTTAATTTCTCTCTTCCTTTTTCCCCTCTCTTGACAGACTTTTAGTTCTTTCTCCTTGCTGGGCAGCAAATTTCTGCAGGCAGTGTTGTCAGCTTCAGACTGCTAATGTGTTTTAACCCCTGCACTTGTCAGGGCAGTTCAGCAACTTACAGTAACATTCATGAATTGGGCAGGTATTGGATTACTAAGACAGCCCCTCCTCTTTTCAGCAAAAAAGGCAAGAGGCAGAGAAGAGAGGGGCAAAGTCGTGACTAAGGAGGGTGGGAGAGGGACAGAGAGGCTGCTCTGAGCGCTACAACATCCCTGCCTACTGTATGCCCATGAGGCAGCGCTGAATAAATATCCTGTGTTTGTCTTGGAGTAGACACATCAAAGCCTAAACAGACACGTCTTGCCTCGGGCGGTGTTAATGAGATAGAAAGCTAATTTCTTAAATTATCATGATCATTTCAAAGCTGCACAACAGCTTCTCTCTGTGCTTTGATATGTTTAACTCGACAAACAGATCCTCCACATGCACCACGACACCTAAGTCCTCGCTGGCTTCATCAGCTCTCTACACTCCACCCAGCACTTTCTTCTCTGTTCTGAGGCTCGTGCGCCACTCCCACTCCATTATTTCTTTATGGTTGGCATCATTTCGGAAAATGGGTGAAAGGTGTGAAGCCACCACCAAGTAATAAACGGAGAGAAACATTCACACAGCTCGCAGCGTTTGCTCTATTCGCTCTTTTTCAGCCATCGAAGTGAACACTAACTGGACACACCTACCACATGAACCAGTTTTTCCTAGTCTGACCTACATCAGCAACACAAACACCCTGTGTATGTGCGTGACGTGAAGGCGTTTTCTGTTTTAGGAAAAAACGACAGCCAGAACATGGAACAACCAGCCTATACACTCTATTTTCTTCACACTGCCGATATGTTTTCTGGAGCAGTTTTTTTTTTCTGAATAAAACAATGCAGCTGCAATTAAAACGTCAGACATCCCACCTCAACATAACTAACCCCATGCGCCGCTGAACACGCACGGTTTGAATAGTGTCAAAGAGAACAACTGCACACCGGGGAGCCCCCTGGCAACAAGTTTTTTCCTCTGTGTAACGAGTCCAGCCGTAATGTCACTTCTCATGCACCTGTCAGAGGAAAAGGTAGCCTAAAGAAAACACTTTCTATGAAATCCATCTGCAGCAGCGCACTTGAGAAACCTGTCAAAAACAACAAAGCGCATTCATCACGTTCCCATCTCTCCCTCACAGTCTGAATTACATCTACCTGTGAGGCTGGTCATGACCTACTTAAAAATGCCACCATGTTGTCATAGTAAATAACAGGCAAAGCAAAAGGCATGTCTTCACAACATCTAAAGACCTGTTTTCTGTTTTGGAGTTCAAGAGGAGGATTTTAAGTCACAAGACTAAAGGCAAGGGAGAGAAAAAACATAAACATGTGGAGCACTAAAACACTAAGAATACATGACTCGTCAGACAATCTAAAGTCACTTTAATCCATTTCCAAATGAGCCTGATCAGATGTTTAAGTGAGCAAATGAATATGTTTAAAGTTGCTGACTTCAGCTTTGACTCATTTTATTCTTATTATAAGTATTCACAATAATAAATCTTTAGTAACTTGAAAATTCAAAGGTTTTAAGTAACAGAAGAGACAATAATGTAAAGTACTGTAAATGAAGTGAACTAATAAAGGATGTCATAGTAACAGTGCACCCTCTAGTGTTCAATAAAAAGGCACTGACAATTAATACCACACTTTCAGGTCACTTCAACACTCAAGGGTTTATTCACCATATAATCTACTTTTTTAGCTGCATATGTTCATATGAACTGCTTGTTGAGTCACTGGATGAGCAGCATTGCAATCTTTCACCATGAAACCAGACTTATTATTCAAAAAGGGCAAGAAATACAGGCAGGTGACTTTATTTTTACAAATAATAACTCTCCACTATGTTTACTGAGTAATAAAACTGAATATCCTAACAGTCTTTTCATATCCAGACATACCTCAGCTTAAGAAAACAAACACAGGAACCAGTATCAGTGGCATTTTGTTATCTAGGATTTAGTTTATCACTTAACATAATCAGAGGCAAGCCATAGTACTTTGATCTACCATATTACAATACAATGGTTATAAGAACTTAAAAGTGCATCATAAGCTTTAAACTACTTATATTAATATCTTATTTAAATATAAGTCCATCCATTATCTATACAACGCTTAATCCTCAGTAGGATCATGGGGGGCTGGAGTCTATCCCAGCCGACTTAGGGTGAAGGCAGGGGACACCCTGGACAGGTCACCAGTCTATCACAGGGCTACACTTAGAGACAGACAACCAAGCACACTCACAGTCACACCTACGGACAATTTAGAATCACCAATTAACCTCAATGTGTTTTTGGACTGTGGGAGGAAGCCGGAGAACCCGGAGAGAACCCACGCTGCACGGGGAGAACATGCAAACTCCACGCAGAAAGATTCCGGTGCCCCCACCGGGACGCAAACCGGCGACCTTCTTGCTGCGAGGCAACAGTGCTTATTTAAATATAAGTGTAAATTTAAAAAAAAAATGTTTTTAAGTCAACCAAAATGTATGTTGTCAGTGTAATGTCAGTTTCATATCAAGCAAACTAATCAACCAAACTAATCCAAAGTAATCATGTTCAAGTGCACAATATCTTTATATAACTGTAGAGAAAGAAGAGAATCTACAATAATTATTCAGCTGCTGTCAGTTTTCAGTCGAACCAAAATGTGCCATACAGTCAGTGAAAAAAGAAAACCCAGAATTAAGATGCAGGAACTAAAGAAATAAGACTTCTCTACTGGTAAAAGGCTTGATTAAGTATCAAAACTTCCAGCTGGTCAGTTTCACATCAAGCAAACCCGAACTGATCCACAGTAATAACGTTCAGATGTCTTGTTTCCTCACACGTATCAGAATGTGGAGCAGAGCAGCACTGAAAAAACAAGGTGGAGGCAGCGCGGCCGCTGAAACCAACACCCTCCGGTGGAGCTAGAAGGCTGTTTCCATGGTGAGACACATTTAGATTTGCACTGGCAGAGCAGAACGTGATGAATAATTGATAGATATCAGGCCCTAATGTTAGTACAAACCAGCTGAAGGTTAATTCCAGCAATGCTCACGGACTCTTGAATAGACCACTCGTGCAACAAGTGGAAGAGCACAGCGCGCCGTGGGAACTGATGCTGGGATGCAGATGTCGGCTAAACAACACACTTAACAACAAGTGATAAAATGCTGGTGTTTGTGAAGCTGTCACTGACATGCTTTCAACTTAACTGTTTCCTCTGGACGCTCAGAGAAGAAGCAACATTAATCTACTGTTCAGAGGCCTGTTAAAACATTTACAAATCTCTTGAATAATAAGTGGAAGGACTTTGCATAATGGCAACTTAGCACCACATGGGTACAAGGCTATCAAAGCATTACAGCCTGTTACAACTTTCACATGGCAGGCTTTTTTATTCATCCATCCCCTCATTTTACATAAATAACTTCACCTAACTGCAAAGGGGGAGAAGAAGAAAAAAAAACAGACAAAAAGCCGGCATCCACACTGAGTAATTATTCAATGGGTCACCTATTCTTTGCTCTGGGTCTGGGATGGGTCAGGACACAAAAGGACCATTCAGGGGCTGCAAACAAGCCGACAAACGGCACCTGTTCCCCGCTCTGCGTGACTATTATCAGCCTGGTGAGGGAGGAGCTTCACGCTGAACACATGCAGCCACTGTGGCCTCCAAAAGAAAAAAGGTGAGCACGGTGCATATCCAGTTACAGAGAGGTGATTATGTTCGCATGCACTGCGCATCAATACTGCAGGATTGTCTCGCTTTAGAGTAAAAAATCTCTTATTGATTGTTCCTGATGGGAGCTGGAGTAAATATCAGCATGATGTGCATACTAACTTAAAAAAGTGTATGTTCTCTATCGATTCAGGCTTTTTTTTACCTGGGTGGATAGTCCAGGGGTTTATGTGAGAAACTCAAAGGATTATAAATATAAGAAAGGAAAGACATGCTAAGTAGTGGTGTTACAGCCTTGATTATGTCGACTGCCTACAGCTATGCACAGTTTCTCATGAGGGAGGTTTTGAAATCTTTACAAGGACTCTTCATCTCTGCTAAGAAATGCCTAAACAACACAGGTTCTCGGTTCCAGAGATTTTCAAACTGTAAATAATTATAAAAAATGCAATTTGTAGTAACTTTCAATGATTACTTTCAAGGTTGCTTAAAGAAATAAGACTTTCTGCAATACAAGTCTATTAATTTCAGCATTCCTGTCATTATTGTAGCAAAGTGTGACAGAGTTTTTCATGTAAAAGACATTTTTGGTTCACATTTGCAAGAAGAAGAAAAAAAGAAGAAGAAGCAGAGTTTGAGTTTCCCCGGAGTGACAATGCCGTCAAGTCAGTTTAAGCTAACTTTATTTATGGAGCGCTGCTGCACAAACAAGTTTCTTCTATTTGTTTTTTTTTTCTTTCAGAAACACAACCAAACAAAACAGCAGACAACTAAAACTGTGCGCAGCTTAAAGTGGGGAAAATCCTCATTTATACAGCCGCCCTGCGAGTCAGAGTTTGAGAGTCTCTTCACATAAATAAAAAAAACTGACGCGATGACATTCCTGTGATGAGGGATCAGTGGAGGTACCCAAATAGACGCACTTCTTCAAACTTCTGCTTGACTAATGCGGTACATGCAGGGTACACATGCTCATATCAAAAGTCGAGCATTGCAAAAATGTTTCTCAACTAACTAGGAATAAAAAAAACACTATCAAGGGTCACCGGGGGGCTGCAGTCTAATACCAACAGACTCACACATCAGACAAACTTCCTCTATGTGAGCTGAATGACCTGCACATCTTTGAACACAGCAGAACACCAAGAAGAAAACAGAACAACTCAACTCCACACTAAAAAAAAGCTCCTGCAGGGTTTACATCATTAAGGACAGTGACAGAACTGGCAACCCTTTGCATCTTCAAAACAGCATGTGGTGACTTTTCCCCCCAGAAATCCATAAAATTATGCCAACCTGTGATTAAAATGTTTTCTTGTTAAATCTACACTTTCACATGTTTATTTTCTGCTGTAAGAATCAGGATCATGTAGGAGACTGGATGTTGTAAAAGACCTTTAACCCACTTTATGATGTGCAAGAAACAGAAATCCGTAAATGAATGGAAACTTTTCTAATGTAGGTTCCAGTGCAGCCTTATTCAGTTCAGAGTGAGTCTGAGCTTAAAGATTAACTTCACTGCAACTTTGATTGCACACAAAAGGACTTTGGAAGTAGGTTGAAACAAACGAGTTTTTTTTTCATTGCAACAGATGGGACGGCGGATGTTTTTGCGTCATTCTGGCCACGGAGTTCCAATTTATCTCCACCGAAGCGACGTTAATTAAAACAATCCCCGTAATGCGATCTGACGACAGTTTGATAACTTCAACTATGTGGTTCATATTGCGAGCAGACTTTTCAAAGTTTGTGAAAGGCCTCAAGACAATATTAATAAAAAAAAAAAACACACAGAGAGGAAACAAACAGCACAACAAACAAGTCTCTCATCGGCTAAAGCAGCAAAGATGAACCGCAGAAACTTTAGAAAACAAGATGATAAATACCTCCGACTAAAGCAGATGCGTGATTATTATTTTTTTTTGCTCACTCCATCTCCACTGGTGAAGTTTGAGCCTCCCGGATCCCGCAGTTGCTCCACTTGTTAAGATGCGCAGCTCTGCCTCCATCAGCTCCTCTCAGACTGACTCCTCCTCCCAGCAGCCACCCTGCTCGCGTCCTCCTCAATAATGAAACACATGCAAAGCGTTGGTTTGCTTCAATCTGCGTGATGACCTGGCCACAGGCGGTGTCAGCCGCTCTGGAGCACAGCTGCTGCCCTCTGGTCAGTTTTTTACAGGAAGATCTACATAAAATAAATACCAGAATATGGAGGGTATGGCAGCTGTGCATAGGGTTAAAGTATAATGCATGACACTGGCAAGTGCAGCAAAGTCTTCAGAAAAGTTAACAGATAGCCAGGGGGCAGGGAAATATAGAATAAATATGGACTTGTGCTGCACCCAACAGCACTGTGGAGATGTTGACATGTTTGTCTACATGGGCCTTTACACAAAAACAGGTAAAACAGGAACAAACTAGGCTACAATAATAAAAAATAGCACAAAAACTTACCTTGCAATTCGCCTTTCTTTAAAAATAACACTCATATACTGAGTTGTATTTATATATATTGCACTGCAGTGTTGTGATGCTGCAAATAATTCAACAATAAATAGTGCACACTCCACACTTTTTTTTTCCCTTATAAGACAGCAATATGAGTTAAGATATTCATCCTGGTTGCAGGATTCAGATATTCAGCGCCACTGCAGCTTTGCCTGAAACAATACATTATGGAGGAGCTTCCTATTACCTGGAATATGAGTAAACACAAATACAGTAGGATTGCGTACTGTACAGCCAGCGAGGAATGGGTTTTGATGAAGATCCAGCAGATGGCGTCAAAGAACATGATTAGAGTGGGGAAAGGTGAAATGAAGTCCAGAATGATTTTCAAAGAAATGAGCAAGGACAGATTATTGCACATATTACAGTTTGACAGGACTTGATGATTTCTTTAGTTTGCAGGGAAGTTTAAAACATTCACACCAGAGAAAGTAGCATTTTGAAGTGCAGAAGGGGGGCAAATTAAAGGAAAAACCTCCACCTCTGACCCAGACACTTGCTCTGTTATGCTGTGTGGGGCGTTTTGTTGGCATCCACTTGTCCCTTCAGAGGAGAGGGTCACTACAAATCAATACAAAGCTTCTCCTCTATGATGAAACATTTCTATCCCGATGGGGAAAGGATGACAATGCTTCCATCAATAGGTCACGAGGGGTCACCAAATCGTTTGATGAGTATGAAAATGATGCTGTGGCCTTCAGTCGTCACATCTCAAGATATTTGAACACCTCAAGAACCGATGTGTTAGGCAGTGCTGTCTACCACCATCATCAAGACACCAAATGAGGAAACATCTTTTGGAAGAAAAATGTTCATTCCTCCTGTAGGGATCCTGAGACTCAATGATGAGGTGCACTGAGGCTGGTCTAGTGGCACATATAGTGGCCCAACACTTCACTAAGACACTTTATCCTTTATTTTGTCGACCATCTGTATCTCTCTTGGTTCTAATTGATGTGTCAGATGTAACAATTCAAGATTTGTGTTGATTTTTGAAATAAAAAAAAGATCTTTGGAATGTGCAAAGCCTCAGAGAGCCGCAGCTGTTGATGTGTGCAGAGAGTGTTCAATGGTCGACCATCAACTCCTCAGACGTCACCGTTTTAGCACCCAGGATGAGCATGTTACTGATTCAAGATGATAGAATGCCCAAGAGCTGTATCCAGACGAGAACAACAAAATTGCTTTGTCAACTGTATGCACACACCAGGACTTGTCACAATGACAGAAGAGGTCCACAGTTCTGGTGATTTATGGAGCATCAGGTGAAACAAGACAAAACATATTCTAGAGTTGCTTAACATAAATAGCACGTGCATCAAAATAACTGGGGCGTTCTGAAAGAAGCAGCATGTGTTCGACGTGAATAAAACATAACACTGATGCAATGCAATCAAATTCATGATTACGCTTTGGGAGAGATGCTTTCCTGTGTGTTTTTTTTTTTCTAAAATGAGCCAGGTGTTGTTGGCTGCAGCTTATTGGCTGCGGTGATAAATCCATACACAACAATGCAATAACACATCAATGCCACGGCACAAAAGAAAGACAAAATTCAAAGCAGTTGCATAACTCAGCGGCGCAGCTCTGACCTGATCCAAGTGCTCCTTTCTGGTTTCTTCAAGGAACAGAGAAAAAAGCAGGATAAAGGAGGATGTGGATGACTGTCACATCGCGGCGCTTTGATGCACATGCAGGTAGTTTTCAGCTAAGATGAAAGTGTGCTAACCAATTAAAAAGAGATTCCATAAACCAGCTGTGAAAGCCATGAACCACACAGACATGCGTATAATCACATTAGCCACATCTTCTTCAAAGTGAGCCATGCTTCACTTTGCTCTTGAGGGTTGTAGGTTCAACGCCGCCTTGACATTTTTTTGGGAGTATTCTGTGGCTGCTGATACCTCCTGCAGCAACTCCATATTGAGAGATTTTCTTGCCATAATATCAAAGTTTTCAGCCCTGAACTTGCCCCACAGCTGACAGTTTTAGGCAGGATGACCCCTGAATCATGCTTTGGCTGTTTTCATGTAGAATACAGGTCTACTTTTGAAACATTTGAGTTACAGAACAACCGATCTTTCCCCCCATGCAGAGCGAGAAGGCACAGGGCAGGAGTATGGATCAAAGCTGCAATGTCTTGCAGGGATGCTTTGACTGGTTTGGGCTGTGCTGCACGATTCTACAAACAATATTGATGGGGCCACAGATAAGCTGTGCAGCTTCAGTGAGCTCTGCTAAGTATTTGAACAAGGACACACAGCGACATTTTGGTGCCACAGACCTGTAATGGATGGATAATGTCAGCAAAGATGGATTGTGTATCAGGTTTGTCTTTATTTTTGGAATACGAGCTGTTCAACCAGCAGTTATAAAGCTGCATAGAGCTGAGTCTCATACGCTGAATTAGAATCAAGAGCTTGGAAAACAAAAAAGTGTCATTAAAGTTGTTTGGTTAATTAGAGCTGACTGAAAGAAACCTGGCATTATTAGAGGCTTTTTGGAGGAAAGCATGAAAACAGCAGGTGATGGTGTTACTGCAGAGGAGGAAAATAAGAAGCGAGGTGAGAGTGGATATGCAAAAAGACTAGTCAAGAACTTCAAGTGTTCTCGGAAAAAGCCTGAGATTTATGCACGGTTTTAATTCTGACAAACAGCTGGTCGATGCAACTAATGGCGTTCAGACAGATGGAAAGTATATGAGATCCTATACGATTTGCATACAGGATCTGGGGAGGTGTAAAGACGCCACCTTACATTTTTACATCAACATCTTAGGGGCTAAAACACGACTTTTAATCACTGACTTTTGAACCGTCTCCGCAGACTCACTTGGAACGCTGACAGCGGCAAAAGACAGCCAACTGTTTGTAACCAGAATTCATGTATCATCAGTAAATTGAATGCGGTACACTTGTTTTTAAAACCCAGGCTCTGAATGCTTAATGCCGAAGGACACCGAAGGGAAGAAAGGGCAAACTTCACTGAATAGAGCAGTCGCTTTTCTCGATGTTTGTATTTTGCTTTTAAATTAGGTTCTACTTTGTAAGCTGACAAGTGTTCATTGTCTCACTTCGCAGGGATTCTCCACTGCTGCCACATGCTTTTTTTTTATTTTTATCCAGGCTGCAAAAAAACCAAGACTATGCTTCTGTTCGTATCATCTCTGGTGTGTTGTTAAAGCCACTCACCCTCATTATGGACTCTAATGCCAACATGGCAAGAGACATGTTTAATGTGCATATCATACATACACAGCTATTTGCACATGAGCCGAGTTGATCAGCGCAAACATAACAAACGAGTTTAATTTACATTACAGCATCATAATGCAGACTCTGTAAAAACCTGCTGGTTGAAGACAAATGCCCCTGATATTTACATTGGAGAAAAGCAAGGAGGGACAACAGATGACGCTCAATTAAAAGACAATATATTATTTAGATAAACGAGTTATAATTGACTTAAGTGCAAATCAGGAGCTGGCAGCTTCACCCACAGGAATGATTTCCCTTTATGCACAGCTAGCCACTTGGCATACCATGCACGGCGTGCTGCAGCCCCATTGCTCCGCACAGCTAAGAGGACTTTAATGGGTTTTTCTTTCCACTTTAGCTTTAGCAACAAAACCTGCTGCCACTTGCTGGTCAGAACATTGGTAGAGTAACACCTGTCTCGTTTGAGTGCGTTTTCAGCGGTCAGCATTTCACACACAACAATGTAGCCCTAAGGTGACTTGCAGCTTTAACCCCTCATTGTTGGCTTTAAGCTGGGAGGTGATTTACTTGACGTGAAAATGTTTTATCTATTTGTCACAGAAAGTTGTGGTCAAGACCTAAAAAGAAACACAAGTCGGCTTCATAGCTTTAGGTGCATTTATGACAGCACTGTTATTAATAATAAAAAAATAAAAGCATGAATTGTGCTGCATCCCCGTCCTGCAAAGAGAAAACACCACTGAGCAATCACAGACAGATGCATTACTTTCATATCTGTGAGCATACTGTGTGACAGATCTCTCTAACTTGCATTTTTTCCCCATTTGTGGCTCCTGTTATGCTTAAAAATGTGTTGCATGTCAAACTGCTAATGTAATGTTATTTGGGTGAGTGATTACAAACATTGTAAAAAGAACTCAGCCATGTTGATTCTCTATCAGCTGACCCTGAGCATCACGTTACTGTAAACTTCAAAGATGATGAAATGCTGCTGCCTCATTGCTATTGCGGTCATTTCATTACTTCTGGTTCAATTAGCACAATCTGTGATTACCGCATCGGATCTGTTTGCCACCTTAAAGTTGTTGCTACGACGGCTCTGCGATCCTTACCGACTGCTCCGTTTAAATTACACTAAATTAAAATGAGTTTATCGAGGGAGTGGACACGGATATGAAAGCGAGACAGCAGCTTTAACATCTGCCATCAGTATGAACAGCGTCAGTCTCACTGTTGGGCCTCTATGGGAAAGCAGAGGTGAGTTTTGTGTATCATTTTCCTGCAACTGATGCTCCAATTCATCATCCCCGCTCTGTCTGATTTCAATCTGTCCTCTACCTTTTAATCTCCCCCAGGAGGGACAGCGAGCCCAGGCCTGGCACAAAAGCACACAGTAAGGCTGCTTGTTAATCTTTCATTTCATCAAAAATCGGCTCCTCTGGAAATATAACACAACACAAGACAACACGGCTCCAAGTTATGAGTCTGCAGCACAAATATCTCTCAAAATGACAAGATCTTATCAAATCAATTTTGGAATAAGGTTATTCTTGGGCATCGTATAACTTACAATATTGCATCTGCAGCTGCTGAAGATTCAAACAGGTGATCCAATCTGCCACATATAGCTTTATATGATAAGCCTGCCTGTCAACACTTTTCTCGGTGTGACAGCTGGAAAGGCATCGCAGACACAGGCAAAGTCACAGACTGTTAATAAGATATAATACAGTGATGCCTCTGATCCTTCTTGTCACTGGATGACTGGCAAGCTACTGAAAGCCCGCAAACATCTGTCGCAGCAGTTAAATAAGCCGCTCTCTTCCCGTAAACTTTGGAATTTGTCCTCTGGTCGTCTCCTAATTTGATTAGTGAGTACAGATCTAAAGGATGAAGGATACCAAATCATTAACTGCAGGAATATGTATCACCCTTTTGTGTTTTATGCCAATTTGTCTCACATAACCGGATTGGTCAGAGCCTCTATCAGTGACTACGCATCTCTGAGTTGCATCCAGACTACAAACATTAAGAGAGACTTTCATCCACACGGAGTACATTTGTAGGGACGTTAATGCAGACAAATTACATCTTATTATACACAATATATCCTTAATTCTCCTACAGCGCTTATAGTGCTGCTATTACTCATGACCACGATGTGTAACTCAATTTCACCAAAGCAAATAAAGCAAAGCAATTTTTTTAGTCTTCATATATCTGGCTGCATTAGCTGTCCCATATTTCTAACAGTGCAATATCCTCTCCCATTAACGCTATCGAAGACATTGCTAATTACAGCTGGGATGTTTTTTAATAATGCTTTCAATACTGGGCAGACCACGAAGCCTCTCAGCCCAGAGGTGACTGCGGTGCAATAAAAATCCTTTACAACTTTGGCAAAGCAATCATGTCTGGGTGGGAAGGTTAACATAAGCAATAAGGACATGCTTACTTGCATCTGAACTTTTGCGTTCACTGTTCCGTACATGCATCCAGGTGAGTAAATGACATCAAGACTAGATTTTCAGCACTGCTCGTGGTGACGCCGTAGGGACGTTGGTCTGTCAGCTGACCAGAGGGGGAAGTCTACTGATTTATGTAGCATTGTTTCCTCCAGCTCCACTGTGAGGTTCTGTTTTTCATGAGGAGTCTCAACAAACAGTAATTGGTGTGCTGTGAGATTTAATACAGCACATTTCCCCCCCTCAGGATGAATCTTTAGTTTTGGTTATCCTCCCACTTTTCATCTGGGAGACCAGGTTTACCTGCTACAAACTTCACCTCTGTTTCTCCAGTCCCAAAACACAATATCAAACCCTGAAATGTTATTTTGTGCATAATGAGAGGCTTATCTTAATAAAAACAACCTGACATCTCTAATGGAGCTCAAAATTCATTCAAAAAAACAAAAACCTTTCACACACACATAACACCACATTATAAACGTGGAATCTGTGTGGAACAGATGACCTGTGGGATGTGCAGAAGTACACAGATCATTATTTATCTTCAGATCCTGTAGTCGTGCAGTTACTGCTGCATGTAAATGCGCGCATCAGTCTCAATTTAAACAGGCGCTTATTGTTTCTGCTGCCGTGTGATGCTGCAGGTGTTTGTTAAAGTCAGAGGAATGAATAAGACAAACAGCTGGCTGTGGGCAACAAACAGGATTTCTTCAGGACTTATTAAAGTTTCTCCAAAATCCTGCACTTTAGTTTTGCTTAACAAAGTAAATAAACTAGAAATATATATAGCAACAGACACATCCATTGAGAAAGTTCTTAAAAGGAGGACGTATTTGACATATTTTCTACTATATATTGTGGGGACAGACTGGTATTTTCTCAGTATCAAGGGGACACAACGCAGAAAAGAATGTGTGGTTATGCTCGAGATAAATAGCTGCAAAAATAAACAACATTCCCATCTGCCTCAGTATATTTTGTGCTACTTTAGCACACTAGACTAAGATACGTAGTAACACTATTGTACATGTGCAAATCATTGTGAGCATGCTGATGGTATGACTAAGTACAAATTCACAGAGCTGCTAGCGGAGGCCCACGCTAGCGTGACTGATTTTCATAAAACGAATCTCTTAATTTCCTCACTTTTCATTTGGCTCCATCATCAGGTGAAATTGTTGATTAAATTTTAATTCAGCTCAATTCAGTTTTATTTATATTGCGCCCTTTCACGACGTAAAGTCACCTCAGGGCACGCCACATGACGAAATGAAGACCTTACGATATATTAGAGAGAGAAAAACAACCAATCCAGCGGTTCCCTCTGAGCAAGCACTTTAATTGTAAGCAATTTAATTTTCCAATACTTCGATGTTTATGACTAAATACCCGCAAAGCTAACCGCATTCCCATTAGTCTCACCTGTACTTAATGTTTAGCGCTAATTAGAAATTGTCAGCATGCAAACACACCAAATGACAAACATGGTAAACAAAAACATCAGCATGTCAGCAGTGACACTGAGAGCGTATTAGCATGCAGGAGATAGCACACAGCACCGGTATGGTTAGGCAGAGCCGAACAGAACCACTACAGCGGCAGGACTGCAATTCTCCAAAAGTATATCAAAGTGGCTGGAATCAAACACAAATACATCTTTGACTCGAAACAGGCGAGCAAACTGAGAACTGAGAATGATGATTAGGCAGAGTGAGATCACTGCATAAAACAAAAGTGGAAAGTCCCTCCACAGAGAGGACAGATGAAACAACAGAGCTCCATTCTGCTTTAAATGTCACGCCTGATTACATTTCCCCTTTTTTTTTTTTCTCCGTTGGTACCGATCTGTTGAAAGTTTCTGCACTCTCTGGCTTCTTCACTGCTGCATCAATTTACATGATTTTTTTGTGCGGCCAGAGCTGAAATAAAGCACACAAATTAAGATATTGTAATAGTGGCGGCAATTTAAGTGATATCAATTGCAACCGGGGCCCATTATTAGAGAAATACTGGGCTGATAAGTGGATCTAAAGTGAATTACTGTGAATTGCATCCTGAGCTATTGCAACACTGACAAGGCACAAAGAACTGTGAGTGAGTATGTGTCTGTTAGCTGTTTGTCTTGTTGGCAATGTGCCTACCAAGGAATTATACCAGAGTAACAGCCACGGCAACAACTGACAGGTTTCATTGCTCCGATTAAAATTTCAAACACGCTTGAGGATTCGCCATAATTATTCTTTCACATTCATCATATTGTGAAAGTGGAGATGCAAACACTCCAGGGAAATAATGTTTTCACTCCAAACTATTCAACCACTTGTTTCTGTCACTGGCTCGTGCAGTTTGTTAATACGAGAGGATTGTGATCAGTCAGAATACAAAGAGGCTAAAAACTGACCCGGCCTCATTAAAAAAAAATAAATTAAAGGATCAGCATGTCTCTCTTAATTGTCTCAGCGCAGGTGCTCGGAAAAGAAACTTGATCTTATACTTTCATAATGCAAAGCACAAATACAGCCCTTTCATCAGCAGCAGCGCCGTCGCGGTAATGAATAAAATAAAAAAAACCTCGACTCCTCGAGAATTCTCAAGGATCTTGATTAAGCCTTTTTTTTCTTCTTCTTCTTCGCAGTACAGCATCGATGGTGTATGTGGTTTTCTATAAGTTTAGTAGGCCAAGCGTATCACTGGTGCTACAAGATTTAGTGGTTTAATTCCCGCTGACACTTTGGATGCTAAAAAAAAAATTATGTACTTGTAACCGCTTTAGATGAAAGAGCCCGTAAAGTTGCATATATTAAAAACATATTTATCTAGACTGCAACTTTTCCATAATTTTAACCCGGAACATGCAGAATGAACACAAAATAAAGATCATAAAACAATCTAAAATAACCAGCATTGTGATTTATTAAGGACCAGGCCAGCCAGGACATCAAGTAGGAATCAAAGACACGGCTGTTCCTCGCTGTTTCCTATGTGCCAATAGTTGCTAGCATATAGAGCAGGAGAGGAAGCATTCATGAGGTTTATTTTCTCTGTATGGGGCTGTGTATATTCACAAATTAACAACTGCTTAAAGAGTGTAGGCTGGCGCGCGTTGTGAAAAACAGTAAGACAACAGTAAACACCAACAAGCCCATAACAGTCGCTGGTTGCAGCCAAATCTAATTAGCAGTTTTAAAAGATTTCATCTTTGGAATTCTTCCTGGGCACTCGAACATAAAATCATCTCATTAAAATGCATGTTGCACGTTGCTTCAAACTGCTCTCCCCTGCTCCTCACCGCGCCATATTATTCCCGCTAAAGAGCTGACGGGTCACAAGTTCAAGGTATTGCTACTCACCTGGTCTGAAAGATTCATTCCCAACGTCCTCACAAACATCAACAATACATCATTTATGTGTTGTTCAGAAAGGGTGCTATGTTTTTGTGTTGTGCGGTTTGGTTGGGACTTTGAATGTCAATCAGGGAGAATCATAAGAATGATAAGATTCCAGGGTACATTTTTACAGAGAAAGGATCATTTTTCCAAACCACTTACCTATTAGTATGTAGGTTCCCGAAACAGCTCTGAATGGTGTTGGCCACGAGACCTCTGGGGGGGTGTCCTGTGGTGTTTTGCAGCAGATATTGGTAATGGATCCTTTGGGTCTTGTTAGTTGCTGGTCGGGGCCTCTGTGGATCGCGCTTGCTCCAGTGCATCCGATGGAAGCTCAGTCAGTTTGGGATCTGGGGAGTTTGGAGGCCAATTCAACATCTTCACCTCTTTGTTGTGTTCCAGAGCCATTCCTGAGCAGCGTTTGTGGTGTGGCAGGGCATGTTGGTGGTAGGTAGGTAGGTGGGTGGTAAACATCAAAGTAGCTCCACATGAATGCCAGGAGTCAAAGTTTCCCAGCAGAACATTACAACAGAATGAGAGGATCAATGTCATCCACTTCCCTTGTTAGTGGTTTTATTATTGCGGCTGATCGATGCAAAAGTCTATAAAAAACCAACTGTGTGAGGCTTTTCTTTGAGCTTATGAGCAGAGAAACCAGATAAAGACAGCAATCATTTTTGCTTTTCTTCTACTTTACCAACAACTTGCCATTGGGGGGTTTATGAGCTTTTCTGAAATTAGCCCAATTTTCCATTTTTTTGTACCTTCAACATCAAAGAAAAAATGAGAAACTTTGATGTTCAGAATGAATTGACGAAGGATTAAGATAAACATAATTATATAGAGCAAACTTTAAAAAATTGGCGTTTATCTCTCATGACTAAATATTTAAAAGCTCACAGTGTCATTCACATGCATACAATGTTGTCTCCATCAGTGGTTCTTGTGTTTCTGGGTGCTCCTACTGTTTCATTCTTAATAACATGATGTCCATGTGGATGAGGCAGAGCAGCTGCATTTACAATGAAGCTGTGTAGCTTGACCTGTTTTGAAGATAAAAATGCCGGCATATGGTGAGGTCACCTAAGTACACCGGAGGTGATTAGTCAAAGTTTCTGAGAAAAAGGCCAAAGGCTCACAGCTGACCGCGAAAGAACAAAACAATATTTTGTCACCATCGCCACCTTACTACTGGTTCAAAGGAAGGATTAGCTCAGCTCAGATGGCTGTCTCCCACATTTGAACCCAGAAATGTAAAATGAACTGGTGCAGAGCCTGTACATGCAACTTATTGAGCTCACGCTCAGGTAACTTGCCCACACCTCTCAAAATAATTACATTTCATGCAGAGATGAAAGTGAACAGGTGGCCATTTTTCTTTCCTTTCTGTGCCTCAAAGATAAATGAGGGTTAACATGTGTGGGAGGAATTCTGACTAGTTCATCACACTGTGTTTCACTGAGCAGTAGCAGCACCAAGGCACCTGTACACGGAGATGCTTTGCCCTTTTCAGCATTACTGAATGTTTGTGCTTTCAAAGCAGACCAGTGTTGAATAGTGTTATTGTAACACATGTTCGCTGCTTATTATATGATCTAATCAAAGACACTACACCTGGAATTGAAGTTGTGCAGCAGAGATGTCACAGTGAGACATTCGACTGGATCAAATTTGGAAGACAAAAATACTCACAGGCACATATAAAGTACCAAAAAAATCCACTGGGTCATACCTGCACCATGCATTAATTCATGTGCAGTGTACAGAAATGTAACAGACAAACACGTGCTATAGGCTTAAGACTGTGGTACAAGAGGTCAGACACAGCCTGGTGTTACTTCTCAGGTTTTACCGCTGAAGGAAAATCCGAGTGCACATTCTCCACTATGACAGTAATAAGAAACTCTCCCCTAATCCTGCAGCCATGTCACACCCCCGTACAGTACGTGCAGCTCATAAGTTTCAGGAGCCAGAGGTGAAACCTCACATAATCAAGTGCTCCCACTCTTTTCTCACAGAACAAAATAAGCTTGTTAAAGTTCAAACTTTCCCTAAATCCAACAGACCTCCTGTCAGCCTCTGCCCCATCCTTCTTACTTTTTACTCTGACGCTTGTAAAAGAAAAAAAAGAAAAAAAAAGACAAAACTCATTTCCTCTCAGAAAAATAGAAACTGCGTACAGTAGAACATAAATAAGGCAGTCCACTGATTTTACAAACAACAATCAGTGTATGTGCCATAAAGACTTTCTGAGCAAATAATGTCGTCAGTTTTTAGTTTTTTTTTCTTTTTGAGTTAGGTTGAAGAGAGGATCCCTGTAAGATAAACTTGGGCCGTGACATTTGAAAGATGAGAGGTGGTGCAGGGGTGTAATAAAAGACTGTATTGAATTGCATTATGTGACACACTGCAGCAGTTTTCACCGTAAGGCAAGAGAAGTCAGGATTAACCTCTGCAGCCTCAGTTTTGACCATTCTTTTGATTTTTTTTTTTCTCTTATAAGTCTCCCAACTTTGTGGAATTGCAACTATAACAGAGTGTAGCGAGCAGATCCATGTGCACTGCTTCCAACAATGTCCAGCTTTTGAAGGAACTGACACATACTGTATTGGGCTATTTGAGGGTGTTTGCCTATTTTCAACTCTATTTTGGGGATTCTTTTTATTTGCCTGCTCACTGTTTGCCCCATTTGCTTAAAGCTGATGTAGGCAGTATTTCTGTGGACGTCACTTGGCAAAAATCCCTTACTAATCTGTCAGTATATTGTGATTTAAACATCTGAGAGGAGACCAGACTTCTGCTTTGACTTAGTTTTCATGTTTAGAAAATGGGAGACTTTAGGCAATCAAGAGGCTTCTCACCAATCATATGAGATAGTATGAAAGGCAAACAAGACGTGCAATAGATTAGACGGAGGGCTTTTACTTGGGAGGATGGGTGATGAATCCTGAGGGCTGTACTCTGAATGGAGATTAGTGGGTTAGCGAGGTTTGTTGAGCTTAAAGTCAGTTCTCAATGCCATAAAGTGGCTCTCTTCTAACCTGATAGATCACTACAGTAACTTAGCTAACCTGGTCCAGAGCAGGTTCTGTTCAGAAATTTGAACCAAATCATTTCCTGAGGGATTCTCTATGAGCGATACAGATTCTGGGGGAATGCTTTATATCTGTGAACCTGTTGAGCTGTGTGTTAGTAATCCCACTACATGAAGCCATGCAGCTGCAGCTTCACACACTGTATGTCATCGCACATGTTTTATGTTTGGTCCTGATTTGCTGCCAAGTCTGTTTACACTTCTGTACCGCAGCCAATAGAACACAGAGTAGAAATGGAACGATTCTATTGGTCACGTTAAAAACAAATGGCTGCATTCTTCAATAAAACAGATATATTAACGCACGATTAACAGCTTTATACCAGCACTCCTGTCTTGCAGTAGCAGCACTTTTTCCACATAAATTCTGACATTCCTCGTTGCGCTCCATTAAAACAACCTGTTGGCTGCAGTCGAAATGAGGAGAGGCAAGAGTTGAAGGTTGAGGGCTGCGTGTTTTCCAATTCTGGCATTTTCCAGATTTCTGCCTACTGCAGCTTTAATATATCGGACATTAAAAATACACACACACTATGAATATATGTATTGGTACACTCCACTTACGTCTTGGACAGCTAGCAGCATCTCTCTCCACCAGGCAGATGATACAGCGTCCCGTTGTGCAGCCGGAGCAGAGACATGGAGCATGTTGTTCCCCTGCCAATAAAACTGATTAACTCAGAATGATAGTCTGAGTCTCCAGACACCAACACAAGCATCACACGCCCGTCTCTTCCTTTCTTTTCCTGCTTTCTATTATTTATTTATGACGACTGGCTATTTACAGTAATTCGTCAAGATTTTTTTTATTGCAATTTCTGTGATATGTCGTGATTCTGTCCTGCTCGGTTGTTTGTTATGGTTTGCTTTGGTTTTTTCTGTGTCCTTGCTGCTGTGACTTCCATGTCAGAGACAAATTTCCTCCGCAAGGGCAATAAAGTTTATTTGATCTAATCTAATCTTCTCTTGAAATAGGCAGCTGGCGGACGGTAAGTATTCAGAAATTTTTTAATCCGTATCAGTAGCCTGACACAATGACAGCATACTATTTATTTTACTACTGGACTTGCTATAAAACCAATCTTGCATAACTGATGGTTAAGAGTCGCGAGCATTTTGACTTTCAACACTTGTCCTTTAGCCTGGCTTCCACTGCAACCTGCCCATTTCTCTGCACATCTCCACAAGCTTAACATTTCCTACATTATCCTCTCTGCCTTTTTTTTTTGTCAAAGAGACTCCTCTCAAGCTCAGAATGATAATTTGACAGCGCTTGTTCTGAGGAGGTTAAATTGTACTTTTTTTTTTTTTTTTTTTCAAAGAGACTCCTCTCAAGCTCAGAATGATAATTTGACAGCGCTTGTTCTGAGGAGGTTAAATTGTACAGGCAAAAAATCACATTACCCTTATAGGGCACAGCAGAAGTATACATATAGATGCAAATAATTCATTTGCCAGCCCTGTCAACATTCATTATCATTATGATTTTCTTCTTCTAAACAGACAGGCAAAGAGATGACTCCTGCTGAGGAACACCTTTTGAATGCATAATGTTTATAATCAGTACAATCTAATTTATTTTCATGGTGTCGGTAAAACGTCCCTCGGGCAAAATGAGATTTCAGACACCTATACAAGGCGCCTGTGTCTGCGTCCATAAATTCCAAACCATATAACACACCAGACTTATAAAACACACTAATTTCTGGCTCTGTGTGTGTGTGTGAGAGAGAGACAAAGAGGTGGGAGTCTAAGTGTCAGCGGTCTCATTAATGAGAAAACATTAAAATATGATGATGTTACAGTATAAATGAATGTGTTTGCACTCTCAACCTGACCTTTCTAGCTGGCTGAAATTATGTAAAAAAGATTCACTTTGGCACCAATTGCATTCATGTTATTAACATGAGCCACTAGATGACCTGCAAGTATAAATTAAAAAGGAGGAAAATTACAATTATCCAAAGAATTATATATATATATACACACACACAATACAGAAATATGCCTTCATATAATTTCTACTACAGTTCAGTTTGAAAGCAAATGTGTCCTTCTAATTCACAAAGCAGTGTCACAAAAGCTTAGCTGTCTGATTAAAAGGAATGGCCGAGTGGACAGCAATGCTCTGAGCTGAATACTAATGTTGGCATGTTTGTATGTGACAATACGAAAGTGATCATATTTACTGGATGATCTTTTAACACGTTTGCCATCTTAGTTCTGTGTTTCTAACATTTGCTAATGAGCACTACATACAATGCGCTGCTGAGGCTGATGGGAATGTCATTACTGTTGCAGGTGTCAGGGGATTCATTAGGATTCATCATCTGCAGACGATAAGAATCTGCACAAAATTTCATGCTAATCCATCTCAACATATTTGTTCCAACCCTACAGAGCCGATATAGAGCATTTGCATGGCTAAAATGTTGAAACATTCACATTATACTGCGCAGTGCACCGCACTGAACACTTGACACTCGCTTCACTGCAGCTGAGAGAAGTTCCTGTAGCTCAAGTCTCATAATTGTTTAGCTAAAGAGATCTTTGCAGTCACTGTTGTCCCACTCGAGGGATGGAAAACGGTTTGGCAACAAGTGAGAAAAGTGAGCGACGACAAAAGCCTCGGTTGAGACGCCTGTGACAGAGATTTGAGATGGCACCGACTGCGGCAGCTCTTGTCATCTGCTCCACTTTGGAGCCTCTTATGGTCACAGCGAATCCTCTGAGGGGAAAAAAAACGCACTCGCGTTCAGCCCCCGACAGAAAATTCAACACCCTCCAACGGTTCTCTCAAGTCTCAACTCTTACGGCTCACAAATGCAAAAGCACAGGGGGAGAAAAAAAAAAGCATTTATGAATGAAAATTTGAATAAAAATTCAAATAAAGTTCTACGAACACTTTGGCCTTAGCCTTTTAGTTAGAAAAGGTACGGGGAGATTGAAATATGATGACAAGATGAATTTTCTTTACAATGAACTGGATGAAAAGGTGGAATAAAGGTAAAAAGGTGCACAGAGAGTGTATCAAGTGCATTTTCTTTCTGCTACCAACTTAACTCTCAACGTTCACGGTTTCAAACCTGACGATTTAACACATCGTTACATAGATGAGTCAATTATGCAATGTTAACTATGCAAGTTCATGAGCACTTCAGACAAGAATAATGGGTTTGGAGATGGATGTACAGCTGTATGCAGGTTGGAATAATGATTAAATTTCATGTAAATTCAAGATTTATTTATTTTTTCTTAACTCGCCCACACTTTACTGCAAAGACAAGTAAGTACCAATATTGGAGGTCAGGTCAGAATCCCGTAGACTCTACTGCTCGTACCACTGAGGACACTGAAGACGTGTAGGTTTTGTTTTTTTTTCCTGTAAAAAATGGAATTTTCTGCAAGGGAGTTCACAGTTCAAAGTCACTGAAGGTGTCGGATATGATTGCATAATAAATATAAAGAATGCAGAGTGGGAAACTTGGCAGTGTAAAGAGACCCTGAAGGAGCATTTACACCCTCACTTAGTTTAGAAAATCCACAGACAATGTAATAATCAATAAATAAAGCAGGTCTTTTAAAAAAGTATATTTTCAAATGTATGGTCAGTTTTCTTTAGGGTTGGCCAGTGTTCATAAGCTCAGCATTTTCAAAGTTCTTGCTACAATTCAGAAATGCTATTTTGAATTCCACCAAGGATATAGTTCAGTGTAAAGTACTGTCTTACCACCACTCATCACTCCATGTGTGGGTGAGTCCCACTAGGAATTTAATTCGTTTCCTGCAAATAGGTTACAATTCATAGGTGTGTTAGGGGATGTCTACTTGAGTTATTGCTCTGCTTCAAATGCCTGAAGCTATTAGACTTTCCATGAACTCGCACCAGCCCACTGTGCTATTAGGACAGTGTAAATTTAGCAGCACAATGCTGACAAGATCTGTACGCTGAGGAACATCTTCTGTTTCACAAAGTGCGTTTCAGACAGACATTAATGAGTTTTCCTCTATTAACAGTTTTCATTTGTTGAGCAGAATTAATATCAAGGCTTGCATGATCCACAGGTTCTCGAAAGCTTTTGTGACCATTACGATGCAGAAGTCACTTCCAATTTTTTGGAGAACGAAGCTTTACAGCAGCAAATTAATTTTTCAAGATGGGAAACAGCCCGAAGAGGAAATGTTTAATTCTTAAACTGAGACTCAAGGTCTTTGAAAGACCTTTAATAATGGTCAGGAAATTACCGAGTCTGCCAATTAATTATCTTAGAGACAGAAAAGAAAAAAAAGAAAATTAAAAAAATGGCATTAATGTTGATAAACCCCATTTCAGCTTCACCCTGCAGGACATCAGGTAACGTTTTATAAGAAAGTATGTCCATGAAATTATACCTGCTGTTTTTTTTTTTTTTTGTTCCTGAGGTCAAAGCGACCCTCAAGAAACAGATGGTTTGGGGGGAAAAAAAAAGATGTAATGAGGGTGCTGAGGTGAGATTAAAGTGAAGGTAAGACATATATCTGTCTGTGCACCAGTTGGGACCCTTTTAAAACCTACATGTTGGACACATTTTAGGAGTAATTACAAACCTTCAGCATGCTTTAGAGAGTTTTAATGCTGCTTTGTAGCTGCACCAAACAGTCTGCTCATACTGTAGTTTCACCATCTTTTCGTCTTAGCCTCAATTAACCTTTAACAACTTCATTATTTATACATTACTGGCCTACACTAAATCCTGTAATCGGTCTCCAATGAAATCGGGAAGCATAACATTTTCAAATATTTATACTTTTATGACAAAATAGAGCACATTGTACAGCATTAGTGATAAATTTTAAAAGACACAGTATCTCCCAGAGAAAAAGATATGCTCCTCTGTAAGGTATTGGATTATTCATATGATATAAATATACACATATTATGTTCATATATTCCAAAATTAACAGTAACCTCAACATGCAACTCAGTCATGAAAACACCCAGATATTAAGTCTTGGACACACGCTCGCATGGTCCCTCTTAATAACACTTCAACATCAACAGTACAAAAAACATTTACATCTCTGAATAGATAATATTTCAATGACACACACACACGCGCGCACACACACACACACTCTGTACATACATATATATTCATACAGGCTAGTTGTGTGCTAAAAAGTATTATAACTCCGTCTTTGCGCTCTTACTAAGTTCATCTGAAGCCTTTGCCCTCAAGTCATCCTTAAGCCATTTGTTGAAAACAGCAACGGGGTCGATGTTCCAGTGTTTATGGAAAGAGATGGGCACCTGGTGAGCTAAGAAGTCCCTGGCATAGTCCTCTGGGCGTGCCTGAAAGGTAAGATTAAGTACAGTAATTTATATTTGGAAGCAGTCACAGGAGACCGCGTTGCAAGGTGCTGCAGAAAGAGCAAAGGCACCAAAGTTTAAGTTCAAAATGCTGGATGAAGAAAGCAGAAAAACTGATACTTATGATGTCTTATTAAAGGTCCCACACAGCAGCAGCGTGCACTTAACCAGGTGGTACCGCTGCTAATCGGTGCACGGACTGCATTTGACATCCCACTCACAATGGGAGAAATTACACAAACGAGGAAAATCGTAGGTGTAAATAAGAAATGCTAAATTCCCTTTGGCTGCCTTGGTTTGACGGTCCTGGTAATGCACACGCTGCTCATTAATTCCATCACAAACACCTGTGCTGTTTATACAACTGAAGGGAAAATATCTGCTGTGAGAAAAAAAACCCGCCTACTGTGAGCATCGTGATTTTACCCTCCCTATTTCTCTGCTTATCTCCGTGGGACTTCGGCTTCCACGTGACGCTGCATTTGCGTACGAGATGCTGTAATTACCAGTTTCTGGTTTGTAAATACTCTTCATGTCAATATCCACATTATAATTATGACAGGGATTTCTCCGAGAGCTCAGCTGCACACAACTTAATAGAACTTGAAAAGGTTAGTAAATATGGATGTCTGGGTAAATTTGTAGGTCTTTTTGCTTAATGGGAGACACTGCCTGTCAGATATTCTCATTATCTCAGGCTTGGAATATATAAAGAGGGTCTAAACTGATTTTTTTGTAATTACAGAATCTATAATAGGACATAAATGCTACATAGGCAGAGGTAGAAACACCTGTGTGGGGCTTTAGAACATCAGTTATCAGCTTCTGACTGTCTCTGGATGATGGATTTGTAAAACCTGCAATAAAATATGAATTTCTTTTGACAATTTTTTTTTCTCAAAAGACACCATTCATCTCACTGTCAAATCTCCTCTATAGCTGAATAGATGCTGAAGAGATTTTTAAATTAGCTAAAAAAAATGATAGTCTGTTTATATTTTTGCAAGGCTAAGAGCCGCAGGAGAAGGCAACTCGACAGCTATTCATCTCTCCTCGCTTGAAGACATTTCACCTCTCATTCAAGAGGCTCCTTCAGTCCTAATTGACTGGTGGGGAGTCCCAGATATATAGTGTTTTGTCACCTCGAAATCACATGGCTAATAGCCCATTAACAAGTCCAGCCCGACACGCCGCGGGGTGTTAATGGTTGTGAAACTGCCAGATCAGGGACAACTCAAGGTGTTAATGGTGGGGAAACTTTCTGGGGAGGCATCTCAAGATGGCATTATAAATACAGGATAAATGGTGTCATAGGCCTTTGTTTAGAAATGGCTGCTCCAATTTAACTCCTCTCTCAAACCATCTATCTTCTCTGTCCAGAATGTGAACTTTGCTGTCCTCAAAGGAGGGAGACTCTTATCCTTTAGACGCAGGTAGACTACTGAGTTTTTGTTCTGGGAAGATTGTTCTCCTGTCCATGTGCTTGTGGGGAGATTGTTCAGTCTCTCCTACATATAAGTCTGTGCACTCCTCACTATATTGGAGTGCTTATACAGTGTTGCTTTGTTTGTTTGTTTGTTTTAGGTGAACAAGTTTTGTGGACAAAGCAGCCAGACGGTTTGAGAAAGGAGCGAAGGAAGCCATCTTGCATCTCTAAACAGAGGAGGAGGGTGGATCACGTCACTTATCAGGTACGTATAATGCAGCCTTGAGATCTCTCCCCAGAAACTTCATTAACACCTTGAGTCGTCCCTGATTCAGCTACATTTACACCTCGAGGCATGCGAGCCTGGGGTTGTTAACAGATTATTAGCACTGTGATTTGGAGGTGAGAATATATCCGAGACTCCTCATCAATCAGAACAGAAGAAGGATGAAGGTGAAACGTCTCGAGGAACCAAAACTACTGAATGGAGCTCTAAAGATTACCTGAATGACTGAGAAATTCCACAAGAAGGTATTTTATACAGACAATTAATTAAAAACCTTTATTATTCTAACTGAAGGTTAAAAAAAAAAAGAGTGAGACGCACAGAGAATGTATAATAAGAATGTGAAAAGAACCTGGTGGAAGAGAGGACTGTGTGTGACGGGGAGTCCGAGAGCATTGAGGCACATTCCCAGCACCATGTCATCCGGCGCATCATTGCTGTAGCACTTGCACCCACTGTTAAGAAGTCGGACCACCGCCTCCCTGCTGAACACCATACTGCAGCAGCACATCAAAACAGACACATAACAGCAGATTCAGTCGCACTGTAAAGCCTCAGTTAACACAAAAAAACCCCCAAAACATTGGAAATCAACAGAAAATATGTATATCTTACAGCTATCATAGAAAAGGGTCAGTGTGTGTCTTTTATTCATCCAGTGGGAGGGCAACAGATAAAAGAGTTGAAACTGCATGCTGAGCCGAGAGAGAGGGAGAGAGATGTGCTTTTTTTTTTCTCTCCCCGTGAATCGGCTCCTCGCAACAATGATTGACGCGTCTTTGAAATGAGAAACAATTAGACATGAAAAAAACCAAACTAAAGCTGCCAAAAAAAATCGCTCATTGCCACTCAAAACTGTTTTTAGAAGACATCACTTTGAGAAAAACTGGCAGCTGTAGTGTTGTAAAGTGTCATAGCAGCTGACGTGTCCCTAAATAGAGTTTCTCACACAGCTCACGATTTATCTATAGTAGACATTTTGCCAAATGGGTGAAATCTGCACCATAGAGATGTTGTAAGTCTGCACTGACAGCTGACATGAAACTTTCCCTGCTTGTCCACTTGAAGAAAGTAAGTTGTGTGTAATAAAAAGGGTCTTTACTTCGCATTGACTCCTTGTCTCGGCTTATCAGCTGATGACTGTTTCCTGACTGTATTCTGCGGTGATTTATTCCAAACTTTTATTGAGTCCCTCTACTGTAATGCAGCCTGCGAACCAAATTTCCCTTAGGGAAGCAGCACATTTTTTAAACTGAATTAAAATGGTTTATCTGTAAATTACAGATTACAGGTTTTTCATTACACACTTTATAGTTCCTCTGCTGCCTTCTGTATCTTTCATCGTTATTCCCAAAGCATTTGAGCAGCGAAACTCACCCTCCACCTCCCGTGATGTAGCTGTAGCCTCCTTGGCTCAGGCCGTAGCCGTACCTCTCGCCGAGACACACCGGTTCAGAGGGATCGTAACAGCTCAGCAAGACCTGCAGTCTGGGAAGGCTGCGGGAAAGCACCGGTGAAACTCATCATCGTCATCCAGCACACATGAATGTGTCTACAGCTGATCATTTAGAGGCTGAAATAACTGCTCTCCCTTAGGTGTTATTACACATCCACAAAGGGCAACCTGGCAGGAAGTGAAGCCAGCTGGATGTAAATGTGTGTATCGAGCTGTTAAACGTTGGAGAGGATGGTAATATCTCTGGAAGCCATTTTTAACCAAGTTGCACGCGTTGCTATCTTTTACTGTGTAAACCTTTTCACGGCTGAGACGGAATCTGTCTTTGAGACTTTGAGATAAATGAAAGCGTGGCATTTGGAACAATGAATGTCCCAGATGACAAATGGAAAAAAAAAAAAAAACATTTCCAGATGATGAAAATGTACCTGATAAGCGTGTCATCGTCCACAACAAGCAGCCATTTGGTGTTCGGGACAGCATCGCTTAGAAATCTTTGAAGGATTGCAAATGTTTTCCCGCAGTGGCCTGCAAATAGAGACATGCCATCAATAGACTGGCCAGTAGGACTTAATCACATATTGACCATGTGCGGTATTGTGCTTTAAAAAGATAAATGACCCCGTTAGGTAGAAAAACACACTTATTTACATGCGCGCGTACTTGCATAGACACAAACGCACACAGAGGACAATAGCAACAAAAAAATCACAGTCATTAATCTTACTCAGACGAATGAATGTGAGGAGGAGGCTGACCAACAGTCCCAATTACTACACAAAACCAGCAACATAAGGCTTTATTTTTTGAGCTAAGTTACTAATTACATTCTCTTGATAGCAGCATTGAGAGGAGGCAATAAAAGTAAGCAGGACCATTGTGGCCAAAGCCTGCAAAGGTGCATTAACTTGACAGTCGTGTGGATGGTAAGTTACAAAGTGTGAACAAGCATCAGTTCTGCATTCTGCTCAAGGACACCTCGAAAGCGCCTCAGTCACTGCAGAGATCAGACACGCGACCTCATGTTTGAAGGGCCGTGGCTTCAAATGATTTACCTTTTTAAACCAAGCGTTAAATAAAACATTCTTTGGCTTTTTTCAGTGCAAACATGTGTCCTCTGGAGCTTTGAGAAGCAGACAGAAAACCATTGCCTACGTTCTGACATCTCAAAGAAATAATAAGGTAAGTTTGGCATGATGGGCCGGGAAGATCAAACTTTCACTCTGGCATGTTTGACATGACGGCCAGATGGAACAAAATGTTCTGCCAGCTCCTGAAAACAAAATCGGTGATGTGGCAGTACGCAACAAACACAAGGAAAACCAAAGAAATATACCCATCAGAATCCAAATATCTGCACACCATCAGGGCTGTGAGCTGAGACACGGAAATCCCTGGTGGCAAGCATCACAAAGAATACTGAGGCCTTACTGTTTTATTTATAAGGCACCCAAGGTGTTTTTTCTAAGTATCTGAATATAGAATAAGAAAGGACACCTTGAACTGCTGACAGGAATAAAATCCAAAAAAACGCACTTTTTCAGACAGATCTCCATACAAGCCTGGTAATCTTATTTCCAGTTGGAGGAGGCTAGTGATGTTCAGGGGCCTGGAAAGATGCAGTAGTTTCCTTGTTCATGTTTCATGCAGTATGCATCGTGAAAATGTCCACACAAAAAGGAAAACTAGCCGCGCTGCACTTTATTTCTACATAATACTAAAGAAAGTTCATGTTTGAGCTTAGAAATGACTTTTTTTTTCGCTCGATGGCACGTCAGAGGTAAGAACAAGACGCTTGACCATGAACAGTGTATTTACTTGATAAAGTTTCTTTGCCACTTTTCCATTTCAAGGTCTTGCATCATGCTTTCCCTCACTTGCTCAGACTATCTGAATTTTTAACCTTAGACTGTTGAGTTTTATTTTTCCATTTCAAAATACCCATATACTGTAAGGATGTGTGTTTTCACCAGTCTTAATATTTATTTGGGACTGCAGACAGTCTTAAATCAGTCAAAGCTTGTCTTTTGGGGCAACGTGGTGAATTTATTTTATGTTACATCTGTTTTTTGTTGTTGTTTTTTTTGTTGGAGTCTCCAGAACAAGTCTGTCTGTACTTGTGTATACTGTATTTCATATTCTTTGGTTCACATGTAGATGCAGGGTTTTAACGTTTGCCTCCAAGGGCACAGGCACGTATAACAGTGATGAACACAGACTCCTGACACATTGACGCCTGATGACTGTTGATGAACTTCAAGGATGCTCTCAGCCATCATTAGCATAAACCTTTAGGCCCGGGGAAAGGAACAGAAAGAAGTAGGCAAAACAAATAGAAAATTATGTGCGCCCTGATCATGTGGGAATCTGATACTGAGAGACTGATAAACTGCTCGTTTTTCATTTGACCTCAATCATATATCATTTCATTGCAAGTTTATCTGATTATTGCAGAGCCAGTGGCTGTGCGTCCCCAAGTGGCTGACTCCACTGCATATTTCTATTACTGCCTCTTTTCTGTTGTCATGGTTTTGTTTACCGCAGCACCAATCACATTTAGAATCAATTTCTAGGCATCGGACTTAAACCACTGTACAAATCCAATCTACTGTACATACTCCAAGATGTAAATTCTATTATGAGCTCTGTTTGACTGACATTATGCACTGACAGTAGCTCCAGTATCTGGCTGTTTACCAAACCACTGAACATCCCCCTGCTTTGATGATGGACTGTGGATTCCTGCCAACGCTAGATTGTTGTCTCCCGAAAGTGAAAAAAATAATAAAATAAAAAACAAATACTGGCATGCAGTAGAAGGCAAAATTAAAGGGAAGGAGACACTTTCTTCTGGACGAACTGTGAGAATGACTTTGCCAACAGTGGCTTTAAAAAAACCCAAAACAACACTGACATAAATTATTGGTTGAGAGAAGCAGAGCCAAGGCATTTTCTTGTATAAGATGTCAAACTCAGAGGTAAGTCACGCCAACTCTTGGTAGCCTAGGTTAGGTAATGCGTTGAGCTCTGCAAAGGAACACGTCTGAGAAGCCAGACGACTAGAACTTGAACATTTTTTTTCCCCCCGGTATGCAAACTGTGAGTGAAAGCGCACATCATGCCTTTGCCTTGACCCCAGGCTCTGCCATACAAAGAGAGAATATCATGAAGAACATCATTTGAAATGTGCTGTATTAATGCAGCTCTGCTTGGTGATAATAACTCAACAGACGACCATTTAACAAACCTGTATGTAAGGAGAGGTCTACCGCACTATGCAGCACTTACAGCGCGCTATGACATCGCAATTACTTACCCATTTATGCACTTTTTTTTTTGCCTTTCTGCTGGAGCTGCAACATTTTCTCGCTTAACTGATATTTAAGGAAAAATGCCACGTTCCTAAATGTTAAGATTTGATGCATTTCCCAGCATATATAACAGGACGTAAATCTTTTGGTGTTGCACTGTTAGTTGAACGAAATAGGTAATGTGACGGGATCGTGATTTTTGTTTTTTTACATTTTGCAGAACAAATAAGAGCATATTTATTGAGAAATTAGAAAATATATTTGATGCCCTATTAACTGATTACATGTAATCAAATGCAATCTACTTAAACAGCCCTTTTTAAGATTTCTACCTTATTTAAGGTTTCTATCATCAAGAAACCCTAATATACTTGACATAGGTGTATCTATCCCAGTTTTTTAGGCTCATAGAGTGATTAAGTTGCACTGGACTGCGTGATATTCAGATGTGCCTGTCTGTAAATGCAGGTGGACATGGGCAGAAATACCTGTCACTATATTGTAGCATCTGTTCTATGGCTCTTATCCAGATTGTTTTCTCCTGACTAGATCCTTGCTTGTACTCTCAGATGTACGTCGCTTTGGATAAAAGCGTCTGCAAAATGAAATTGTACAATTGAAACTGTAATCAATAGGATGAACAGCGTGCAGTCAGTAAGACAATAGTGGACCAGTCGATGCAAACAAATTGAACTGCTCAACAAAAAGCAGCCATTTCCTCATTCAAACCCATTAGTAAATTCTACAAGGCCTGTAAAACTGTCCCTGCACAGTATGAACGTTTTTCTACTTCCAATTAACCCTAAGGAGACATTCACTGCATAATACAATCAGGTGGCGACATGCTTAATAATTTCTCTTGGTTTTCAATGCTCCCAAAATCAATGTGTTTTTAGCGTCTCAAAAGAATTTAAAGCAGGTTGCTTTCAGTCAAACGTGGCCCGACTCCACAGTTGCACATTAGCAATGCATTATAAGCTGCAGAGTGGCACTGTGGTGGCCCAGGGGACTGAACTGTCACCTTCCCTTTTACTCTTCACACATCAGACCTCCAACTCTACACTAGTTATGCCATTGCAATAAGTTGTGCAGTTATGACTCCACTTCTGCGAGCAGTGAGGTCAATACACACTGGTTGTTATAATAACTATAGGGACGGCCGCATTCATTGGCGCTCTGGCTCAATCTGCAAAAGAAAATTAACAAGCTGCAGGTTAGGTTAGGTAAAGATTGTACATTCAGCTTGTGATGCCATTATTTTGGAGCCCAGTGCGAGTGACAAAAGAGATTTATCAGAGGAAAACTGATTTTAGCAGTAAGTGTGAGAGAAATCCAGAAATCTTTCAATCTGAATTGTAGATCTTTGCTGTTGGTTTTCTTTGGCTGTTTACATTTGAATGCAAATAGCTGATTTAAATGATTTTTTTGTGTGAATGTATCTCAAGTCTGACAGTTGGCGCAGAAGAGTGAGAGTCAGAAAAGCAAAGGAGCTGGTAGTGGATTTGTTACAGGGGCAGGAACTGGGTGAGACCTGTCACCATCCACAACGAGGGGGTGGAGAGGAGGCAGCTCCCAAGGACGGGGGCTGCATATCAACCACAAACTGGAACGATAACAGAGTAACTTCACAAGAAAAAGGTTGGCTTCTTATTCTTGACTAGACTCAGCTCCGCAGCAGACTAGTTCACATACAACATACCGGCAAGTAGCCAGTGGCAGTTTGCATCCTTCACTGCCTCGATGGAGACAGGTTGCAAAAGACGTCCTTGTTAAAGGTCTAAGCCGCCTGGAGACAGTAACTGAAGGGAGGCTGGAGACTAAACCAGATTTCTTTCAACAACAACCTTTACCCGTTCTACAGCGCACTGAAAACCTCTGCAGCCGACGCAGTATCCCATTAAGGTGCAACATGAGAGGTCTTTGGTGCTATTTTGTGCCGACAGCCATCAGACTGTAGAATAATTTTTTGCCCAAATGGCCTCTGCCTCAAGCAAGCAGAGAGGCACTGAAGCAGAGAGTTTGTGCTGTTTTTACAAACTACCCTGGACTGCACAGGGCATACTTAGGGTTTTTCTAAGTTTCTGAACTTTTCTTTTGATTATTTATATATTTTGCATTACATAAATTCCGTAGCAGTTGGCTCAAGACACACATTCTGTACATTATGCTACAGTCGGCCTTGTTCTGTCCTCATTATATAGCGCTACAAGTTGACTTCTGTTGAGGAATCTCTCAAACTTGTAAATGAATTATACAGATGAAGGACTGTCAAACATTCTGACAGCAACGACTGTGCAAAAATAGAAATTCCTGACAAGTTCATTCAGAAATGACAGGAGCTAGACTCTGCCTGAAGCTAAAGCTGAGTTTGAACCAAACTTATATGAAGGTGTATGCGATGAATACCTGAGCAGGGCATATTGAAATAATATTTATCTCTTCTGTGCACACTAAATTGCATTTCGGCATGGAGTAATGGTGAAGCAACAATATGCATACCCATCCATCCATCTCTTTCTTATCTGCTTCAGAGCGCTAGCGGAAACAGGGCAGCTCTGCATCGTTTAACTCAACAACATCCTCCAGTTCCTCCCTCAGGAGAAGCTGGAGGATGTTGTTAGGTTAAAGCTTCTCCTGAGGGATCACCAGGCTTAAGACCAGTGGAGGATGGATTTTCTTTGCAGAGAAAAATGGTCTGTCCCAATGACTCCTTCCAGTCAATCATACCTGGTGCACCTCCGTAGGGAGCCACCTTCGGGCTCTGTTACCATGTACAGCTAGTGGTTGTTAACCGCTGAACACCTGTCCAGCTATTTTCTCCTTGATTCCATCTTACTTTTATGTAAATGTAGCAGTTTTTCCTTAAGGCATTGTACTGCTAGTGTTCTGCATCTGCTTGTTTGCACACATATGACATCATGCTGTCCATGTAGTTCATTAGTCGTTCATTGAATTTCCCTTCTGAGATAAATAAAGTATTTTTCATTTCATTTCATTTCATTTCATTATCAAATAAATATGTTGGGATCTTAAAAGGCCTTCTCTGGATATGAAAGAAAGATTTTTGGACATTTTGGCCTAAAGACTGGAAACCTGGGCTGCAAGGCGGATCGGTGGTTAGCACCATTGCCTCACAGCTAGAAGGTCATGGGTTCACATCCCGGTGAGGACACTCAGGATCTTTCTGCGTGGAGTTTGCATGTTCTCCCCGTGCAGCGTAGGTTCTCTCCGGGTTCTCCGGCTTCCTCCCACACAGTCCAAAGACATGTTGAGGTTAATTGGTGATTCTAAACTGTTGTAGGTGTGAATGTGAGTGTGCTTGGTTGTCTGTCTCTAAGTGTAGCCCTGTGATAGACTGGTGACCTGTCCAGGATGTCCCCTGCCTTCACCCTAAGTCAGCTGGGATAGACTCCAGCCCCCCCATGACCCTCGCGAGGATTAAGTGGTGTATAGATAATGGATGGATAGACTGGAAACCTACCTTCAACTAAATCTGTCAGCCAGCTCCTCTAAAGCTCTTATCGACCTGAAAGGTTCACGCTGAGATTTACTTTCAGGGGTCTATGTAGAATACAAAACACTGGGAAACTGATTTAATTATGTCCCTCGATGGTTAACAAAGATATTCCTCAAGGATAAATACTTGGACCTCTCCTATTTACTGTGTAGATACATTTGTTTTCCAACTTAGAGGTGCGATTTCCATTTTTATGCTGATGATACCACTTTGTATGGCAACAAATCCACCACAAAATTAGGCCTCCAGATTTAGGGCTGCTTTGACGACCTGTAGTTTCCCGGTGTTTTGTTTAAAACTGGTTTCAAATTCCAAAAAGGATAAAGACTTGCATTTCACAAGCTGAACTGATGCAGGCAACTATGCTCTAAATTGAGATATAATTGATCCAGAACTTGCTCAAGAATTAAAAATTGTCATTCTCATACTGACACTAAGCTTTAGAATTCTTGGAACATAGAAAACCCAAATCCGCCATACTGTCTGTATTTGAGATTATAGAATATGAGCCTATTTTCAAAATAAAACCCTTTAAACAATACGTTCAAGAAAATTACTTTTAACGCCTGACCAGGTAAATCTGGCAAAGTTCAAAAAGATGAAGTGTCTTGCATTTAAAACTACATCAAAGGTAAAATAAGCTAATTTCACATTATCACCAGCTCTTAAACACATACCCAGAGCAAATATTTCAGACATTTTATACTGACAGCCATGCAGTCTGTAGAAATCAGCAGGGGATATCAGCCCAAACTTATGTGTGAGCAAATGTGTAGCTTAAAGCTCCTGGTCAAAAAAAAAGAAGCTCCCTTCAATCCAAGAGCAAACATAAAGCACATTTTCCACCTTAGAATCATTCTTTTTCAGGCTTTCATTTCCTGCATTAGATAGAGACAGCTGTAGAGGGACAGGAAGCAAAAGAGAGAAAGAGGACGACATGCAACAGTAAGGACTTTGTACATTGACCAGGTCAGCTACCATGATGCCCTCATCTCATCATTACTCTGAGCAAACTATAAAAGAGAGCATGCAATGCTTTATTTTTTTAAATCTTGCAGTGACCTATAAAAGGCCAACATGATTGACCCATTCATGTCACTGTCTTTGTGTGAGCACGCTATTAGAGAAAAAAATGCTAAAATTGTCTTTCAACACAGATACTCCCACTCACCGTGCTTCCATTTCTCCGGCAATGTTAAGTTTAAATTAAATTCCCTTCATGAGGTGTTAGGTTGTGGAACCTTGGTCTGCCAGTTCATTTTTCATGTACCTTTGTATATGACCCTGCACCCTCACCCGAGGCCAGCGACTGTATCTCTGACGGCACAACCGAGGTTGAGGGGCTTCGACTGCAAAAGGAAAACTTACCTCTTTCAGTATTCGGTACTCCTAAATTAATAGTTGGTATCGTAGGATCAGCATGGTCACTGTAGTACTCTAAATATAAGGCATCTTTTTCCCAAGTCTCCTTTATCACTGGAACTAGAGCAAAGGGGAGAAAAAAAAAATCAATACAGTGTTCACGAGGTTTCACAACAAGCAGCTCTCTGGTTTTGTGCAATGTGGACTTGTTCCCTGACCAAATAATTATTTCATATTTATTGCAGAACACGGTTTCTCTGATGTTTCTGTCTGATTTTGGTAAAATGTTCTCTTAAAGACCACTGACTCATCAGTGGACACGAGGGGAAAACAAACTGAACTCAAAGAGCGTGTTCCTTTAAATCCTCCCACCTTGTTCAAGAGAAACTTGAAGCGTGTAGAAACTTTTTTTTCTTGTCATTTTGGGTAAAAGAACCTCTCTTCAGGCGAGTTTGGATAAGCCGTGTGCCGCTTAAACTGTGACTAGTTTCATTATGGGTTATACAAAATTAACGGTTAGATTGCAACTTGTAAAATAAAGAATATGTTCCTGACTTTCAGCAGTATGAGAGATGAACCGTGAGACTTCTATCACACTTCACAAGAACATGTTTTGTAATTTGCAGTCAGTTTGTGCTCAATGCCCGGTAGCAAACTGGGACCTGTGGCCTTTGACCATCTGGCCTCTGTTGAAGAACAGCAGAATAGTGGTGGAGGTTAGCAGTTTATTGCATCTCTGTGTACATTTTATTTTTCTATATATTGTGTCTTTCAGCTCGCTATTAGTACACGGCAGGCTTATCTGTCACTGACAATAACATCTTAGTTTACAGTTTCCCTACAGTTTTGGTTGAGATTGATGAGAGATCTGGAGGTTTTTATGACAACATGTGCAGCAGCAGCAGCTCGAGGCTATGCTCAACTCTCATAAATCAACAGAAACGAATCATGGAGGCATATTTAACACTGACAAAAAAATAAAATCTTTGCTGGTTTTCAGCATCTTTAAAGGTGATCAGAAACAAACAAATAAACTGGAGAAGAACTGTAAGGATAACGGATGTCTAATTATCTTATATCACCAAAGTATTTAAACCACCAAACAAAGAAACTCTGAATGCATCAGGGAGGTGAGATGTTGGTTTTCAGTCTCACTGTAGCAGACGATCAATAGATTCAAAATGGAAAGAGAAGAGATGAGCTGTTGTTACAGTAAAGATAAATGATCTGTACAAGGAATTACAGCTACTATTAGACTGTATATATAACTTAAAGAGGGTTACATGCTAGTTCATTTGATATTTTCTGCCTCTAGCAAGTCCAGTCCTATGATGCAACTGGATCTGTCTGTTTTGTTTTGTTTTTTGTATTTTCTGCTTAGTAAATACTTGAAAAAAATAGTTCCATGTGGGTTGTTTTTGACAGAATGAAACCCCATTAATCCAAACCACACCAAAGCAGAGTAGGAACAATTTTCCATAATTTAGTTTTTTTGTGTTTCAAATGTACAAAATCTATACAGAGACGCAGAACTAAAGGAACAATAGATACGTGCACTTCTCTTTATTTTTGTGGGCGTTCAGGGTAGTTAGGTGCAATAATAAAGCTTCAAACCAAAAAATAAAAAGCAAAGTTTCAAGGTTCAAGCTTTTAGACTACATCAGTAATAGGTTTTTTTTCCCATTAAAAGAAAAAGAAACAACAACAACACTGCAGCCTTCTATTTTTAATCTAAATTGTAAATAGATTAATGTGCATTTTCATGTTCATATGCATGTTTCTGCAGCATACAATCACTTAAGATAAAGAAGATTAAAAAGCCTCAACACTGAGTAACAAATTAAATGTGAAGCACTTTCACGTCTCCTGCTTTATTGATCGAAGCTAACCTGTGGTGTATAAATCAAATATTCATTTTCATCTTGTCTGCATGTGAAACTGATAATGGCAGCCTGGCAGAGGAAATGGTAATTAAGGTAATTAGCGAAATTACTTTTGAGCAACAGCCTTTATATGCAGTATACAATTTGTCTGATCCCTCTAAAATTAATTTGCAATTTGATCTATTGGCTTAACCTGCTAGGTTTTTATCAGGTTGAAAGAGAAGCAGATTTACTGTAGATAGCTTAATGTCAGTCGGAGCGTGCCAAATAGTGGCTTTGTTGGATGATCGTGCTTTTCCAGCATCAAGGGAGGCACCGAATTAAATACTCCCGAGATATTTTTTATTTTTTTTTAGCCGAAAACAATATCAAATCCTGTCAGATATGACGGGGGAATCATTTCAGTGAAAGATTTTATCATATCAAGGGGAACCAGCACTCGTACAGTCACACATGTCAAAGGTAAAACAAATCCATTACGAGAAAACAACAGGACAAAAACTGTGCGCCATCTGAAGGGAAATTGTGCATCTTTGTTGGATTCTGTAAGAGTGGGAGTGTGACTCACCTCTTTCACTGTGAAACTTCCTACACGTTTTCACAGCAACAAATATATCTTCTTTATTTACAGGCTCCCCCTTTGATGAAAGTAGGAGACATGAATCAAAGAACGCCCGCTTGAACAAACCACATAAATCACATATAGGCCTAATTAAAGCTGAATCCATATTATAAGCAGCCAAGTGGTTGAAATTCTGGTTTTCCGGCTATATTAAGTGTCTAAGTGATCAGTGGGAGTTGATATCTTCAAAGTGAAATTAGAATTGGATATTTTTGTAAATGGTCCGAGGTAATTTGGCCCTCTGGCTGCCTTTGGCTCTCCTTCTGAAACTATAAAGGCAGACAGTAGCTGATAATCATGCAGCATATTTTTAAAAATTCAGGACTGAATCTACATTTGTGGCTTCTGTGTCAGTGGAAACAACAACAACAAAAAAACGTTGGCAACATTGTGAGACAGAGAAGGAAGATAAATTTAAGACTAAAAATGAAACCAGGATGATTTGTTTTGGTCTCGAACAGTCACACAAAAGAGACTCACTAAGTCAACAACAGAGAAAAGCGCATTAAAAATGTATGCCAAATTAAAATATCATCAGCTGCTGAACAAACCATCATTTTTCTAATAATAATAACAGACGGGGTGTTACGGACTGTAACAAGCTCTGGTGCCATGATCAAGCCTGAGCATCACACTGAGACTAAAAGATGTAAATTTAAATAATAATGTGCAAACTGATTACTTGTTTAATCATTTACTTCATAAAATACCAGAAAGCAGAGAAAAAAAGTTTAATCACACAGTCTTCAGAGCCAAAAAAAAACCACATCTTCAAATTGTGTTTATATTCAAACAATGGTGTTTTTCACATTTATGCAGCTGGATCCTGCAAATATTTGCCTCTTTTGCTTACAGTCTATTAATACCACACTAAAACCTGACGCTCTGTTTCTTTCACAGAGCATCAGGCTGCACTGACATCTACAGGACTACCAGACAGACAGGCAGCATTTCATCAAGGACCGACTGCGTCAACACCGATGGTTTGCTGACCTCAGACCCCAAAAACCTCAAGACGGCTAAAAATACATTCCTATTATGGGTCTCACTGCTCACTTTCAGTTTGCTCCTGAGGCATTATTGTTTCTTGGTCGTCTGTTTTCTGAAAGTGACTCATGTATTATAACAATTTCCTGTCCTGAATTGCCAGACATGCAGGGAGGACCCCACACCACCATACGTTTAGTTACAGCCTAAAATAACCGGAATCACCACCTTGAGGTTGTACATCTCTGCCGGTGGCAAGTCGCAGTTTATATCATGACATAACTGAGTGACTTTAAAGACATTAAGAGAAACTGATTCCTCATATAGCCAGTAAAGCTGATTCTAACAGAACGCAAAGTTGTAGCCATGACAGTCAACAATGCATTAAATATGGGTTATTTGGTCTCAATTCACCAAATGCGCCCAACCATATTCAGTCTGAGAGACATATTTTATGGTAACACTTTTTCTAAACATGTTTGAAGCACTATAAGTTGGAGCCCAGTGACAATATTACATAACTCTTCTAGTTGGAACCACTATCGGATTGTACCATTATGCCAGCTCAATGCAGTTTTTTCAAATGTTGGCCATAATTCCGATAATTTGTTTCTCATAGCGTATGCCTCTGACTGGCACCATACTCAGCATTTTAAAGCTGCTACTGGTGCCAACCACAGGAAAAAAAACAGCCTCTTATTAGGGTGAAAAATAAAGGTTTTATGATTGGTGGAATATCGAAATAGGAAAAAAAAACATGGGGATTTTTGATCAAATTTGCATCATCATATAACTGTATTAGGGCTGCAAGGTGGTGCAGTTGGTAGCACTGTTGCCTCACAGCAAGAAGGTTCATGTCCCGGTGGGGGCACCGGAATCTTTCTGCGTGGAGTTTGCACGTTCTCCCCGTGCAGCGTGGGTTCTCTCCGGGTTCTCCAGCTTCCTCCCACACAGTCCAAAAACATGTTGAGGTTAATTGGTGATTCTAAATTGTCTGTAGGTGTGAATGTGAGTGTGCTTGGTTGTCTGTCTCTAAGTGTAGCCCTGTGATAGACTGGTGACCTGTCCAGGGTGTCCCCTGCCTTCGCCCTGAGTCAGCTGGGATAGACTCCAGCCCCCCTACGACCCTAGTGAGGATTAAGCGGTGTATAGATAATGGATGGATGGATATAACTGTATTATTCCATCAAAGCAGCAGGGTTGTACCATTGAAGACCATGTGTACAGATCAGTGAGGCTGCAAAATGTCAGGACTCCAGCTGCATTATTTCCAAGTTATGCAACTTGAAACTTTGCTACACAAAGTAGCGCAAAGAAAACGATGCAAAAATGGACTCCAGCCGTCTTTAAGGATTTTTGACTCAAAAACAAATGTTACCTTTGACCCCAGATTCTACACATGGTCAACATTCACCACTTTAAAAAAAAAAAATCTGTCAAATTGATGATAGTCAGGCATGAACATTTTCTTTCTTACATTTGGTGAATTGAGGTGAATCACCCATACAGATATTACTACAAAAAAGCTATGATTTCTAAAACGTAGATGATTCACACGAGTATTTAACCTGACAGGAAGAACTACACAATCACAGCCTCGTTGTGGGATTGGTGTCACCGATTCAATACCAGAACAAATGTGAAATATGGTCGCTATCTCCGCTCCTGTTCCCGAGTTACGGTGCTGAATAACGACCAGTGTTTTTTCCAGAACATTATGATGTCACGGTGCAGTTAAGCTTTGACCTTTGAGGTATAAAATGCCATCACGTCATTATCTTAACAGACATCTGGTGTGAATTTCTGTCACAATTAACGTATGAATTCTTGAGTTACGACCGCAAACGTGTTTCCAGAGGTCACAGTGACCTTTGGCCACCAAAAATCTTATCACCTCATCGTCGAGTTTGAAAAAAGATTAAAAATTCTCTCAGGGTGTTCCTAAGAAATATCACGCTGTTTACAAGGACAAGATGGACAGACAAGCCGTAAACATGAAGCCTCCAGCCGCAGCTGTCACCGACATGGAGGCATAAAAAGGACATTTTTTTCCCTGCCACGGCCACTTTGATTGTAGTCCTTCACCTCCTTGAATCTGCCTCTTGAGGCTCTTGATTCTTTTATTGACACTGCAGTCAAGTGTTGCTCTGGCCCCACTTGGCAATTTGTCTTGCAGCTGTTCCAAACACTGTCCGAGTGCGATACGTCCTCTCTTGTTTTGTCTGAAAGGAAACTTCTCCGAGAATACTTATTAAACCTGTGACCTTCACATTTCTCTGCCTGCTGCTGGAGTTTTTGTCCTGCTTTCGGTTCAAATGAAAGCGGTTTTATGAGGAAAGTGATTTCCATAGAGGGAAGTAATAACCGCATGAATATAAATCTGACGGTTTAGACTGCAACAAACATGTACCAGACTCAAGACCACAAAAGCACAAGCAGCGTGTGATTTGAATAACAAATGAAAAGATCAAATTGGATTTTTGGATTTTTTTTTTTTCGTCAAAAACGGGGAGGAGAGGATGAAAAATCGGAATTGGGACACTTTCAGCTGCAGTTCTGGCTTCCCAAATTCAACTCATTTCACCCAATCAACAAAAGTGCAGTCGCACACAAGCGAAAACAGTCACTTCTTAACAACACTGCTGATCAGTTTTTGGTGTGGGTGAGGTCACCTGCTGCAGACTAAAGGAAGCTGAATCCTTCTCATCAGTTCACAAACCAAACTTCTGTCAGCTTGAGCAAACATAATATCAACTGTATATATCAGGCATCCAGTTGGGAATCATGCTTATACGTCAACACAGTCAGAAAAATAATATATCGCAACTAAAGAAATCACAACAAATACACCGACAGAAGTAGCCCCAGCAACTTTGATTAAACTTGAGTAGAATTCTTCTCTCTATGTGAGACCCACTCACTGGCTCCCACTTATACACAACGTAGCATACAGTACGGCCTTAAGAGAGTGCAAAGCATTTCCTGGAGGACTATTCAGAGAACCTGTCTGGTTCTTTCTTACTTCTACCCTTCACATACCATATGGTGCACAGCAGCTCGAATACTGAATTGGAAACTGTCAGAACTTCAGTGTAGTATCACTCTCTGATTCTTTGAGTGGTGTTACTGCTTTGAGTTTAATTTAACTAAACAAACATTGAAACCTTTGTTACATGTTTTCTGGCACAACAATTTCGAAGGTTGATGAATTTCCATCCATCCATTATCTATGCACTGCTTAATCCTCACCAGGGTCGTGGGGGACTGGAGTCTATCTCAGGGTGAAGGCAGGGGACACCCTGGACAGGTCACCAGTCTATTGCAGGGCTACACTCAGAGACAGACAACCAAACACACTCACATTCACACCTACGGACAACTAAGAATCACCAATTGACCTCAACATGTTTTTGGACTGTGGGAGGAAGCCGTAGAACCCGGAGAAAACATGTAAACTCCATGCAGAAAGATCCTAACCAGGAAGCAAACCGGCAACCTTCTGGCTGCGAGGTGACAGTGCTAACCACTGCCCCACCTTGTAGCCCTTCATAATAAATACAATGCATATTTCCACGTTATATGTTTGGTACACAGCAAATGAAGGAGATAACAACATGAATTTACATTTTAATTTCAATTTCCCAGATAAGATGAAGCGATAAGTCGAGCAGGAGAAGAAGAGCCAAAGCCAGAGGAATGTGTGAACCCGTAAAGCTACCTCTAAGTAGCATTAGTTGAAATGGATCAACTTCAACATATTTAGATAAAAGAACAAAAGTCATAATAAAGTGTCTGATGCAACTCTGGGAACGATGTGAGACGATGTTGCTTAGCAACGGGGGATAATTTCTTTTTGGATGACTAAATTAAATTTGGCAAGACAAACTCAAGACTTCTGTCTTTTTAGGTTAATGCACAGTGTTCTACTGCGTGAAAGGCAATGACATACAAGATTGTGCTTCACTGTGAATTGTTGGTGCTGCTCAGATGCAGCCTTGGAGTGCGAAGGCTGAAGGCTGAGTATAATAGATCATCACAAGACTGCCAATATCTCACAGTGAACCATCCTCTGTTTTATGTCGTCATTTAATTTTGTCGTCTTTCCACTCCCTGGGAACTGAGGCCAGTCAGACTGATCTGGATACAGAGCAGATACTCACACACAGTGGAGGCTCTTTCCTCAGAGTGGTTGCACAGTGCCGGGCCTGAGGAGAGTTCTCCGGCTCAGTGCACAGCTCGGGAACAGCAGTGAGATGGGGACCCTTCCCATTGTCCCAGATATACAAGGCAACCTGCAATCATACAGACCGATCCAGTCAGGTGCATGAGCTGAGGACAGGATGTAATCTCTGAGACATTAATGATTTTTTTCTTATAAAAAAAAAAAACTGAAAGGAAAAGATGTGCTCTACTTTCTGCATTCCTTTATAATAACTGCAACAATTTTGCTCTCACAACAAAATTCCACGGAGAGTATTTAATATTTAAGATGAATACCAAAAAGAGATAAAGAAGAGGATAGAGGGGGAGAACCTGAGAGCTGGTGAGTATTACGATATTTCTTTCTGAAGAGGAGGAGAATAAAATCTAGGGCTTAGCTTAAGTATTCTACAGGGGGAAGATGGAGAAGTTACAGTAAAAGAATATATAATGAGGATGGCACAATCAGTGCCGTCTCAATTGTGGCAACTGTCTGAAAAGAACCAGGAAACTGTAAACTGTGATGTTCTGCTGCCTGGAGCTAAACTACCGGCAGTGAACTGGATTGACATTGATGATTCACACAATATGTGACAAACGTAGTAGAATTTTAAGCAAATTAACTTGTAAAACTGTTTTTAGCTTAAAATTCCTCCAAACTTCAGCAGAAAAACAACTCCCCCCCTTGCATCCTCTATGTTCTTTTCACTTATGATGATGGTTGTGTACTTTAATTGAATCTCTAGGAGAGAATTCATCACATCTCAAACTGGACCACCTTCCCCAGACTGAGCCTGATAAGTCTGATGTTGTGTTTACCTAATAAGAATCGCTAGATGCTTCCCAGACTGCATTTCAGTGATAAAAAAAAAAAAAAAAAGAGCCTCCATGCCGCACCATGACAATTCTCCAAAGTAATGAGATTTCACTTCAAGGTTAGATGGATTTCATGCCTTGCTCTTTTTGTGCAAATAAATTATAGCAAGGTGGCTTTGGCTTGAGAGTGAGAAATAAGAAAATTGTTAGAAAAATGGCCGAAAACCAGGAGCCTCATCATCTCTTTCCAGACAAAACGGGTCTGAAGGTAACTGTGTGACTTGCATATCACCTTACCTCATGTTTCAGGTCAATGGTGAAGTCAGATTTAAGTGGCTCGTCTCTCACTTTGTTTGCAAGCCTGAAACAACAAATCGCAGACTTTCTAGTGAAATATGCCATACATAAACCTGATCCTTTCTGCTAAATCGTATATGACAGGAACTGAATAACTTGGTTTTACAGACACAAACACATCTACTACACATACTCACCGAACAACCAAGGGGATGCTTAAGGCCCAAGAAGCAGCAAAGTCCGGATATTTAAAGACGGAGGGATTCTCTGCGAAGGCGTAGTGATGGATGATGGTCGACTCCTCGTCACGGAGAGGTTTACCAAGGAACCACTCCTGATAAAAATAAAGTTTAAAAGACATATTTCAAAGTCTCAACAGGTAAAACTAAAATAATTTCACTTCCATTAGAAATTTCAAATAAAGAAACATTTGGGCTTCTGGCCTAATTTCACACTGCACTTGTCAGAAAATCTTTGAAATTACTTCTGATGAGGGGATTTGCTACCAGCTGGGAAAATAATGAGATTTCTTGATAGAACAAGTTTAAAAGATGCCAGATATTGTAGCCACAAAAGGCTCTGATCATAATTCTTGACATATCTGGAGTAAAAATCATCCCACATTTAAGGAGAAAAAATCCTCCAACTGTCAAAGTCGATAAAGTTTAAGGGAACAGATCAACATTTTGGGAAATATGTTAGTCTGCTTTCCGGCGGAGGACTGGATAAGAAGATCACTCTCATATCAGTACAGTACAGCCAGGAGGCAGTTAGCTTGGCTTAGCACCAGCACCTCTAAACCCCTGCTGTAAATCCTACCTTCATAAAAGCTGAAAGCATCCTTCAAAAGGTCTCCAGTTGAGGTGGAAACTGTATTAAAGAGGTGTTTAATTTTCTCATCACTGTGGAGGCTGCAGTTTGTTCTTCTAACATTTTGTTCTTTTTAATAACTCAGAGCAAACTTGGCTCCATTTATCTATTAAACTGGCCTCTAAATACACATATTTGCACCGAGTATTGATTTACGTTTTGTTTACAGTTGTTTATTCAAAAAAAAACTGGCTTTCATGTCTTTCCTTTTTGAGACTACATCTGTTAACAAATCATCAAATGCATAACTACTTGTGCTATGTTTAATTACTGCCAAGCTGCCGTCTAATTGGTAGAACTCAATTTGAAAGTTGTTTCTGTGATGAGCGTCCACTTCCTAAAATATTCTCAACTAATCTTGTCGACACGTAAAACGGAGCCGGCAACACGGATACCTGGAAGAGAAGCTTTTGCTTGTTGTAATGAATCAAGTCATCAGGCTCTGCTGCCACCTCCTTCTCCAGATGAGGTTGTGGATATGCATACAATAATCAGATCTATCTCTGCGTTGGAAATGAAATACCCCGCAGGGTGTAAATTGCCCAACATGACGATGAAAGGGCAAGGAAAAGCAAACCTCATCATTTGCGGATAGAAGTACGTGATTTTCTTGCGGCAGGATTTATAGCAAAGTGTAATTAACATCATTTTTTTCCCCTCTGCGATGGGAACGCTTGTCAACAAGTACAATTAGAAACAAAGAAAAAGCAAGAAAAAAAACCCTGATGACTCTCCAGCGCTAACTATAAAAGTCTGCTAGTCATTTGAATTACTTTAGAAATCCATAAACGAGCAGATTACTGAAGGAGAAAGTTGTTCGGCTGAGCTCGAAACAAAAAAATATCTTTTTGTCCCGACCCTGATGAATGCTTGATTTTATGCAGCATTCGCTCAATATTTTACATTCGACCTACCCTTCCAGCCCATATACTAGAAAAATAATTTCATGAATGGCGGGACATAGTTTGAATTATGCCTACAGCGGAGACAGGAGTGACATGTCTGACAGGTTACGCTGTGAGCTGGTGAGATCAGTGCAGCTCAGCAGCTGCAAAGAAGCTGCTGCCAACCCGATAGTTTATCTCTTAACTGAAGCGGTGATCAACTAAGCCGGAGCTCGAAACGGGGCGGGGGGGAAGCTTTGGTCTCGCTGATTAACTTGGCAGACGGAACAACAAGGAAGAGAGAAACAGAGGTCTATCGGGAGAATCGTATACTTGCTTTATTCTTGTCAAATTTCGCAAGGACTTGGGCAAGGGTAGTCATCTTCACATTTGTTTCCTCCTCAAGAAAGACAATCCAGGATGAGTTTTTCCCAAAGGACTGGGATAAGCTGAGGACACACAGACACACAAAAAACAGAGTTAAATAATAAAAGAAGAATAAATGGAATAGTGGCGTGCGCAAACAAAATGTACAAAAATGAGTTGTTTTTTTTTCCATTTCAGTCCAGTCTGAGGAGCTATTTAAGTGAGGCTCCTGACCCAGTCACATCAAGGCAGTCACAATGTTTTCTCTAGAGGGGAAAAAAAAAGACAAAAAGAAAAACATCACAAGCACACAGACTTCTTTCAGGGAGGCTGGCTGTACAATAGTTTGGTGATGATCTGGGTCCTAAATCTTTGCTATAGATGACTATTACACATCTCCCCAAAACAATCATTCAACACATATTGGGTTTTTAAGAAGGGCCAAGCATGTAGACAACTGTAGCTAATGTCATTATCATGATGTTCACGCCACTGAATAACCGCCGTAATAGGCTTATTGTCACAGTTACAGATGCATTAAGTCGGCATTTAGTGCAATGTGAAGCAATCAATCACAGTTATTGTGTTAGTAATGGCTTCTGAGCAAATGTGGCAAATTAAATGTCCCCAAAACCCAAATATAACCTTCAAAATATCAACTGCAGGAATACAGAGTTTCTGACATTTTTTCTACAATCTTTTAATAAAAGCCAAACTGAGTACATCTTTAGTAAGTCACATCCTCGTCCAACCTTAAGTGTTCAGCGGTACTCACTAAGGCAGCAGAGGAAGGATACTCCAATCGCCCTCATTATCCGATAAATGGTGAAGAAGCGAAACCACTGGCAGCTTCTGAAAGAAGCACAAAGCAGAGATCACTTTCAGTAACACGCAATAGCCACGTAAAGCTTAAGACAATTAAAGCAGCTTTTCTGCAATGAAGGACCCGAGGGTGAGCAGAACGTTTAGGGAGATGGTCCTGGAACTGGAAGGTCAGCAGTTTGATCACTGCTAATGAGCCAGTTCTAGGTCACGCTTGTCCCAGACTCCTAATTTAAAGGACCCCACCAGTGGTTTGTATATTTTTTGCTACACATCATATATCCTGTGCACTAGAGCTCACAAGTTAGCAATTCAGATTTCACATTTAAAAATGTGTTTATCTACTACGACACACAGTTGCAGTAAAACGCAAAAAAATATTCGATTTTTAAATCCTCCATGAGATGTTTAGTTCATCATCGTAAACATTTTTTGATAATTACACTATCAGTGCATGATAATCCAATCCGTGTTGTTTGACTTTTCACAACTGTGTGTGTTTTTTTAAGTATTCTAGTTATTTGATGCACATATTAACTGTATATAAATAATGGGCGTAGCCTCCGAGTCTAAAAAGTGATGCAGAAGTGCCTCAAAAACCTGCATTCTTTCCAACAGCCTGCAGGGGGCGACTCCTCCGTTAGTTAATTGTGCAGACGTCTATGAGAAAATGATGCTACTTCTTCTTTGATCTGCTACTTCAGTAAATATTTTCATTATTAATCATTAGTAACAAAGTTTTCTGAAGACAGCACGACGTTCTTTGTGTAAATTATGGCCCCATTTAGAGTAAAACAGATGATAAAGCAGAGGATGTTTTAGTAGTGTCTTTGAGTTGGATGCAGTCTTTGCTCAAATGCTGAACTCAAGGCTTAAAAACGATTACTGATGGATAACGTCACAGTTGCTACATCCATCTTCTACATACAGTCTATGATTGCACATGGAAAGCATTTAATTCCAGTTCCAGAAACTTGAATATTCTACTTGGAATACTGAAACACAAACACAAATCCAGCTTTCTAACTGGATACTCTGGAATGACCTGGATACTGCTAGAGTCAAGTACACAGGGAAAGGCAGGCTTTATTTGCTAAAAACTACAATAACCAACATACCTGTGACCCTTACGTCAAAGATTTATATTTCAGCACAAAGAAAAAACAGAAAACTTTTGAGGGATTAATGCCAGATTTAGATTGCATGATACTACTGTGCCAGATTAACAGATCCTGGAGTCTAGCCATGTCCTGGCAGAGACATGACAGATAAAACTGAAATTGCCTGTAGAGTTTCTGCTACTGCTTGCCCTTAGAGTCAGAAATAAACTTTGGAAAGAAAAGAAAAATCAACAACAACGAGCACAGGCTATTTCAGGATGTGGGCAGAGCACACAATCGCTTCCAAATGAGAGGAATGTGTGTCAGCAAATTTTTTTCTGTGGTGAGGACAGGGCAGAGAAGGTGTGTGAGGATTGTCTGAGGGAGCCAGTGCTTCACACTGTGAGGAAAACAAAGCAGCAGAGCGTAAGACCCTGTGGTTCATTACAACACGGTCCACTCATCATGCAGGAAGTCAGGGAGAACAGTCTCCTCTCAGCCGCTCCGTCTAACGGCAGCCGGTTTGATTTAGGCGATGAGCCTCAAACTGTTTACACTTATTAATCCCTATTAGTCAGCTGAGGTTTGTTGTCTCTAATCTAATTACCTTGGAGTATAATCTTAAAATGAATCGCATGACACCTACTATGTTTTATTAAACTGTTCTCTACTTGACATTCACACCATCGCGGCAACATAAAAAGAATAAGAAGGAGAAAAGTTGAATCAAAGAAGCATATTCTTCAGATAATAATGCAATCTCAAAAAGAGAGATTTTGCATCGGAGAGCAATTGACATTCTTCTGATAAAGGAGGCATTCAAAAAGAACGGGCGGGTACTTTTCTGTCAGTTGTGTGCAAGCTGCAAGCTCCTAATCAACACATAAGAGCCGGTCCTTGTGAGGACAAGCTTGCAACGAATAGGACACTGATTGCTCGGTGACTAGGGAGACAATGGGGGTCAGTGAGACCTGGTTGTAATGGAGGGAAGAGAAACTATGGTTTCAGCCAGAGGAGGGGCTGGAGGGGAGAGTAAAGAAGTAGCAGCCGGCTGTCAAATCCACTTCAGCAGTCAAAAATGACTAAAAGGGTCAAATCTCTAATTGGGGAGCAGGTTTTCAATTTAAAACATTTACATTAGAGTGGCCCCTTAAATGCATAAATTGTTATAATACTAGCAATGTCAAAAAAATATCGTTTATTCCTCTACCGCCGTAAAGGTTTCGGTTTAATCTCAGTCTGCTGTATTCTCAGCGCGTCTCTATGGATTTGAGCATTGGCTAAATGACAAAAATATGGTGTAAATGTAATGTGAATTCTCCCAGAAGGCAGAATGTCAGACTGAAGGAACATGGGCTTAAAGCAGGCACAGAATACACAAGTTCTGTGGATATCATAAAACCTTCCAGTCAGACGAGGATAAAACTGGAATATCGTCTGTCTGTGTGTGTAAAAACGCTGGCAGACAGAAATACTGATTACACGTACGTTTGCCTGCCCCTGAGGTGCATCGATCAGGTCACAACTCATCATCGATGCTAGCCTGAAATTTTTACAAATTCAGTAAGTTTAAGAAGCTTTAAATCAATATTTTGAGCAGAACTTTCTTCTTATTTTCTGACTTACAGAGAAGAAAGTCAAAATCCAACTGAATGACAGTTTGACAGTTTGACTGAAACCTGCACCTTCTTCATAGCAGAGGACGGGACTTCAAAGGTAGCTCCTCTAATGTCTCCACTGTCTTTCTGTATCTTGACACTGATATCAGGATGTTTTAAAATGTAAAAGCGCATTGCACAAACCTTAACGTGGCTATATACCACAACATGGTGTACATCAAATATGTTGAACAGCTACAAGCTGAGCAAATCTGTTTGGCTTTGATCCTTTCCCTTCAGTAACCCAGGAATACCCTGTAAGACTGTTAAACAGCAGTCATAAGGTTCTGTGTGTTGTGCTTGGGAGGTGGGAGTGAAGTGGGGGACGGCGGGAGGTAACTCATGTTTAGCTATTAAAAAAAGATCAATTGGAGAGTTTGCATTTTATCTGTGCAATCTAATCAGAGTTTGTGCTTTTTTTTATTGTGTATTTGTATTCCGTGACATTGAGCAAAACTGAAATTCAGAGGCACTCACAACTTTCTCATTTTAATTTAAAGCCAATTTCAACCACCTCAAATGAGCATAGTAATGGTTCAGCTTATTATTATTATTATTAGTCATATGTATTTATATGTAAAATCAACATAATCCAAACAACACATGTTCTGTCAAGTACATTCAAAAAGCTAGTGTAAGATATATATGCAAAGGCTGCAGGAAGGGAGGAGGTCAGGGTGGATGATGGATCAACAAAACATCAGATTTTGTCACAGAACAGAAGACTGTTCAATTTCTGTTTTTTTTTTCCCCCGTGGTATCACTTACAAAAAAAGAACAACCCATATATGTTTTTCCAGAAGATATGGAGACGCACTGTATTTTGCTTTTACACTTGGATGACTTCTTGAAGTATAGTTTAACACAAAACTTACGCAATTCTGAAATGGAAAATTAAAAATTCTAAATGTAAATTTATGAAATTAAAGGCTTAAAAGCACAAAAGGTGTAAGTGGAAATGAAAATAAAACATATATAAGAAAACGAGGAAATAAACTATATATATCTACAGTTTATTATGTTGCATCTATATATATCTTTTCATTTTCACGGTCATTGCTCGTTTTTACATTTGCATCTGACATTTCAAGCTGCATAAATTCTAGTACGTTCCATTTGAATTCAGATTAAAACCATCCTCCATGTAGATGTGAACCCAGATTAAATTTTAATTTTTGGCATTTTCTACGATTAAAAAAAGCACAGTTGGAGGAGTCTGCAGTCTCCGTGTAGGCACAACATTCCCTCTCTGAGTGCTTTCATAGCACACTTGAGTCAAAAGGTATTTTCACTCTGAAAACAGTGAACAGATTTTAATCATGAATCTTTGAGTCTTTGGAAAGCTGTCAAGCCTTCGCTGCCATCTAAATCAGTCGCCGTAGTTGCAACAGATGCTAAAAGGGCCGATATACGTGTGAGATCATAACCGCAAATGCAACATGTTGTGTCGAGTCGGTCTAATCTCATGAAATGCGATGCGTTCATTAGTATAACCGAGTGTTTTCATGACAAATCTTATCTACGAGTGCAAATTGATGCCACAATTCATTACAGGAAACGTGAAGCAATTCCACCATCTTGTGAACAACCAACAGCCAAAGTCTGTATATTGGACTACGCACTACCTGAGGAGGTGTGCAGGATAGGACAACAGAAATATAAAAAACACAGATATGTCTTTTGATAGAGTGAACACAGCCAGCAGTTGCTTCATTTAATTTACTGCAATACAGCAATTAGTGATGCTGCATTTGCCATATAACCAAACGGACCATAACTCATAACGCACCACATTTCATCTGACTCTAAAGGGATTTAATGAGAACCAACAACAAGCATTTTGACCTGCAAACGTGCTCTCTGCCTTCCTATTACATAATTATGACATGCTTACTGAAAGTTCAACAAATTCCATTTATTTCCTCTGGTCCTTTTTAAAAATCCAAATATCTGAATTATAAGCAGGCGTTAAAATATTCATGACTGATGAATATACGCCTTTGGATGATCGTCACTTTCCATTAAACATTTACCTAAAAGTGTCCAGAAATGGCAGGCTGATTTGTTGAGGAGAGCGATACATATCTGAACATCAAAGCTGCCCAAATTTCTGGATTTCCTAAATACATAAAATTATAAAGTAAGCAAAAAGCTCAGCCTGGTACATATTCCAAACTACACTTTCATATTTTGAACTTAAATGCACTTCACAAATTTGATCCGGAGGGTTCTATGAATAATTCTTCATACTGGCGTTCAATATTTAAATTTATGAGGACTGTGTAGCGGTGGAACAAATGGCGAACACTTAGCGAAGTTTTTTTTTTTTTTCTATGTAGGGAAATCATGTCGTGTACTTTGGACCAAATGGATTTTAAATTAAAAATGGGATGCTTTTTTAATCATTTTTAAAAAATCAGTGCTGACACCATGTGGCAACACAAACAGCTTACAAGAAAACACAGATGCAACTTCTGCTGTTGGTGAAGATTGTTCAGGACACATATTTGTCCTAAAATGTGTTGTGTGCGAGCCTTCGTGCCAAAACAAGATCATGCTGCGCTTGAGCTAAAGATGACTCGACTCTTACCTCTGTGAGACTGTGCGCCTGTTTGAGCAAATCTTCCCTCCGTCTTTCGGCCTGCCTCACATGGAAGGAGTTGCTTTGACTCTGGATGACGAACACTATCTCCCGCAGGTCTGAGACAAACACAAAGGACAGAGACATGTGGGACTGCTCACATACTGTGAAAAAGGATCATGGCAATCGATGACCTTCTGAGCGCAAGACAAGATAAGAGCCACAGTCTGAATAACTGAGGTGACTTTTGCTAATCTCCATTGTTGGCCTGGTGATAATAACAGCACATCAAGAGCTTAATTGGCTTGGGGAGAGAGTATGTAAATGTCACAGCCCAGACTGTTTTACTTAATAAAACATTAGCAGTCAGAAGAGTGTCTCTCCGAGGGGCCCTAACACCCAAAAGGTTGACACAGCCCAGCTGTCCACTTCTGGCTGAGTGACACAACTGCAATGTCAGGAAAACGCCGTACTGTTCCTGCAATGTTAACGCCAAGGTTAACAGGGAGCGATTAGCTCGATAATGTCTGTTTAAAAAGCGCTAATAAAGACAGCTTCTGTGCTGACAACATATTTGGATTTCATCTTTGTCATTGACCCAGCAAGCTGTAGTTCCTCTTCATGTGAAATCCATTTACAGGGCAGTAATAGTGACACAGCTCAGTGAAGAATGACATTGGCTGCACAAAAACCCTGTGGCTCTTCCGACCAGTACAATCAAGACTAGACCAAAGGACCAGAGGGTGGGAATGGGGGGGGAAAAAAAAAAAATCTGTCATTTTGTCTTTGGCTTTGTACAATTACATCTGACATCTCCTAAATCCTGTAAGCTGTCCCCCACATCAAAATAAAGTCTGTAGCACCTGACCGGAATGACTGTGACAACATACAGGCTTTTCAAGGATTTAGCGCTGAGAGGTGGGAGCCAATATCAGGTGTAAAATACGAAGAAAAACAGAAGAGATGTCAGAGTTGTGACCGGCAGCTCAGAAACTTCCCAGAAATCAGCTGCGGAGGGCTTTTTGTGTCGACTTTTGCCTTAACGTGAGCTCAGACAAACAACAGGCTCCGTTCCAGATAATTCTCACTTTCTTTAGACATTTTAATTAGTTACTTAAGTATTTGCACAGAATACAGCCATAAAGGGTAGACTGTGTCATAAATTATTATTACCAGAAGGAATTCTCCCATGATGCATTGCCAAATTTGCTGACTAAGTGCATTTAAGTGTTTCAAAACATAAATAAGCAGCAGTCACTGCCGACAGGTCTAGTCTTCCCTTTGGAGTAGCTGTGCAAATGCAACACAAGGAAAGAGGGGAGAGCTGACAATGGCGGGATTAGATGGATTGCCTCTGCCTCAATTACACGACTTGAACCAATTCCCACCCCGGGTTCAGATATTAGCACTGGGGTCACGGGGAAACACTATGTCAGAGTACAGTATCTGTGTCAAATCTTTTTAATTAAGTGTTGGTGGGTGTGTCGCTCCTTTGCCCAGCTCATAACAAAGATCCCATTGATCCTCAAGTCCCGCTAAGGAGGGGAATTACTTGCTAAATCTGAGCATGTCCATCTCCCAGCAGATCTAACCTCAGCCGAGAGTCGAGCTTAGAGAGAATACCACTACGCCACCTCTAAATGTCCTTCTGCTGAGTTTGCTAAATGAATGTGTGCTATGTGTGCGTGTGCGTGCATCTGGCTTCATATAAAGCAGTGCATTTTAAAGCCCCAGGTGAGGTACCGGCCTCTTGATACTGCACAGTACAGCAATAATACCAGCTGCAAGAGACTAGCAGCAAAATCAGATAAGCAGTTTGCCAATCCCTCATTGTGTAGATAATGCGCACCCTATGTCAAAGGAAAGGACAATGAGGGGTAAAAAAAGAAACTAATTAAAACTGAATTCGCTGGCCTCGACTCCACACTAATGGGTTTCGATTAATCATCTAACAATGGGGAGGAAAGCGGAAAAGGAAAAAATCCTCTTATAGTGCCCTGCTTCCTTCACCTCTATCATTCCTGTGTCCTTCTGCTTTCAGGTAAAATCACCTTTGTGCCCTCCCTTGATACCCGTGGCAGTGCAACAACACAATCAATACATCCACCTGTGCTTAATTATAGGATAAAGATTTAAAACAACGCCTTCGGTGCCAAAGATGTCACAAAACGCTTTTTAGTGGCTAGGTGGGATTATATGCCTGCTGGCTGAGACAAATATAGATTTCACTAGAGGCGGCTGCATATTCACAATGTACATGGATTGCAAAAAGCACTTTAAGAGGTTTCCGGTTCTGGAAGGTTGGTGACTTAGGCTAAAGTGGGTGGAGTGGTTGGTAGCATATGGTAGGTTGGAAGTGCTGAGTGGTAGCTAATTGATAGCTACAGTGTTGCTAGGAAATTGTGGTGCTCGGGTGTAACTGCAGCAGATGGTTATTAGTTGTTTGTTGTTGTGCTATCTGACAAATGGGAGGTACTTCAGGTCCTCAGAGGAGCTATCGCTGACTGTTCCAAGGGCAAAACAGAACACCAGATGTTATCACGTTACTTTGCTGCTTTGCTGTCCAAAGAAGTTTAAAAGCCAAGTTGGTGCACGTCTTACAAAAGGATATTAGAACCGACTGACTTTCTTGTTTTTTCCCCCCCTTATTTATTTGCATACTTTGTGTTGTACTTGTAAATTCCCACACTAGCAACATGGTTCTAAGGGCTCCGTGATCTTCAGATGATGAGTCTTACTTTAGGTATCCACTGATCACCATCAGGTTCACATTTGTGGTTTAAATGAAATGTCTCAAAAACAATTTGGACTATACAATAAAGTCCTCCTCAAGATAATTAATGAGATGTAACGCACCTTCTGATGTGACCCCCCTCACGAATTCAAATCATTCAATAGTTTGATTTATGGCTAGTACATCCTCACAATAGCGCTAACATGCCTGTAGACTAGAAGTCTTCACGGGTTCACAAATTCACAAATTCATGCCCAAGACAAGTGGCAATCTCCAGGGCATCGCAGGAGTGCACAAACGGCAGTTCCTCAAACGGCCACTTGAGGCTGGCCCCAAAAGAGAATCGATCCCTGTAGACCTCCATGTTAAAATGCCAGACTTTACAGTGGAAATAAACATGTTTACAGCCTGGTACAGAAGTCGGTTTTGGTCTCGACAGTTAATTTCCCCGTTTACGACAGCTGTAAGGCAGGTGAGAGAAAATGGGTCGGGCACTGCCAAGATGACACTGAGTTTCAAAACAAAGGCTTAAAAAAAGGGTTTGTCCATCTCTATATACAGTCAGTGGCCCAATCCAAAAAGACCTGGAAACATACTACCCAGAATGTAACATCTGTAGCCTTCTCCCTTCTGCCTGACTCTGACACATCGGCCCAGTCCCAATGTCAACACTCCCAGACTCCGAGGCGTGTTTCTGCTAAGTCCGTGAAGGCTTAAAGGCTGTCCCGCCATCAAATTGTCAAGTGCATCAGAGAGCTTTCGCAGACATTTTCATTTCTTTATGCACACTTCAAGTCCATATTTCTGCAGATTTTGCTTGAGGGAATTACCCACAATTCATAGTGTTATGACTTGAAGCATGGGGTTACTAGAGGAAGCCCTGAAGCATTTTTTTTTTTTAAAAAAAGGTAAACAAACAAGCATGAAAGGAGAAACCGGTCTGAACATCGCAAGAAAAAAGTGCTTTACATATATCTATAAAAACACACATCTCACTGCTGATTCATAGCCAGAACTGTGCAGAGTTGTTTGTCCTTGATGATGTGATGAAATATGCTTTTCCTGAAGTCTCTTGGCCCTGAACAAAGTAAAAACAGGTAAATAAAATGTCCCTAACGGACAATAGTGCAAAACAAGCTTTGGTTCCATCAAGGTAACGTGATATGTCACAAAGTGCTGCCCCTATTCTTCCTCACTTAAGTCCGTGAGGGTTTTGTGCTCAGGCCTGAGGGTGGAGATTGGAAATGGACCATTTAATCCAACCTTGTTGCCAAGAAAGTTACGAAATACATCCAGGTTTTCTGCTGTTCCTCTCTTGCTGATTGAAACAGCACAGCTAATCCACTTGTTATTTCAGCTTAAGGCCTTGTCCACACTAATAAAGATCATTTTTAGGAACAGAACATTTTCCTCTACGGTTGGGCCTTTCATCCACATGCAAATTGCACTTTAGTTCAGTCAAATGAAGATGTGTATGCGTGTGGACTTGTGGGGAGTTTAGAAGCCCGTTGTTGATTTATATAAATGAGCGACAGCAGCAACAACGGTGGATATATAACCGTTTCTTTGCATTTGGTCAGCAAAAGCGGGTACAAGTTTATGACTTCACTTGGTTTTGCTGCCCCACTTCCCCTGCATACCAAAGCCTGTGTGTCTGCTGTGCCCAATGTTATTTGGTCCACAGCACCTGCAGTTTAAAGTCTGCAGAAATGATGAAATGACATGATGTTGTCTTTGGTATTTGATGTATCATTGATGTATAATGGAGGGGCATCTTGTTAGAGTGTTTGTAGTCATTTTTGTGTTCTTTTTATAAAATAATGGCCTTGTGGTCAGACTTTTTATTTTATTTCATTTTAAACAAAGGGGAAAAAATACCCTTCTAGAAAAATGTCCAGATGATTGTGGACAAGGTCTAAACGTCCACTTGTAGTCATGGTGATGGATGACAAGTGCGACTGGTTTTGCAGTTTTACTGCATCGAGGATAATAAAAATAACTTTCACTGTTTGTCCTTTTGAACTATAATAACGATTGTTGGGTCATTGCCACAGCTACATTAGTATTGTTAATGTCAGTATTCTTAACGTATAACTCTCAATATACAGGGACTTGCATCATTGTCAGTACAGTTGGGTCTTCTCGGATCCACTCACATATGTTCAAAACAAACACAGGAGACAAAAAATGGAACCCGACCAAGACCTGACTGACCGTGGACCTGAACCCGTACAGGTCTTAGGATCTTGGCTCTCTCATCTAATAGGTCTGCTTACTTGTCTGCTTATTGCTATATTTGTGAAGGATGCAGCCGCATGTTTGCACTCTCTGTGGTGATTGTTTGGGTGACTGTGCTTGACAAGGTGTATTTAACATTTGCTTGGATACTCTCACAGTTGCCACGCAGGTAACGTCGTAAGTGTTAGTCAAAGGAGCTGTATTATTAGCAGCAGACTATTTCCAGAGGTAGAAGTATGCAATCAATTCATCGGCTTAATTATAGTGCAAAGATGTGAAGCAGCACCCCTGGTGCCAAACACGCTACAAGGTGCTTTTTTTTCGGCAGTTAAGTGAAATTATCCAACGATCCCTTCTGACTGAAAATAATATGCCTTGAATGAAAGAAATTGAAGGTTCCTGAGAAGATGAAGCCAAAGCTCTGGATCCCTTAGCACAGATGATTTTATTTTGCCAGGTCGATGGAACTAGAAAGCATGAGTCTAGTGTTCGTTTATCTCCCCTTGTTCAGTATTCCACAGAGGCCACTCCATAGAAAGAAAAAAAAAAAGACTGTATCAGCCTTGAAATATATTGGATGAAATGAGACACGGGAGAATTCTGCCTCGTTCTCTCTCTCTCTCTCTCTCTCTCTCCGATCTGATGCTTTTCTCAATGCATGAAGCCACTCTTTAAAGGCCATCACCATCTGGTCTATGGCAAACTCTGCGTGAAGGCTTTGAGTGTTTGTGTGTACACGCTGCTTCAACATCGCTGCATATAAGGAGGCTGAGGATCAGACTGATTAAAGAATCAAGGCTGATGAACTAAAACGTGTTTGTATTTCTAGGAGGAGCAGTAAATATGTGCACTCGAATGCAGATTGTGAGCTCTTGTAGTGGCCTGGCCGGGCAGTGTTTTCACCTCACTGACACAAATCAATAGTGACACTTCCTTAGAGCGGGATTGCAGATGTTGCCAAGTGGCAGAGGAGTTGAGAGCACACTGACCTCTAGGCACTCCTGCAGCTCTGTCATCTCCATCAGTATCACAGAGCAGGTGTGTGTAGTCAACAGAACTGTCACAGGAATGTTTCATTTCAGCCCGGAGTAGCTCTGTCCCCACAGTTAAAGGAACGCACGTCCACGGCAAGGCAGCAAACCGAGAACACGTGACAAAACGAATGTGTGTGTGAGTCTGAGAGAGAGCACAATTTTAATTCTAAAGGAAATATGAGTGGAATAAGGATGGAGAGCAGATCAGTAGTGCAATTTCAATGACAAACGTCTGCAGGAATCTACAGGGATAAGATTCCTGGGATGGGGGCTATTAGGCTGTTGTGGGAACAATGAAACTGTCATGACGGATCCAGAGCTCTTCATTTCCAGCACGTAGCCAGACATGACAGAGGATGTCAATAGCTCATTTCCATAGTCGGCAGGCCTAACTCCCCATCCAGCAGCTGATGGTGCTGGTGTAAAACCTGCTACACTCCAATGACTCACATCATTGGACTCCCCGAGACAAGATGGCCCAGAATCACCCTTCTCCGAAAAATTCCCCCTCCATCCCTCCCTTCCTCGCGTCCAAAAAAAAAAAAAACGGAGCATCCGCGAGGCAGAGTGCACTGAAGCAAATTGTGTTGCAGTTTTCTGACCAAACTAACCATGACCGTCACACCAGGCAGGACCAAGATTTAATAGCCAATCCACAGACATACCTTGATATTCAATCTAGTAGCTTGGATTCAGTGCAGCCAACTTCTCAGGCTGTTGAGGGTTTGATTTAGATATAAAAATAATTTACTTTCCCTATGGGCAATCATCTAGCGTGGAACAGGCCTATGTGTCACGCAGCAAGTGAAATGATTTTCTATCAGCCTTCGTCTCCTATTAATACAGACTTTTAATTGCCTTTGCAAAAGATCAATAGAGCACACGGTGTATTTAACTTTTAGCTCTCTGCTGAAAAGGTCAGCATCAAATATGTCTTAATAAAACGCAGAGAGGAAAACAGCAGAGAGGCGGAAGATGGAAGGGGAGTGAAATGAGGAAGGAAGCCAGCAAAGAGAGTCAGATGCACTCCAACTGGAGGGAAAAAAAAAGAGAGAGAGAAGCATGTGCATGAGAAAGAGAGGAAATCCATCAAAGGGTAAAGACACCTTTCTATAAAAAAATTAGCTTCTTATAATTCCCTGCAGGTAATAACACGGAAACACACAGAAAACAAGCAGACGGCAGAGAGAACACATGAAGCTTTGGAAAACACCGGTCTCCATCCTGTGATAATCTCACTCATTAGAGGTTCTCTGGAGTTCATGACTCCATGGACAACTCTGCTGAAGACTAATGAGTGCCGAACTCAACCCTTAAACCTCACTTAGAATCAATAATTCAGGAAGCTCAGGCAATTAACGCTTAACAGATTCCAGTTTTTTTCTTTCTTTTTTTTTTTGCTTATGAAGCCCATTCATTATCTATAATAGTATTGGATGAGTGGAAAATGGACGAGATACCACTTGAAAATAAATTTGCTTTTTTCTACATTTTTTTGGGGGGGAGGAGGGAAGATGCACGATTTCATATCCCATTTGGCAAAGTGCTGCCACCGCTTGTGACATTTTCTCAGGATGTGCTGTGTGATGTTATTTTAATTTGGAAAAATAAAATCATCAGCTGTGTTTTGAATTATAAATAAAAGGGAGCAGACACAACAGAGGGTCTTTTTCACAGGCAAGCGGCTGTGCGTTCTTCGGAAAAGTGAAAAGAAAAGACAGGGAAAATAAGGAATAGCAAATACACAGGAAGAGTTCAGTCAACATCTTGTGAACATTGCGCCTCGTTGAAGATACAGTGCGTATCCTCCTGGCCTGGAGAGGCTGGCACTGAGCCGATGCATAAATATAATATTGCTGCAGACGGGACAGTAACACTGCTTTCTGAGGGTTAATTATTGCTGTTGTGCCAATCTGATTTAAAGTCTGGCCTTCTGGCTTTGCTCCGTAGCAAAAAACCCATTCATTGTTGTGCTTCAAAGTTTCCTTCGCTCTCAACAATCTAACGTTAGATTTAAAAGAAAAAATCCTCTTGTAAAAAAAGCTTTTGGCAGTGTACCTTGCATCTGCTGTTTCTTGTGCATTTCTCTGTCTCCCAGAGATAAAGAAAACAACTCTGTAGCTAATTTATTTTTCTGCAACATCATCTAAAAACATTAGGTTGGTGCTGCTCCCCTAAAGTCAAAGAGCAGGGCTTATTCTAAAATTACATTTTCTAAAGTTTTATACTACGAAACAGATAGTGTCCATGACTAAAATAAACTGCAGAAAGGGCACAAACGCACCACTGTGGCACCATTAGGACATAATGTAACTCATGATGTCGGTAATAAGGTTTCTTTCCACCTCCACATACAAGAAGTGCGCATCCATTCTCCAGAGAATAGCATTGGAATCTAATTTTAGCTTTTTTTTTTCTTTACTTTTATTTTATTCATGTTCTGCACATCAACGTCTCCCCCGCTAGACGAGAAAGACACAATCTGACCAACATAACGCAATCCTGAAAGGGAAAATGTACGACTTCTAATGCAGCGAGATGTGATTTTCTTACGAGGTCTCAGTAACCTTTTGGAACACGTCGCAATGTGAAATCAAGAGGCAGCCAACGGTGACACGTCTGATTAAAATTTGTGTTATCTGCACTGCACTAAGATGAAAAACAGTCTACTTTAACTGTCTAAATTTAAACTTACACAGAATATAAAATCTGCCTAATAGTGAAGTAAGTAATACATTAATATGAGAGGAGCGAACAGCCAACTGGATTCAAGTCAAAACTGCCTCATTTAGACATTACGTAAGATATAAGAACAATATTGCCTTGGATCTACTTAATTAAAAAGCTGATCTTGGCAGACAAGACAGTAAAATCTCTGAATCAGGTTAAACTTTAGAGCAATTCTTGTCTAGATGTTTTATCTTCACACTGCGCATGTGTGCCCGGAACCGCCTCCTTATAAAGTTGCTTCAGTCGAAAAAGTTTCTGCATTATTATTCATTACCGTGACGTCTCCTCTGTGACACTATGCATATAAAGCATCATTCTATCTGTTCTATCTGTTTCTTCTCCAGACTCCGAGTCTGGAAGTGAAGTGACTGAATTGATTGGGCGAGACAGCCGAAGGCTTTACAAGATTTATTATGATGTTGTTTTTTTGTGATGCTGAAGAATTTAATGGATTTTTTTTTTTTTAATCTTGTAAACTGATTTAGAGAAGAAGAAGAAAAATGTCATGTAACATTAGTGTAATAATTCAGAACTGGTAAACTCATTTGAATACCCGTGCTCTCGTCAGCTGGCAGCACATTTCTGATGGCACAAACCTAATCTTGACAAATAAACATGTAGAAAACAGAGTTATTCCATTTGTTGATTGCACTGTGGGAGGTACTGTTACATTCAGAAGGGACTTGAAGCCCGGGGCAGTGATTGAGAAAATCTTGCATGCATCTAAGAATGTCTCAGCACTCGCATTTTAGCGGCGCAGTTATGCATCTTTCTATTGTGGCTGGTCTGAGCAATTTCCCTCCCCGAGGCATTTATGTAGGTGATGTTCTCTGAGGTTTCCGCAATCTGTGTTACTGAAATGTAGCATGCTGCATTTTTAAAAGCACCGCATGCAGCACAATATGGCCAGAGGAATCACACTGGCTTTTGTTTGCTCTGAAGATACGTAATGATGTGGACACATCAGCAGTGTGTACATGCTGCACATAATGCCTCACTTTGCAAGCTGAAATGAGACATCTTTCTATTTAGACAATGTCCTCCCTCTAAAGAAAGACTGAATAATTACATCCAATACCATTCTAAAGGTCACCAGCACTTTTAAAATAAATGAGTCAGTTATACCTTTTGATGTTAGTTGTATTGTTTAAACAATGGGAAGTCTGACTCTCCGTTATCCATCTTTTAAATTTCTTCCCACAAGCAACATTCTCTGCAGGCGAGCGTAGCTTTTCTGGTGTGACAAAGGGAATTACTATGGCAGTGCCAGATAGTATAGCTCCATTTTTCAGATAGCTGTCTGTTTGTATTTCCTCTCTGTGCTGAGGTGCCAAATGAGAGCATTATGAAGTTGCTTTTGTGTGCTTTTGCGTCTGTGGTGACCCAGTTGAATGAACAGGCAGAGGTCCAGGAAACGGGCTCCAAACTCCTCTGCAGGCTCCCGAAAATCACTCTCAGATGGTGATTGTATGAGCCCCCTGAAGCATGAAAGGCATGCATGAGATCTTTTTATTTGCTCTACTTATGAAATTCCTGGTTGCTGTCAAATCGATGAAGAGATGGGACTGTATTTATGAGGTCTGACAAACTCTAAAGATTACACTTTCAAGGGAGAAAGCAGACAAAAGCCCACTGTAGTGTTTTAAATTTCACACACTCCAACATTTTTCGATTCAAGGGCGACTGTTAATGATTTTATCAAGAGATAATGTACCCCATCTCTTTGGATGCAGTTCTTTTAAACTGAAAAAAAAAAAAAAACTCGGTAATAGCTCAAGCCTTTGAATGTCATCCAAGATTACAAATTAGTTCTACTGATGACTGATCTCAAATATCAAACACAGTAACAGAGTTCAAAATATGACACACACACTATGAATAGCAGCTTTGAACACAAGCAGGCTACAATCAAAGACAGCGATAATATAAGTGACTCACATGATACAGACACTGGTAAAATATACACATATTACTTCTTTTACATTATATGTCAGTTATTGAGGCTGCTTTCGATCGCTGCCTGCAACAAAAACGTGCTAATAACTTTGTGTTTACACTTAGTCCATCTCAAATAATCCAGCTTTTAGAATTATTTCTCCTTGGCCATCTCTGATTTGCCTGAAGTGCTTATAGTATGAAACATGGACATTTATAAAGATATTTAGGATACTTTAGTTGGATATATCAAATATTTTATGACGTCTTTTTTAAAATTGCTTTTTGTCCAGTCCAGGTTTAAACAGGTTTTTTTACACATTGGAATTTGAGGCTGTTTTTAATGATAATATCTCTGAAATTATTGTTATTAATAAGATAAAACCTTGACATTTTGAATGAAACCATTTTGAAACTCCACAGCTCTATTATTTCTGGATTACGCTATCGAGCGATATTTTTGCTTTTGTCGTACAACCTGTTATACCTCCTCAATTAGGTATGAAATTTAAACAAGAATTTTTTTTTTTTTTTCCATTTACGTGACCAAGTGTTAAATATGACAAATATTCTAAAAGTATTTTATACATTTATACTACATATGGTTCCGAAAAGATCACCAGTTGACTTTAGTATTATTATTTTTGTCAATATGTGTTTAGAGATGGGTTGTTTTTTTATGTATATTTGAACTCACCAATAATCACACAATACTCAATCTGCTTTTCCAGTATTGCAGACACAGAATCAATGGCTTGATGAGAAACAACAGTGAAAACTTCAGGCTTTTATCTTTAATAGTTCCTCAGATAATATCACCCAAACATAGCTTCAAATTTCAAAGTGTGAAAAAATGTCCTAAAAATGGGTTGATGGGTAATTCCTAAAAATAAAAAGTAAAAAAAATCTCAGAGAGCATACATGTCAAGCAAAAATTTCACAAATATCTTTATGATTATCCATATTTTACAATAAAAAAAGATTAAAACAAAAATTTAAATGGTCAAACCCAGATGATTATAGACGGAACAACCCCATAGACGTACAATATTTACTTGGACTTAATAAGTATGTGCTCCAGAGATCTTATTACTGAGTAAATATGGCGGTAGTTAACAATCACACTCGAATACAGTTTGGAAATCTTTGTTCAAGAGTGAAGACTTTCATTTTAAGTGCATGATTTCTTGTTTTCATGCTGAGATGTCGTCGCGCTCTGTCTCCACACTTAAACACTCCCAGCTCAAGCTCAGATATACAGTAATGCTGCTTGAACATATTTCTGGGCTCCAACTTAACCCCCCAAAAGAACTCCTCGCATTAGAGTTGCTTCTGTTCGCCCTTAAAACTTCTGCTCTCTGAATTTTGTGTAACAGGAGGGCCTGACAGCTGAGTGGGCAGGGCACATGCCGCATGGGCGCAAATGCCCAGAGGAGCGAGTCCCTGATTCGATTCTCAGGCGGCCGGACCTTTCCTGAACATCACTCCACTGCTGTTTAATGGTTTATGTTAGATCCTCCTTCTTTTCCTGAGCAAGGTGAAGCTGTACTTTACTATAAAATAGAACAGAAATGTGAGGCTGCTGCTGAGCTTTTGAACTGCTACAAAAAATGCAGCACATGTATATTAACCGTCTTTCATTTCAGAAGCCATACTAAAGAGATTAAAGCCCTGAAAGAGGCAAGAGGATGAACCAGAGCACGAGGGTCGCGCTTAGAGGTAAAGCGAGCGCACGCCAGGTGGCAGGGAAAATGTCATTGGTGAACACCGTATCTGGGCTGTTCAACTGAAGTGTTATTTTTGCATTTATTACATAGCTACAGTGAAAATGGAGCAGAAATACAGGCAAAGAGAGCAGCGGAACGATACGCAGTAAAGGTCAGGCCACCTGCGAATCAAACCGGGGACTTGCTACTTGGGAACTGCACCCATCTGACATGTGGCCTAAACCACTCTGGTTCTCATGTCATAACCTGTTATACACAAAAAAACTTCGAGAGCAGGAACAAGACATCTGAGAGCAGAATTTTCGCCGGGGAACAGAAGCAACTTGAGGGAGGACAGAAAATGTGTGGAAGCAGCAGCAGCATGTCTGAGTGAAGGCATCCAGTTTGGATCAAGAGCAGAGCAAATCCACATGTGAGCAGGGACCACTGGAGCGAGAGTTTTGAGAGAGCGTTAAAATATCTTGACCGTAAAAACTAGATAAATTGAACGAATATTCCCCTTTAATAACAACACCACCAGAGGTAAAAAGACAAGAAAAGCAACTACTGATTGTAATTTTAATTAGAATAAACCCACTAAGAAGGTTTCTTATGGCTTAACATTAACACTACTAACAGGTGAAGTGAAGAACATCGATCCTCTCATTCTGCTGGAAAACCTTGGATCTTTGCATTCATGTGAACATTACATTGACACGTATCAGCCACATTAACATTCCTGCAGACTTCCAATGACAAAAGCTCTCTGTGATGCAGTGGCCTCCCTCAGCAGGACAATACGTCCATCTGGACCTTAAAAAAACTGCTCAGAACAGCTCAAGGTGCTGTTTTTGAGCAGTTCAAGGTGCCTGATTTGGTCCCTTAACTCCACAGATTCCAATTTTGAGCATCTACAGGAGGAACACGTCTAATCTATAGAGGCCCCAAAAAACCACACGACCCAGAGATCAGCTGCCGACATCCCAGAACCAAACACCACAGAAAGACCTCCACAGGTCCAGTGGTGGCTGATCAGTGTAAATACAGTGAGCGTTATTGTTGCTGGGAAAGAAAACATCAGCCTAAGAAAGAGAAGAACAACATACCACCAAGCTGTAGCTACACAACTTTAAAATTTTGATTTAATCCTGTGAAACCATGACAAAACCTTCAAGTAAGACCCAAGTTGACGTAAGTGAAGAACATGGAGCAGCCTTTAGGTTCTGTCATCGTATCAACTCAGAAATGACGTCTATTGGACAACATACAGCATTAGGGCTAGTAAAGTATGTGCAAAACAGAAGTCACATAGTATTTTGCATTTTGAATATATATATTTTTTTCATTTTAAGTTTAAAGCGGCTCATTCTAGTGGCTTCTTTTCATGATATGTTGTTTTAGTTATAACTCAAAGGACATGAAGGCAAAGTCTGTGGTTTCCTGTATTTAAGTTTCCCTCTTAAACACACCTCTGTTAACCCTTTACTTGGCATGAAGGTTGTAAGAAACAACATTGCAAAAGCACCAAAACAATATTTAACAGTGCACAATGACTGAGTGATTGGAACATTAACACAATATTAGGATTAATGTGTAGTAATTATACATAGTATGTGCAGTATATTCCTTGTGTGTGTGTTTGTTCTCGTAGGAGTACTTATAATTTGTAATTTAATTATGGAGTTGAACGTGTTAAAACAAATCATCCGTATTTCATTGAATCTTTTCCTTCGTGCTTCGGTGAATATTTCCATTGGTGACTCTATTTGATCTATTCTTCTGACATACTTATTCTTACTACTAATTAGATTTTTAAAAAAAAGACTTACCCAGTTGATTGTTGTGGATGACATGCATATCATCTTGGCTCTGAAAAAGACAGAGAGACTTGTTAATAATTCAAATAGCAGTCTTCAAATAATGACCTACATACAACTTTTTTTTTTTGTTTTAACAAAAGATGTAGAAACTGTCGAAAAATTGTCTTGTGTGAAGATGCTCATTTTCTGCTTAATACTCTATTTCCTCTTCCTAATCACTAATTAAGACTTAGTGATACTAAATATGGAATCCCCTATGGGTTATTTGGAGAAATAATGGGCGATACCCCACGTCATTAGTCCTTACTAATTGAGTGGGTTTTGTGCCTCCAGCATTTAAGCTCCGAGCATTCGGCTCAATTAAGGCATTCAGCACTGTTCCACCTCCAGAGCTGTCAGCGCACGCTGCAGACCATGGAGGGATGAGTAAATCAATCACAAGCCGGGGAAACTTTGAAGAGCTGTCTTTCACCTCCATCTTTCAGAGGAAATCTTTCAGTCAAGGGAGAAGGCAAGAATGTGCGAGTTCTGGCTGTTTCCAGAGCTCTAGAGCGAGAGCGGCAGAGTATTAATAGATAATGACAAACCGAGACCTGTTTTGATTTATGACTTCCTCTAGACTAACAATCATTTCACTGGCAAGCTGTTGCACCCTTCAGAGAGCTTAACTAAGTCATAAATTCACTGTCAGTGGGTGTGGTACAGCGGTTACAGGGAATCACAGCATTTTGGTGGCAGTTGCGTGAACGGGCCTATATATAACTCGCCATATCAGCACATTTAGAGCTCTACCAATTTCCATAATAGAGAACAACCTATTAATTTCGCCAATTTTCCTGCCCATGAACAGCTTCCTGTAGCTGTCGTGACTCATTTACTTTTGTAGGATGCGTTTCCTGCACGTCTTATCTTTACCGTAATTCTGGATTGAGCGTTTTGATGAGCACGGAACGAGATGCAGAAATAATTGCGAAAAGTTCAGCTGCTATAAAGATCCATCCACGGCAATGATTTGTGTATGTGTGAGGCTCTCTGTCTCCTCTTATTTTCTCAGGTGATCAGAGTTAGAGGCAAATATATGCACAGGCAGACAAGATCATATCAGGGTGATTTGATTCAGTGGGTACATCAGCTTAATTGGACTCAGTAGCATTAGTCATGCCCACAAGGTTTCTGTCTCATCTTATCAGACACTACTCACTTGAAATCATTTCCATAGCTGAAGAGAGAAGTCACCTCAAGGAAAAAAAAAAATGCATCTCATAAGACAGGAGAATCTGACTCGTTATCAGATAATTACTCTTCTAAAATCTCTTCAACTTGAAAATATACGTTACATAACAGGTTATTATAAGGGAGGGAAACTACTCAAAAAGTGGAGGCGAATTACCATAAAACAAATTAAAGAGTGTAGAAGTTGTTGTTCTATACGGTCGGTCCGACAGAGGAGTGGCACGTGTTTTTATTTTTCCTTCTTCCTGCGTCTCCTTCAGCACAGCTCGGCTCTCCGGCAGACAGGAAACGGTAAATCAGGGCTCTGTGACTGCCAAGCAAAATAAATCCAGACATCTATTGTGATGAATTAACTGCTCTGTCAAACATCACCGATTATATTGATTGTAAACGTGCAACAGTTGGTGAAGCGTGCGTGTCTACAGCGTGATTTTATGTGACTCTGAACAGCACCTAATGTTTAGCGACAGGCTTTTAATGAGAAATCTCTACATCCAGGCACTTAGATGTTCTGTCTTTTTTGTTTTTTCCTGTTATTTTGTCATGAACTCTTGTACTGTTGGCCGCGTTTGAGTTGGTTGGAGAAAAAAAACAAAAAAAAAAAGAATGGAGCCTCCTCATTCATTTCAATTAGACCACTGTTGTTGGCTCAGCGGGGCTCCTGACGCAGCTGCCTCCGGCGAAAAAACACTGGGTCATCTGGTTAAAAAAAAAAAAAAAGAAGCCGAACCTGGCTCGAGCGCCTCCATCACAACTCTGGTTTGGCACTGGTGTGAATGTTCAATCACAGGCAAGTGCACATTCTTGGCAGATGACTTTTTATAGTCACTGATCGCTGATGGTGATGGAGGATAAAAGAATTGTTGCTGTCATAACTGTCCAGGATCCTGTGTTACAGCATTACAAACCTCCGCACGGCATTTTGCCCTTCAAATTCACTCAACCCTGAACTCCTCGGATCGTATTTCATCCTCTCACCTGTAGAAACGCCTCCGCAAACACTGTGCGGTTATTGATGCAACGTGAGTTTCAAGTCTGAACACTTGCTCAAGCTACATGGATTATGTACTTTATCTTTCTACTTATTTAATGCTTGACTTTAGTTTTACCTGTGAAGTAGAATTAACCTCCAATGCACTGTGAATGAGACTGAAATATCTTCAAATTATGTCGCATTATGTTAATTTAGCCTGTTATCTGTGGAAGCAAAATCTAAAAGAAAACAACACAGAAGAGAAATTAAAACCAAAACGAGCTTAGAAATGGTTTTTTATTGGTTTACTGACCTCCATCCTATTATATCGATCAAATATCAGATGTCAGATGGTATAATTCTGGATTTATTTGCAATGTTTCCAAAGATATTACAATAAATATTTAAAAATCGATATAATAGAAATGTTTTTACAGCAGGTGTGTTAACTTCCCCCTGTTTTGAATAGAAATACTCAAAATTTAAACTACTGCAGAAATGATTTTCTGCTTTGGTAGAGGCGGAAAAGTTTCTGTGTATCGATAAAAGCGAACTGCAAAATGCAACGGAAGCACACAGACGCTGGAACAGCGTGCGACTTAAACCTCAGTAAAGCTTCTGCTCCACTGAGGAGACAATAAATAGCGGCAGATGAAAACATCGAATCTGTGTTGACCGCAGGAGGAGACTGCAACCTTCCTCAAAATAGTACATGAAACAAAACACAAATGCCATCTTCCCATAATGTTTTTCACATCGTTTTGCTTGTTTGAGGTCTAACTGGCCCATTTTTTTTTTTCCACGATACCATCTCAATGAACCTCTTTCTTCTCTAAAGGTTTAATGGCAGCCCTCTGGAGGATTAGAGCTTACAATCACCATAAAGCAGTGGATAAAATGTGCATTAATTTCCATTTATTTTGTCTGAATTTGTGGAAACTTTGTTCAAATCTGTGCTACATTAGGCTCAGTAACGTTGATGTGTTGTTAAGTGGATTTTTGAATTTAAAAAACAACAGAAGCAAAGCGAACGAACGCCATTACTCATCAGGTCTTCCCTAAAAAACCTTTAAAACCCGGCTTCTTGGTTGCACTTCATAAAATCCCTGCAGTTGGGTGACACAAGAGCTACAAATCTTTCTCTGCTAAATGATCTAATATTCTGCAGCAGAGTGAACTCAGATGAGGTCCCATATCATTTTTACCATTACTAAGAGATTAATTAGTCTCAGCTCACGGAACCCGGCTCCCCCCTTTTTTTTTTTTTTGGCCTTCTTTGCTTCTGCACACAGGTAACGCTCCCTTTAATCCCATCTGACAGCAGGCTGTCAGCCGTTTGCAGCGGGAATAAGCCACCCATAGGTGTTAAAAAGAAATTGCTATGAGTCTACACTGTCCATCTGAAGGGGTTAGTTTCACCATCCCCTGAGCGCTTTTGATCTGAGGCACCGCAACGCTGATGCAGACAGACAGAAAGATTGTGCCTCGTGTAGTTTAACCTCAGAACAAAGGCGAGCGCCGCGGCGAAGGTATTCTCAGCTGAGGTGTACATGTGTAAACTCCTCGAGATCGACGCTCGGCCCACTCCGTGTGGCGGTTATGAAATCAAGGACACCCGCAATGACAGCCCTTTGATCCCCGCCTTTGATTCGGAGGCTCTTCGCATACATACACAGCGGAGCTCCTGCCCCTTCGCTACATCTCTCGGTCCCCCGAGGGCACAGACGCTTCACTGATGTGAGTGACCAGTCAGGTCACATTAGCTTTCTGTTCACTGATGGCAAGAATGATTCAAGGTTACAGGATTTTTCTGTATTTTGACATGTGAAGGGAAAATGTGTGTGATGTTTGCAGAAGTTGCTTCGCACAAGAACTGGGAGCACTTTAAGCACTGAGGGTTATTTTCACTGTATATTTACATGAACTGAGGACTAAAAATGATCGGCTTCATTTGGGCTTTCAGATCCATTGAGCGGTTTAGGAATCAAAACGTCTTTTGTGTCCCCTCCTCCATGACAGGGTGCCCAGAGAACTGACAGATTAAAATTTCCTTCAATACTCATTTTTCAAACAGAAGCAAAACCTTGTTATGTGTAATAACTTAATGACTTGAAACGTCTGCCGCCCGTGAACATCAGCGGGCTATTCTTGTCAGGTTTTCTTCAAAGGCCCTTTTCTACATTTTGGTGACTTCGATTGAAAAATTAGAAGGGAGAAGAGAAAAAAAAACTGCTGTTAACAGCTTGTTGCCTTTAACTTGCTATTAAGGATGCCGACCTTTGCCACCCATGTGCTCGATGAAGAGGCGAAGGCTGCAACTAACAGTTATTTTCACTGATTACCCAACTGCTTATTTTCTAGTATTATTATTATTATTTAAAGAAAGAAAAAAAAACAACTTTAAATATACCCACAACTCCACAGGGCCCAGAGTGGCTTCTTCTAGTGCCTCGCATTGTTCAACCAGAACAACAAAACTCCGAGTCGAGCCAGTTTACGCTGAGATGAAACGGGAAAAGCGGCAAATCCTCACATCTGAGAGGTTGGAATGAGATGAAGCTTGGCAATTTTATTCCCTATTTTTCTTGGAAAAAAATGACTGAAATGATTAAACAGCTAATTGTTCCGGCTCAAGAGAGACCAAACCTAACAATGTACTACACTAACAACAACTAACAAATATTGCCCGTGCAGCCGGAGCCAGATGAAGCTTATTCCTCTGTGCCACGGAGCCCTGTTGTTGTCCAAAAAAGTATTAAATATGTCAGTGAGTCACCCAGTGATCCACTGCACTGGGTGACATTCTTCACAATGAACACACACACACACACACACACACACACACCAAGGTTTATTGTGACTCAGCCCCACATTCACCATCCTGCTGCTATAAATTCTAAATCGTGCACCAAACATGTATTCATACGCAGCTGAAAAATAGTCCCCTAAAACAGACGCTGTTTACTCCTGTTTGAGTAACATTTGGGTAAAAACTACAGTGCCCAGCTGTTTCAGGAAATGAACCTCTATGTGAAAAGAAAATCTTTGAGACTTGTTTTTTTTTTTTAGTGTTCTCAGTAGGAAGCGACTGGCTCCGGGCCGAGATGCAACAGCTGTGGTTGAAAAGTCAGAAGGTATGGAGAGTCTAACTGGCTGAACTGTTGGTTTTTGTCTTTTTATCTGTGGAGAGCAAATTTGATAAGAAAAACAATAATATGATAACTAATATACGAATCATAATAAGAAAAGTTCAACCAAACAGCTAAATGTACATGACAGGTGTTCTCATTCACAGCAACACTCTGCCTCTGCATCAAACACAAGAACAAGAAGCAATCACGCCGTGGGGATCTCTGTGACCGAATTCGCTCGATGTGGATTTGTTCTGCACGTCATGAAAGTCCCCGCACATCCCGAGAAGAAATAGTACAGTGGGGAGGACTGGGAGATATGAAGCCGTCTATTGTTAGCTAATGCTGAGCTACATGACTGCAGCTGCTGCTACTCATTTGTGCTCCGCACCTAACGAAAACAAACGACACTCTGTAATTATATGCATCCAGTCAAGTTAACTTTAATATGTAATTAACGGGCATAAAATGCAGTGGTTATAGCTTTGGACAGTATCCATAGCAACAAGCGTCATCCATTTGATTAAGAACAAGAGGCTCGGCTTTATAAATAATCCAAAATAAAAGTGAATGAAATGAAAGACTAATGCCGCCGCATTTAAATTTCACATTTGCAAAGTAATGTAATTAGCATGATAAATTACAAACGGCTGATTATTTAACTCTTGCCAGCCAGGTTTAATCTTCAGCTTTACAATTCGGTCACATTAGAGCAGTTTTTAATGTGGCGAGTCTGAATAAGGCGTCTTTGTGCTCCAGATTGTGCAGCATTAAACATTTTGCCGAGCTCCTGATCTCCTGACTTCCCATTTGTAAGAACAGCTTTGGTTAGTGATTCTATAGGTGCATCAGCTGCGTTGCTTCCTCTCATATGTCCGAGCTGCCCTCCTTTATGCGTCAGCCCCAGATGTTGCGTTTGTTCTGCCATTGATTGCAGCATGTGCGTCACAGAGCTTATGGTATATTTGATCATTTCTTCAAACAAATACAGTATTTGCCTGCCAAGCTTGTATGAACATCCTGCTTGTTTTTATTCACCACCCTCTCGTGTTGCTATTTCTTCCGTAATTTTTGCAATTTCTCACTCGGTGAAATAGTTCAGCGGGGGCACTCTCACTTAGTTAGAAGGCCGTCCTCGCAGGGATTCAGCTTTGTTTTTCCAAGCACGGGAAAACTGTTGCCAACAGAGGCGACCAGACCGCACAAAATTGTTGACAGTGGTCCAAATCTGGTTGCCTGGGACAACAGGCAACCGTTACTGTCAAGCCCCGCTGTGTAAGTTATTTAGGGTCACAGTGTGCTCCGTGGCCCCTACATGAGATGGCTGATAGATGTTTTAGAGCACATTTTAGCCAGAACAGTTGAGAAAAAGAGGTTGGTCCCACAAGAAAACATTACTCAAGCTGTAATGCCTTAGTTCTGGGGATGATGTTTCAGTATTTATCAAAAAATATGGCAAGTTGCTCTAAATGTGGCTTATGATTGCTGTGACTGGGAACAAACAACAAACCCTGGGGCCGAACAATTAATCGAATTAAAATCAAAATTGCAATCACATTTGCTATTAACAAACTGCAAAGGCTGCACTTTAGGATAAGGGTTACGCAGCACGTCAGCGCAAGGGTTCAAAGTGTGTGAGAGCTGTTTCAAATTCACGCCGTCCTGCTCGAGTGACAGTCACACTTTTGATGGCGACTGATGTGTTAGTGGTCCGTCGTGTTTTGAATCTATTTCACAGTAAATATTGAATTGAAGCTTCAAAAAAAACAAAAAACAAAATTAAATTGCAACCAAGATATGTATCAAAGTAATTAAATATGTCGCCTAAATTGCTCAGCCCTGGCAAACATTCAAACTAAATGAGTTGCCATGATTGTGTGATTATTTCAATAATCAACTTTTATAAACTAATCGTGTTTAGTGTTTTATAAATGGAAAAACTAATTATATTTATGTATTTTTGATTAAAGACCCCGTCTGAAAAGTATTTTTTTTAACCTTGTTTAATATGTCCATATGCTAGAAGTCCGTCATAAGCAAAATAAGAAGTCAGTGCCATGGCTGAACATTTCCACCTTAAAACTGCAGTGACAGTCTCAAAAACTCAGATTCATCCTTCTGGGGTTTCACACTTATCAAAACCATGAAACCAAACCCATCTGCTTGCCTGATGGGGTTTTCTGTACCAATATCCTTCTTTGGAATCGGTTACTGGTTCGAACATGTTTGGCTGCAACACTACAGCTTGCTGTTCTAGTAGACGAGTTTTACAGCATTTCAGCAAAGTTGTAGGTGAGCTGGTGCGCTCGAGCTGCAGCGAGCGAAGAAGGGGGAAGTGGAGAAAGACGTGAGATTGTACAAATCTGCACACTACAGAGGAAGCAATGGTGCAAAGTTAAGTATAAGCTATTTCAAGTCAGGAAGGGATAATTTTCTTTACAAAAAAAACTTCAAAAATGAGTTTTCAAGTGTTTAATCAAGGACTTTCAGCTCTGTCTATTTAAAACCATATTTGGATACAGCACTAATGTCACTGTTTGATCAAAGCAATACAAAAACACTCCTTAACTAAAGTCTCCTCCTTTATTGTATCAGCGTACACTTGCTTCACAGGCTTACGACCAGTTTCTCTGAAAGACACTTAACCTGCAATGTACGAAAAGCCCTAATGTTCCTTGAGAAAACTTTATGTTGTCAGAGATCCTGAAAACACTGCCCAAACACCGTCAGAATTTGTGAACGTCCTTGCAGCGTCATTATCTTTGAGAGAAAGATTTTTTTTACCTCTGTGACCCGGCAGCTAATACACAAGATTCACATTTTGTCTTTGCTTGTTGAACGAGCTGCCATTGAGCAGGCAGACGTGAATCAATGCAGGACATTCTAAAAATCTGTAAGTGCAACCTGCAAAACTTACTACTTTGTTTAGATGTTCGTGGGGTCAATACACTTCAGCTGCTAACAAAGCAGCCTCCGAGCGTGACTTAGAAACTGCGGCGAGAGTTTGTTTTACTTTGTCTCTTCTCCTGGCGGCTGCTGTCAAACCAGATAGACCCCTCAAGCTGAGTGACAAACAGGAGCTGAATGGTGCACGACGATAAATAAAAAAAACTGTTTTGATTGCGGCCTGTCTCCTCATGACTAGAGAGTATCACTTGATAGGACTACGATAGGGCAAAATTCAACAAAAAATTGCAGCTCCTTTGATTTGGATATTGCACTTGTCCATACTTCAGTTTTGATAATAGCTCAATTCAACATCTGAACCCCAAACTGTTGGTGAGCATTTTTAGCTCCCTTCACATTTTTCTCACTGTAGGCTCATTTTTTAACTGGAATATGAAGTTGTGCACCTCTATGGAAACAGCGCAGCCATTGCTAGAAGTAAAGAGAAAATGTTGTTTGTGCCAAATTAAAGCGTTAAAGTGCTAGAAATCATTAAAAAATAACAAATGTTGACTCTCTCTGACAATTTATTTTATAAAAATACTAAAAAATAATAATAATTTAAATCAACATGTACAACTTTTTTTTTTTTAAGCTATTTTTTTGGCCTTTGTTGGATAGTTTTAGTCAGAGAGAGACAGGAAAGTAGGGGAGAAGGACATGTGGGAAAGGGTCATGAGCGGGAATCGAACTCATGACCTCCACATCGGGACTGTAGCCCTGCACATGGGACGCCAGCTCATCCACGTAAGCTATAGCGGCGCCCCAACATATTCAACATTTTCCAAGTGTCGAAGGTGTTACCAATGCTGGCGAAAAAATGGGGACTCCAATGCCGTAGATATTTCAATACTTAGTTTTTTGTCATATGACTGCTGGATGCATCTCAGACCTTTCTAGCTTCTTGGTTGCTCAGAGGAATTTCTTGTTTTTCACAGACTTTGGTTAAAGCAAATGGTTTGTTTTTGGTGAATTTTTAAATAAGAAGAAAGGGATTTTTATGAAATATCCCGATTGTAAGCTTGGTCGAGTCTTCATACAGAACCACAATCACAGTTCGGAAGTTCAAGGATCATTGAAAAGTTTAAAATCTGAGGATTTTTCTTTTTTTCCTCCTTTACAGTTTCTGGCTTTGATAAATTATGTAACTGGCATATTTTTAAAGGTAACTTTAAAACTCAAACCCACATTCTGACATTCAGAGGGTTAACTGTGCCCTGGTTTTTCAACAGTCCCCCATAGATGATTTGTTCTTGCTTTTAACAATAAATGAAAATCTGTTGACCATAACACTTAAATGACAGTGACATTATTAAGAGATGACTAATTGTGATTGAGACAAACAAAGCAAATTGGGTTAGTTAACAAGAGAACCGATGAAATGCTTTTAGCTAATCCTGTAGGTGTTTATAAGTGCCACAGGTTTTGTCAAAATAAATCAGTTCTAAAAAATAAAAAAAAGATATTGGTCGAGGTTAATGGATGCAGATGAGTGTCCCCGGCCTGGAAACTACTTCACATTTTTTTTGTCCGGTTGCTGCGGGGATCCTCAGTTGGATATTGGCAGCACTCCTACAGGTTAGTTATCTCAGAGAAAGAAATCCGTCTCTTCTGCTGATCTGAGGTCACCGCCGAGGAGCTGAAGCACTGATTCAGACATCAGACTCGCACGTCTCCTCTCGAGTTTGATTTTCTTCGAAACAATTGCGCAAGGTGAGAAGATGGGGAAGAAAATGAAAAGCTCTTTTTGCATGCGGTGACAGCCATTTGGGCCGCGCAGATGATGCCTGGCAGAAAGCACAACAACCTGCAAACAGCGGCGAAGATGCTATTGTGCAAACAGACACGGTGGGATGAATAGAGCACGTTAAGGAGCATCTCTTTTTCTTTCAACGCTGGTCATCAGGAAAACAGCTGCAATGCACTTATGACTGAAAGCAGCCTACAAGGACATGAAGATCTGTGATTTTAGAAGGACAAAGGCACTTAATAAGAAGTCTCTAATCCGTTCACAGACGCTTTTTAACGTAATTTAACCGGGAACTTGGATAGCTGTGTTGTTCCTGCCTGTGGAGCACACCTGGTCTCATCCTGTACCACCTAAAGATGAGCTCAACATAATATTTGGATTACATAACTTAGCCAAGCTTCCATTTAGCCTCAAAAACACATGAAACAGCTCAGTGACTCACTAAGATCAGCACTTTCTGCTACTTTGCTTGTGTTTTTGAAATATGACTGATTGTTGCTTTCCCCCCACATCTAGTGAAACCACCAGAAGCTGACCCGTTCAGAGCGACGCTTCCTGTTTGAACTCTGAAAAGTGTCTGGACAAGATTCAAATGTGGCAAAGTCATGAGCACACGTAAGCTGAAGTTTTTCTCTGGTGTTGCAGGACCGTCAGCAGGAGGTCTGGAAGTAATTTCTCATACCGCTTGGTCCTCCTGCACGCATCCTCTCACTATTCCTCTGAGTACACAGGATCAAGGCACTTTCTGCTTATATAAGCAAAGTTGTGGCACACTTGTTGTTTAGGCTGTTTATGAAGCCCTGAAGCGACAGATAATCACCGTACCTGTGCTCGCCTTTGCCAACTTCTCCGAGTCATTCCGAGTTCAAACCGATGCCAGTCATCAGAGGCTTCCGGCCATCTTCAAAGGGAAAAAGGCGGCTTGGAGGGTCTGTGTTTTACATATCATAAGCTTCTCGTTGCAGCGTTAGATTGATCAAAGCAGGGAATGTAATACAACAAATTTTTCCTCCCATTGGAAACGAGCAGGCAGGAAGTAACAGTAAACCATTTGACTGTTTTATTTTCTTGGGTATTCTGAGATCAGCGTTGCTCGCATCACGTGCAGCGGCAGATTTAGCCAGATCTGAATCACGATACAAGTCCAGCTGTTTGAAGCCAGATGGGGAATCCTCTCATACGCGGCGCCAGATCTCCTGCACTGACCATTTGGTGTGCAAATCACAGGAAATATGCTCTCAACAAAAAAAGCGGTGGATTGATTCAGTTAAATGCAAAACATCAATGCGATATCGCTGCTGGCATTTTCAAAGAATTCCATCATGTCTGAATCAATTATCAATCTTTTAAAATCCAGCTGGCGGATATGCTGCTTTTATTTCCAGATCACATTCTCCCCACTGATGCGATTGCAATCATTTGCTACCAGTAAAAAACAATCTTGCAAAACTATTTCCTTAAGGCAGGAAGCTAAATAATGTTTGATTTGGACTGTCCAGACTGCAAACATAATTAATTTGCCATCTACAAGTTTCGACGTGTAGTCTATAAGGCAAGTTTGTAAGCCGTGGGACGTGCAGTGATTAATTGTTTTTCCCTCGTAAACTTCTGTGTCTGAAATAATGAGGTTTTGCTTGCTTTTGACTCCGCTAATTTACAAGCATGTGTGGCAAAGCGTTGTGTATGTAGATGGAGCCGAGCCCCCCGCCAGGTCCCTGACTTCCCCCTAACTAAACTGGAGCGCTTCCTTGACCTAAAAATTTGTATTCCTTTCTAATTTGTTAATGTTGTTCTTCAGCTCAGGAGATCTAAAAAAGGGGGGCAGCAACCTGGTTTGCACTTTCTAGTTAAGCTTTATTTGCAGAAAAACACTCTTAATCGAGCAAACGCCACACATCCAAACTGTGGAGAGTGCCTTCTTGTCGCTGGGAAACCTGTAAAAAATTCAGTGATTTTTTTTTTTTGGGGGGGGGAATAATTCTAATCCAGCGGGTCCCCTTGATTGTGAGTGCATTAAGAAACTCGCGGTATGTTTGGAAAGTGAAGAGGCCGCTGTGGTCCCGTGGTAACTAGGCAACACCCACCTCACGAGCTCTCAAAACCACTAGCAGCCACATTTTAGGGTCAACAATGGAGGAGAAGACAGAAATAAATGTTGAGATGTTTTGCTCGTGCTTGGTGCTGACATTTCAGGGCACAAATAGATGCATTGTCGCAGTTTAAGAAATAAAGAAACGCCATAAACAAGTTTCACAGCTTTTAGAGCACATTAGACACGGCTTGTCCCTGGTTATGTTTTCATTTTTGTGAAATCTCGGCTCTTTTCATTCTCCTAATGGATTTTGCCTCCTTAATGGTCATTTAAATCTTTGTTTTATCACTTTGACAGGCAGCTGTCTCTAATGGTTCTGTTGCAGAAAAGGACGATTATGCTTTGACTGAGTATCTTATACGCACGCTGACAATGTGGCACAATTATTTTTATCAGTAAAACTGCTTCGCTTCTTTTTTTTGTTCGGAGGCCAGCATCTTTGTGTTCTCCTCATAAATACAATCTAACAAAGAACCGAGTGTGTTTTTTTGTTTTCCCTCTTATATCACACAGGAGGTTTAACACCGAAGACAATTTCTGCATCGTTTACAAAAATATAAGAAAAAAAAGAGAAAAAAGTGACAAAGCCAAAGCTGGAAATATCCTCAGCAGGGAAAGAATTAGTTGACATCCGTAAAAAAGCAAGACAGTAATTTACCATTTCTGTGATGCTAAGCACCTCTGCCAGGAGGCTTACTGTCAACATCTTCTCACACCAATGAGAAGTAGAGCAACCGAACATGTTAATTATTTATCGAGCAGCAACTGCAGACTACGGAAAATGCATGAGCAAGGAAATCATCTTGAACTTGAGGAAAGAGGGAATAGACTCGTGTTGCGGGGCAAATTAAATTCCGACCTGGCCAATAATCAATCCATTAAAAAAATAAAAGCGCGGTTGTTAATTTCAGTCGACCTGGAAATGGAGGTTTAAATAGAGGTGAGAACACCAGGAACTGGATGATTAACACCAGGAAGGAACTTGGACCAGCACAAGGTTTCAAGGCTCATTTTCACACAAGAAATAAAGAATAATAGGGGTCAAATATTGTTCTTACCTGTGAGCTTTTTCCTGAGCTGCCAGCAGCAAAGTTGATGTGAACTGAAAGAATGGAAAGAGATTATATTATTTCAGATAATGGAACTACAGCAATGAATTCTTTTAAATTGAAGCATAAAGTGTCTCCTTTTATCTTCAGCCTTCACCTCTCTTTCTGAAAGCTGTCGCACAAAGACAGGACTAAAAAAGAACCTCCACCTGTTTTATGGTATTATATATAAGAAAATACATTTAAAATATCTTTCAGAGCTTTCTGAGTCACTGTTGAGAGCGTACTTCACCAATCATCCGTCCGAGTTTGTAATTAGAGCCCAGAGAGCTTCTATCCAATTACGTTCCCATCGATTTTAGGACAAGAAAATCTTCGCAGAAAGATTCCCAGGATGTCAGATCAATGCATCAAAAACAGCAGGATAGCTGAGAATCAATTAATACAGCAGTTTATATTAAATCAGTCTGCCTTCACTCCAACATCAGTCAGCTTTAAATCTGACTTTAATTAGGTGATACAACGGAGAAATAGTTAAATGTTCTTTCCTTGAATCGCAGCAGCAGCCATTAGAGAGCAGCTGAGAGTGCTGATTAAAACCTAAAAGCAGCCAATATGTTTTCTAGGAACAAGTCGGATGAAATTCCTGGTTGAGTGCAATACCCAATATACCCAAAAAGAGTCCAATATAGCTGCGGATATTTCATTAGATTGACACGATATGTGTGACTTTGCTTTCATGACCCAGTCCGCACTAATTTGGTCCGATATTAATTCCATCCATTGCAAGGGAACCCTCGACTTGAATTATTCAAGGGGCAGAGTTAACTTCAAAACACTCCTGTGCGCAAAGCCTGGAATAAAGCCACGAGTTCAGAACAAATGAACAGTGTAATGAACCTAATTATTTCAGCCATGATAGCAACAAAAACAACAATGGATGCAAGCCTTGTTTTCAAACAGTCTAAATTTTCCAGCCGAGCAGAAGGAATATTATTCTTCCATGCTCGTTTCAAAAAGGAGACGTATAAGATAAGTCTTTAGAAGAGCAAAAAATGAAGTACCCACATTAGGGTAGATTACATCTAATTTTTACACAAAAAGAAAATCTGACCAATTTCTGCGTTTCCTCACATAAAAAGTGACGACATTGTTCACAGCCGTTCGTGGTTAATAGAGTGTTTTTGTGATGAGGACAAAACGAGACAAATGGAGAGGAAACACAAAAGAGTTATATGATTTGTTAAATCAACCAAAAGCACTCTAAAAACTTAAACACAGACATAATATCATGGTTCGGCAGCATCAGTATCGTATTAAGCACTTCTGAAATGCTGGACTTTTGCAATGACTTTAATTTTCGCTCATTTAAACTAATAGTTGCAAAAGATTAGAACAATATTGTTAATAGTCTTCATTACTGAATTAACCATCAAGCTTAACTTCTAACCAAACATGGACGAGAAGCTGTTAAAATGTTGTATACAAAGTTTGAACAACTACAGTATATATATCAGAAGTGAGCTCAAAATCCTTTAAATGTCAACACCTAGCAGTAATTGCGTTGCTTTTAGGATGAACAGTAGGGTATTTGCTCTTATGTGTAATTAAAAACTAACAGCTGAGAATGACTTTGTTCAAAACACAGGCACCACAGTAGGGACAGTGCAACTAAAGTCAATTCATTTCTAATTACTGTGATTTAGAGCACTTATTTTTTTCAATACTGTTGCATGTTTTAAGGACAGACTTAATCTTTCTCGGCATGGAGGTTGTTGTATGTGTTGCACAAACTTCTCAATGTCAATCATCAAACGCTGTTTTTTTTTCCAGCTGTTCTTTGCTGGAGGGGCTGTGTTTCTCCACTGTTCTCTTTCAAAAAACCCCAGAGGTGTTCTATGGGAGTCAATTCAGGCAACACACTTGGCCAGGTCATAGTTTTCACTTTTTCAGTCTTTGAAACTCTTGTAAGAATTTGGCAGTGTGCTGCTTTTATTGTTATCGCGCTGGAATATTCTTCCTCTGCCAAGCTTCTGCAGACTTGGAATCATCTTGTCGGCCAGTATTTCGGTATATCCACAGGTTTCCGTGGTGTCATCTATAAATGCATCCTCCCCAGATCTTTTGTTCTCCTGCACCCCCACATCATTACATCCCCACCTCTGTGCTTCACTGCCAGGACTATGCATTTACTGTCCCGACCAGGTTCACGCCAAACATGGTGGACCTTATTTGAGTCGGGCAAATGTATTTTGATTTCATCTGAACAAAGAAAGTGCTCTCAATATGCATCAGGCTTCGTCTTATGCATTTTGGCAGAGTTTCATTTTGCGGTTTCGTGCCAAAGAACAAGCACAGGTGAGGTGTTTCTCTTGGACACTGGCCACAAAGGTTAACCTTCACCTGAATCAATGTCCTTCACACCGTCTGAGCTGTCACAGAAACTCTGATTTCGATTGATAACCCCTGTGCCGACTCTGAAGCCCTCGCCTATCTGTTTTTCACAGCTAGACTGTTTCTAGCAGCACACTGTGTGTGAAGTCATGTAAGGAGGACAACTGTGTTCTGTGGTACTATGACTCCTATATCTCCTGATCACTGTTGCAACTGTGTTTTGGCCGACTTTCAGTTAGTCTCCGATCTTTCTGTATCCTTTTCCATTTTTGTAAAGTCTGACATGCAGATTTTTTGTTTTCTCTGGCAAATATTTTCCACATGGAGCCTTGATGCAGATAGACAGCCCAAAGTTCTCGTGTTTAAGGGCAATTTCATAACCATGTTTTTAAAGGCAGGCTAATTGAAAATCAGGTGTGATCACAGGTTGTCTAACTTGTGTGTCACCTATAACACATGTCTTCACTTTTGTTGCATTGCGCTTCTACTTTGGGACCTGCATTTTCAATATGGTCTTTCAAAAATATTAGTTTTTGATTGTTCCATCCATCCATCCATTATCTATACGCCGCTTAATCCTCACTAGGGTCGCGGGGGGGCTGGAGTCTATCCCAGCCGACTCAGGGTGAAGGCAGTGGACATCCTGGACAGGTCACCAGTCTATCACAGGGCTACACTTAGAGACAGACAACCAAGCACACTCACATTCACACCTACAACAATTTAGAATCACCAATTAACCTCAACATGTTTTTGGACTGTGTGTCAGCGTAGAAATTATGCAATTACTGAAGGTAAATCAATTACAAAACATTTAAGTGATATTGCACAGGGGTGACCTCACTACACTACACGTGACAACTGAGCACTGAGTACTTCTATTCAGACTGAGGATATGGTTGAAAGTTCCAGAAAACACGTGTACGTGAACATCGAGTAGAACTTATTTCATATGCTGCTGTCTGAACCTTCTCTTCAAACTCGACCCACTAAAAGCACAGTCTATATCACAGAATACATGGCCACTAAAGAAAAAAGAAGCACAGAAGTAAAGACAATAAAATGTACTATGTGGAAAACACAACAATTCCCAAAACACTGCCCCCTTTTCGGTTTGTCAGTGTCAAAAAGCCAGCTAAACCCAATTTAGGCTTAACATAATTATCTAATGTCCGTAAATCTTGTGAAACATAAAATCAGATCCAGCAAATCCTGAGCTCCGTAGAGCGAGCAGCGAGACTACATCTTCATCTGGCATCCTGGTTTCTGGTAGCATTAAAAATGCAACATTTGGCGTGAAGCGAAGGTTCCTCCAGGAATACATTCAAGTTCACAATACATTCTGCTACATCTGCTCAAACTTTCCATCTTTTCATGGCTCGCTGTGGAGACGGAGAGGCAGAGAGAACCACACAGAGAGGGAGAGGGGGAGCAACTCCCTACATAATGTCAGGAGTGCTGATGGGAGCACCTCCATCTCATCTGCTCCTCAACCTGCATAATCAAGTCTGTTGTGTTCAATTGAGCCCCACCGAGGGGGAACTTGCTTGCTTTGATTTTTGAAATCCCGGAAATCACTTTACATGATGAAAGCTCTAAATAGTTTAGCTGAAACCTTCTCAACATGCCACTCAATTTACATTGTCACTGCAATAAAAGCAGATGTCCGATGCAATTAGCCGGGAAACGCGGTGCTTAAAACGATGGGAGGGAATCAGATTAGTGGAGGAGAATTCAAAAAAATCTGACTAAGACAAACTGTATAACGGAGCCAAATTACAACTGATTACTTTCGAGGTGCAGGGTCCCGCTGAGAGCTGCAACCTTTTAGTGAACCTTTTGCCTGTAATGTAAAAATGATGGATTCAGAAGCAGTGCTTTGCATGTTTGACAGTTGGTCAGTGTGTGACGTAACCGTCCATTTCATCCAGCATTTAATGAGCACAGGGAAAAAAAATGGAGACGCCACATGAAAGTGCTTTGAAGTAACTAAATCGCATTAACAAAAGGCAGCTATGCAGGTGTATCATATTAACTTGAATGCAAATGAGCAGTCAGTGTCAGCTTTAAAGGAGCTCTGATAATCACCATGTCCATGTGGAGTATTCAAAGCACAATGAGGCAACTAAGGGCCTCTGAACATACCAAACAGTGGAGAGTCTGAGCTGCAGCTGCACTCGGTGTGAAAAAAACAAAGTTATTTAATCTGGCAAAAACAATAAAATCTAAAATCATGTTAGTGTCAAAAATGCTGATATATATATGGCAGGGCTGCCATCCAGAAGCCACTTCTGAGACCAATGCACAAACATGGCCACGCTGAGGGCCATTAAACCTACATTCAGCTCTTACCAAGCTCTTCTGAAACCACAGACAGCAGCTCCAGCCCTCGACTTTACACAAGAACTCTACCCGCGCTGCACAAAATGGCATAAATTGACTGGTGAAGACAGCGAAGCATGCAGGGAAATCAAACTGAAGATAAAAAAAGAAGAAGAAGAAAATATTCAACTCGAATTACATAGGCGATAAAAAAAAGAACTCGTTAGGATTCTTACATTGTTCAGTCTGAAACATTAAAAGTGTTTTCAAATTTAACCCAAAGTGACTGTACTCATTTAAATTTCATGGCTGCAGAGATGATTTTTTTTTTTTTTTTTGCAGTCTTCCTTCACTGTAACATTGGCAGGGATTGCAAAAAGGTTGGCTGTAGCTGTCAGGTAGCTGCCTATGTGACTGCAGCTCAGTATTCCTGGGAATTACATCCATGTTGCACCATAACAGCTACGTCCAATACGAATGTGCAGTGCTGGAACCAGTCTGTCATGCAGAGAGGCAGAAAGATGACTAGAAATGGGTTGTGTACTGGTAGGTGTCATGGCTTCACTTTTTTATGGTAACAGTAATCATGATCTCTCCTAAGCTCATTCTTGATGTTTCTTTTGCATAACTTCCCTAAGAGAAACCACGCTGTAGCTGCCGTGCACCAACATTCTGAAATCGGCATTCAGTATAATATAAAATTTAAAAACAGTCTTGTCACACATTCTGGTGGTTTTTGCAAAAACATAATTCACTATGACCCTATATAAAGCCTATAACTAGACAGGAATACAGATATAGAACTGCAGCTAATTACATTTTAGTGTAAAAAAAGAAAAAGTCAGAAGATCCCTAAGCTCAATGCGATATCTTCAAATTGCTTCTTTCGTAAGATCAACAGTTCAAAAACATTTTCTTTGTACAAAAGAGAAAAATCTTCACATTTGTGAAACACGATAAATGTTTTACACAATTATCTGATTATTCAAATAGCTGCCAATTAATTTTCCATTAATCATCGAACTGCTACTTCAACTTTTCCAACACAAAGAAATCTGGTGCCTGTGAAAATGAGAATTTATTGTCTGTCTTGAACCCTCTCCAGTTTTTAATTTTGTCGCTATACTTTTCAGATGTGACATCAAACACTGAGTTGTTCAGTCGAGACCCACCTTTACCTTTAGAGTGTACTGCATACATCAATCTGCCACAACATTAAAACCACCTGCCAAATATTGCAAGCATCCCTCCCCTTGTGCCACCAAAACGGCTCTGACCCATTGGAGCCCTGGCGGCGTCCTGTGGTGTTTGGCACTCGGATGTTGGCAGTGGCTCCATGGATCAGGCACGGATGCTTGATTAGACTGGGGTCTGGGGGATTTTGGGGGCCAAATCAACACCTTGGGCTCTTTGTTGTGTTTTCTTGATCTGTTCCTGAGTAGTTTTTGCATTGTAGCAGGGCATATTGTCTTGCTGAGGGAGGCTGCTGCTGCTCTGCGTTTGGTCGACAACAGTGTTTAGGAGGGTGGTACCCCTCAAAATAACAAGCACATGAATGCTAAAACCCATTGTTTCCCAGCAGAACATTGCATTTTTACGAGATGATCAATGGCATTCACTTCACCTCTCAGCAGTTTTAAAGTTGTGGTTGATTGCATATCTCAACTGCCTCCCTAAAAATTGTTTTCCTGTTCATCCTGCCTTGAAGGAGCCGACAGGTGGACACAGTACATTGGTGGGTTTTGGTCGCTGGGGAACAAAAACGACTTAATCCAGCTTAAACATAGTCTTGTGTTGTTTAAAATTCTCTGAAGTCGGCCAGTAATTCTTCCCTGGAAAAAATTACCACACTTTGTGGCGACAGAGACAGGCTAAGCTATTACAATAAAAGTAGCTCTTCAAAGGGTGGGCACAGATGGCACACAGTTTGCGATGCACATACAATTGTAATAATGCATTTGATTTGTATTTCTGACAACTGCTCCGCAAACTGTTGGGCATGCACGAGGCACAGGCTTCATCTGGGATTGTGTCATATTAAATTTAAACTTTCTAATCTGGCTCGTGCAGCACCAGGAACCATCCAGGAGCAAAACAGGCAACTCCTGACCCAGTTAGCACTATGGAGCTCTGTCACTCATAACTTTTAATTTAAACACAGTTAACAGTCGATAACTTAACTTTTTCGTCCTAGTTGTAACTTAAGATTGTTAGTGTGCAGAAATCAGGTGGTTTGAAAGGCACCTTTTAACTGTAATGTTAATTCTAAGGCTGCAGCTATTGATTATTTTAGCAATCGAATATTCTACTGAATACTCAATATCGGATTAATCGGATAAGAAATCCATCCATCCATCCATTTTCCATACACCGATCAATCCTCACTACGGTCGTGGGGGGCTGGAGTCTATCCAAGCTGACTTAGGGTGAAGACAGGGGACACCCTGGACAGGTCACCAGTCTATCACAGGGCTACACTTAGAGACAGACAACCAAGCACACTCACATTCACACCTACGGACAATTTAGAATCACCAATTAACCTCAACATGTTTTTGGACCGTGTGGGAGGAAGCCGGAGAACCCGGAGAGAAACAACGGGAAGAACATGCAAACTCCACACAGAAAGATCCCGGGTGTCCTCACCAGGACACGAACCGGCAACCTTCTTGCTGCGAGGCAACAGTGCTAACCACTGCTCCACCTTGCAGCCATATACAGAGTTCAATCTTGATAGCAGCTCTCTGGAGGAGATAAAGAAGAACCTAAAGGCTCCTACAATTGACTCTCAACTAGCAATCACACTGACTTACACTAAATGCTAACATTAGTATTACCTTGTGTCAGATTCGCTCTGTGTACTGGATGCATAAACAGGATGCTTCTGCTGTGATGCTGAAACACTAAAACCACGCTATGGCAGTAGGCTAGCTCAGTTTTACAATCGACACACTGTACAGAGTTTTAATTATTAATCGGCATGAAATGATTCCAAACTATGGACACTTTGTGCTTTGGTCTGGCTGGTCTCTTGTCTTTGCTACTTTCTTTTTCTCTCACCATTTTTGGTTCTGCAGGAAACACAGTGATAGTTATGGTAATGCTTCCGTGCAAAGAATTTCCATTGTTGATTTTTAGCAGGAGATTTACTCCAGTTTCTTGAGGAGTCGTTTCAGTCCTAATTAATTTGCACCACTGAAAGTTTGTGAATTAGGAGACATAACTGAACTTTACAGAACACAAGTGAACAAATATTATTCATGTAAGTAGGTATTTGATTTTAAATAGACCTCAAATATGTGGCAACACAAATTTCTGTCCATAACTGAGATACATTTTTATTATTGGGTGCTTCTGACTGGCGAAACCTATACTTACAGTGAAAGGAAAACCTAATTTGTATTTGGTTTTCCAATGGATAGCATCCTATATCACAGTATAGCCCTACAGCATGAATTAATTAACTTGTTTCCGGCATTTTCTCCATTTTATACAGCAGACTCTTTCCAGTGCAGCCAGTTTTGCTCACGTTATGCATGCTGGTTCACTGTCAAGGCTCACTGGAACACTCGAAGACATCATTAATTCCATCTATGCTTTCCCCCACTGTCAAAATGTCAGCTGTGAAAAAGATCCATGAATGAGGGGAAAAAAGGATTGTAATCAATAAAGAAATTAACCGTTAGCAGCAGCCCCGGCTCATAAGAGTTGCAACACTGCCCTTGGCCTAACACCTACAGCCACAGATATTTAAGGGAGAGATACGTCATGATCTGTGAGAGTATGCAAATTTATACTGTCCCACGAGATACCATCATGTTACACCTTCCTGCTACCACTAAGCTTTTTAAAGGACTGAAACTTAATTAATGGTTTTAATCAATGATCTTAACATCAAAGACTTCCATCCACCCATTTGTCCCTCAGCCAAAAAGCTGCTCATTCAGGGCGGCGTCGCACACACAAGCTCACAGAGGAGACTTTATCACATCTTTCAGCTCTTCCTGTGGGATCCTCAAGACCAGTTACAAATAGGCAATAATCTCTCCAGCACCCTATGTGCTGAATCTCACAGATTCTTGGCCACATCCAGCTGGATCCTCTCACCACGTCAGTGATCGGACCCCAATGTTCTCTTGAATCCCAGACCTCCTCACCCTGTCAGCCGCGCTGAGACCATCCAGCCTGCGGAGAAAGTCAACGTGGCTGCAATCTCATTCCTTCAGTCACTTCCCCAAAACCCGTGACCACAGCTGACGGTCAGAACAAAGACGGTTGTTTGAGAGCTGTTCTGCGCGGCTCGGCGCTCTCTCTCATCACCGCCATCACCCACATCGATCTCACAATCCTCTTACTGTCACTGAATTGAGATGTAAGTGTTGAGGGGGGAGGAAGAGGAAAGCTCTTAGGGAGGAAAAAAAATGGCAAGCTTGGAATATCAAAACAATAACCTTTGAGGTGTTGGTCATCAATCACCTAATAAACTATTCATGTTTATTTATTACTGAAGTGGTAAATGTATAGGTTAAATTGTTGAGGATCATCTCCAACCACAATACTGTTTAGGTGTTGCACCACAGTCACACAAAAAGCAGCATATGCATCTTTTTTTAAAAACAGACTTCAGGTTCAAGTTGAATCCACACAGCATTCTCGCCCCCAGAAAGCACTTTCTTAAAATCAACAAGCAAATGCAGACTTTGTGAAGCTACCACATGCGCCACGATTGAAATGCGCCCCATGTGGACTCCCAGAACTGTGCTGCAGCCTCAAACTTAGAGGTGCTTGCTCCTCACCCCGACTGCGTCACACTCAGCTGCAAACCGCTCCAGTGCTCATCAGAAATGACAGTCGGTTGGAGCTTCATGGACGCCATCATTGAAAAATTGCAGAGGTGGCACCCTAATGTCATCAAACTGGCCCCTCTCCAGACCTCGGCTGTGCTCTGCTGTTAGGTCCATGAATATTACATACAGCGGGAGCAGACAAGCAGCCTTGTCAGAGTGTGATGCCCAACTAAACGTGCTTGAGTCTTTGCCAAGCACACAGCTTTCGCTCGTGCACAAGGTCGATTGCAGCACTGACCATGGCTGCCTGTATTGACCAGAATATATTAGGATTTTGACACATTCCCAAACTTGAATTGTTGTTTGTAAGTCTTAAGTTTTAAAGGTAAACTAAATCGCAAACTATCCAGTTTTTAAAACAAGGATTCAACTGAGACATGCCTCCGGTTTTTTTTAAACCAGCTATTAGGAATAAGGACAAAAGGTGATCCCTAATGAAATGTGACAACTTAAAGGTAATAAAAGTCTGTAAAATAAAGAGAGCAAGCCTTTTCATGGCATGTGTGTAATAGGGTGTAAAGCAAGCACAGAAAGAATGTAAAAGAGGGACCAATTGCAGGGTAAAAACTAATTGCCCAAGGTCGAATCCAATTAATAATTAATCAGTGTGACCATTTCTTGCAGCATTAAGATTCATAGATACTCTGGTAGGCTGTAACCTGTGCATTTGGAGTCGTACGCATGAAAGTGCTTTATTATTTCTAGTGTCAATCCCCTGAGCAGTTCATTTCTCGCAGCACTAACACATTTGCAGATCCTTGTGTATTTGGCTTCTTCTTTGTTTTTTTTCTTCCCTACAGAAAACCCAGACAGACCCCACTGCACTCAGCATTTATCTCATTCTGGTTCAGGTGAATCTCCACATGGTACACTGGCCAGATGCATTATTGGTCACTCAGTGCAATTCTCTCTGCAGCTGCAGCCCCACATTGTGTGCTGCACCCCACCCAATGGACCAAACATGATCTATGTGTGCAAGGTCACGCTCTGTGAGGAGATCTTTATCCTGAATGCTGAAATCTGTACTGTTGGGGAGGTCTTGAATGATAAATGGTACAATTTTTGACATTTTAGCTGTTTAGTTTTTAAACAATTAAGCAATCAACTTAATGGAAGGAAGCAAAAAATATGATTCATGCACAGTTTCTGCCTCAAAATTTATCCTAAAAGTACAAAGACACTGTTTGAATTGGCTGCTAAGTCTGTGAATGTGGTTTCAGCAACAATAAAGAAGAATCATATCACTGCAGACCATCAGCTCCACTTTTCCTGCTAAATTCCCAGCGCACAGCGTTACACAGCAGGACTAAGTTGGAGCTGCAGCCGGAGGTGCACTGATCCTCGGGCTGCTCTGCTGCCGGAGCACCGCCGATGTGTCAGGAGGAAGCGACGCCGCTCGTCGCTGGTCGGTGGGGAGGAGAGAGGGGGGAACAGATTTCACGAGAAATAGCGTGATTCGCCACCGAAAAGCCTCCAGACCGTCACCAACTCTCACATAAACTCACAGTAACTGCTCTGCATAAACCCACATGGCAGCCGGTGAGCGCAAATCGCCTTTCAACTCCTGAGGAAGTTGAGGCGGATCATGGCTCCGCACTTCTCCAACAGTTCGCAAAAATAACGCTCACAGCTCGGCTCGGCTTGTCGCTCGCACAAACACCGAACCGAGCGCAGCGTCGTCGCTTCTTTTCCAAACACAAGCTCGAACCCTCAAAGCGAAAACAAACTGTTCAGTGTGTCGGGCGTCATTGGGTCCCTCACAGCTGTCTGAGCCCGCTGGCATGAGGATTAGAAAGTAAAGTGAGTACTCACAGAAGGAGAGGAAAATCACACAGCCTGCCACTTTGTGCCCGATGTGCGGGCTGTTCGACAGCATCCTGGGAGAGTCCTGTGCGCAGAGGGGCAAGCTCGCAGTGCATGGGCTTTCTGACAGTGTTTTAAAAAAAGACAACAGGGCTTTTCCTTTTCACAGTTTCACGGAAAACGGGGAGTGGGTTTGTGCTCTGGTAGGAAGACATCCCCACTTTGTTTCAGAACAAGGCGCAGGGACGCGCTCTGCTGGCGGGATGAACTCACAGCTGACAGGCTGGCCCAGCAGATGGAGAGAGAAGCAGCCCACATACAGGAAGATCACACTGCTGCCTTCAAGGACCCGCAGACACTGCTGCTCCTGAGCACTGGAGCTACAAACACCGAGCAGGAACTTGGTCAGGAAATCATGACAAAGTGTTCAGTTGGGTTGCTTTTATGAATGTGTTTGTGAGCTTCATCAGAATCACAACAAAATCCCAAAAAAGGGTCAATTCAACTCATGCAAACTTGATCCTCAGTATGAGATTAACTTTGTTTTTACATTTTGATGTTACTTACAGTCGTCCTCAAATGTATTCATACCCTCCCATTAAAGAAGGAAAACAAACAGCTGTTACTGGAATTTAATAAAAATCATGGCATTGCTTTTGAATTGTGGTTCAACAGAAATATTAAAAAACAAACAAGCACGATGGGACCCATAAACTAATATTTTGTTGAGCAACCCTTTGAGCCAGTCACTGCAATCAAGTGTTTTCTGTAACTCTCAGTCAGACTTCTGAACCTATTTTGGTCCACTGCTCATCAGCAAAGTGCTCTACTTTGTCTGGGACAGTTTTTTTTTGTTTTTTTTTAATTATTCTTTTCAACCACAATTCAAAAGCAATGTCCTATTTCACTAAATTATAATTTAGAAAATTTTTATTTATTATTACTTTTTCAGTTTCTAGTTATTTCAGGGACTATTGTGATTTTTGCCTTTTCTTTAATGGGAGGGTATGAATACATTTGAGGAAGACTGTAAACTACAAGATAAGTCTTAGATAACAGACAGAAACTATTTTACTTTTTTTTTTTTTTAACAGGTTGATCATTGCTAATTAAATTACAATCGATGGACCTGTGTGGGTTAAAAGTTTTAATTTTGCTCTAATTTTATTATCATTGATCACATCAATGTCAAATTACTGCTCACCAGGGACACTTAGTCTACAGCAGCAAGACAATCTTCAGGGTGGGTGTGTTCCCTCAAAAGATCTATTTCTTACAATTTAATATATCACAAGAAAGTGAACCTGAAGTATCTTCATTGTCATTTTTTAATCAGTTGATTATTTTTCCAATAAATAATCAAAACTGTAAAAACATCCAACACAGTTGTGTTGTGAAGTCTTGTTCTGTCAGTCTGTGACACATTAAACTATGACATAAAAGTGACAAGCAGCAATTTCTCACAATGTTTGACGTCCTCATTTGAAAAAGTTATTCCAAAAGTTTTCGATAAATTTTCCTTTTAACAATTCCTGTTCTGGTTTGGGGTCTGAAGCCTGTAAGATTTTCAGGTGGTTGCTCATTTAACCGTTTGTATGTGTGTGTGTTTCATTCAGTGTCATTTAAGCCCAAAACAGGAATTTCCCAAAACTCGATGTTTTACTGTTTTAGCAAATGACACTGAAACCCTTGTAAATAATGGATTTGTTGGGAACTATTTTCAGCTATGGATGAATACACATTTGATGCTCTCATATTATATTTCACGGTATGAATGAAGGAACGTGTCACGTGTCATTTTGAACGGTTCCTGGTCAGTTAGCAGCAGAAGGATTCAGTTACACTACATCACACAACAGGATGTTTGCATGAGCCTTCCAAGTGTATGTTAACTTTTGTTCACAACTGTATATCCATCCATTATCTATACACCACTTAATCCTCACTTGGGTCACGGGGGATCACTTATAGACAGACAACCAAGCTCACTCACATTCACACCTACGGACAATTTAGAATCACCAATTAACCTCAACATGTTTTTGGACTGTGTGGGAGGAAGCTGGAGAACCTGGAGAGCAAACTCCAGATCCGGGTGTCCTCACCAGGATGCGAACCAGCGACCTTCTTGCTGCGAGGCAACAGTGCTAACCACTGCTCCACCTTGCAGCCCCGTACAACTGTTATATATGTATATATACATGTAAATTTGTATCCCCACCAGCATTCATTTGTCTTGTCCTGGCAGAATAAGGCACATGCGTAACTAATAACATTAACTAATGGTGGTTCGGTCCCATGTACGTGAGTCAACATGCAGAGTAGCAGCACCCTGGAACTGGGACGCCTAAATGGGATGCAGACATCATTAGTGTTGCAGATCTCACCCGTGGTTTCCTCGCTGTGTTCTGTGAAAGTGTCTGCTGTGAAAAATGTCAGAGTTCACAGCTTATGTCCCTGATAATGATGATGGCTAGACCTGCTGTATGCAGGACTGTAGACTGTTTATTGTTTTTTGTAACCGGAGAAACTGCAGGGGACAGATTTGTCTCAAGCTTTCTGCCTGATGCATTATTGTTGATTTTACAGATGCACAAAGCTGTTTCCGCTTTCTTTAAATAAATGCGACAAGTGTTTACTAAGACGAAGCCTGTACATTATTTATGTATATGAAATCCTTTTTTGTTCCACACAAAAATATTTCAGAAGAAACAACAGGTGAAAATATGCAAGGTAATGATTCAGTTTAAGGGTCCGGATGTTGTGCATCTGGCCTACTGTTACCCCGTCATGTCTCACCGTTACAAAACAGAGTCATTGTTATTAGCAACACCTGCTTTTCCTACAATGACAATCAAGCTCAGAGGGATTTTAATAGGCCTCTATTAAAAACCCCTACAAGCCCACGGTGCTCCTATTTTCCCTGATTGGACGTCTTTACAGGACTCTGTGGACATGAACAGACTGTGCTTCATTGGCTTCCCGCTCACTTTCCTTTAGGTTTGTTGTTAGGTTGCGAAACTGGGACATCTTTACTGTACTTAGTTAGTAGACGGGGGATTAGCAGCATAATTTATCCCCCATCATAACCTAAGCAGCGGCCGAATTAGAAGCAATAACTGAAAACAGCTGTGTAGGTGTGATGAGCCAGTAAATATGTTTAGTTACCAGCTGCATAATTGCATAGTTTGGTTCCCTATAGATTATGGTAATGGCTTGTGTTGTGTTATGATCACAAAACAGCCGCTTTCAGTTGCTATGTGCCACTGTATCACAAAAGGTGAAGAACAGAGGAGACATTTTCATGCAAAACACCAGTGTAACCGATAATTAACATTAGCATTGGCTGCATTGCATGTAGGTGCTGCAGGGCTTCTTTGGCTTTAAACCCACCTGAAACATCATTAGCGCTTGTGGCTACACTTGTGTGTTTCCTCCTACAAGAGTTACACAAAGTTGTTCTGCTAAGGCATTAAGTTTTGAGATTCAAGTCAAAACGTGTTTCTTTTCCAGATTTTCTCATTTATGAAAGACATGATTTGAAGCGAACGCTTTCATGAGGGCTGTAATGAAGCAGAGAGCCTAATGATCCTGCAGAAATGAATAGAAGTGTCTCAGCAACAGCGACTTGTGTTTGCTTTTAAATGATAGAGAGGAGACACTACATCATGCACGCTGTCATATATACACCATAATCACTTCATTTGGTAGTGTGTTTTGTTGTTAAATCATTTGCAGTGATATAACCAAGAAGGCTTCACCTTCAGCAATTTGTTTAAAACACTAATTGCTAGAAGTTCACATGAAAAAATAAAAGCTCCATATACATGGCAAGTTTGATGACACAGATGTGTCACTTTTGTTGTTGTGGAACTGTTTTTTACTTGAAATGTAATTGTAGGAACAGCATTTTCAACTTCCAGCCAAGGCAGCGTTTGTTCAGATGCACTTTGACAGCTCAGTCCACATTTGTGACTCAATCACTGCAGCAAGAAACAAGAAAATGAAGACAGCGCCATACTGGATTTTTTTTTTCCAGTGACAGTAAATGAAAGAGCAAATCCGTAGACAGTGACAGTGAGTTGATTTTACAGAGACACAGTCGGATTGTCTGGTTCATGACTCAAGCAGCAAACTGTCCGCAGTTCACTGTCACTGAAGTGTTTGAGCTCTGCTGAACATGTCCTTAAAAACTGACAATAATAACATTGAAATCAACAACACATTTTAATGTCCGCCACTAAGACGCTTTTCACTTGAGCGCCACACTTTTTAAACAACACACAGATTTGTAGGTAGCTGTGACCTGTAATTGGGTATATTTCTGTCTTCCAATTTCAAAATCACCTTCCTCTCCTTCCCTCTGTGGGTGCTCGCATTTACTGAGCATTTCTGAATAATTCAGGGCTCCCACTGCTCAGTATGTATGTGGGTAATTAGCCTTTAGGGTAGGGCCAAATGCTAATAGTTAATGTAATCAAAAAAAGTGATGTGTATAACCTCCCCTGGCTTACTCTTGTAATTATTGTATGTCAACAATAAATTGCACACCCTCACATTTTCCCAGTAAGAGCAGGATGGTGGGCGTCCAGGTGTGTGTGGGCGAGTGTTACTGACGTTGTGGGTGCATAAATCTGTTTACACAGTCACATTGTTGGGACGCGTCTTCCTTATAGGGACCCCGTGACGTAAATCATTAAATTTTAATGTGAGGATAAGATTTAAGGTCAGGGTTAGTCAAATGGTAGTTACAGTTAAGGTAAGAGTAATGACATGTATGGAAAACAATGCAATGTCCTCTGAGGTCACGGAAACTTGACTGTGTGTGTGTGTGTGTGTGTGTGTGTGTGTTTGTGTGTCGGGAGAAGGTTGCAGAGAGGATGATGAATTGCAGGTTTTCAAAATCTCCATGGATATTGTTTCATTAAACGGTGGCCTAACAAAAAATAAACACCATGGTGACAATTTGCTTGATGGACTGTGCAAAATGCAATTTTATGCACACACTATACAGTACACCTCATACCCTCATTTTTTATGATATGTCACACTTTATTCTGGCTCTGCAAACATGACTACGTCTGCACTGATATGTCTCACTTTCTCTCTTTCTCAAGCTTAAAATGCACAGCTATGAGCCTCATATTCGCTTAAATATTACTTTCCATATTATTTAGTCCATACTTTGATGGAAGTCTGCATTCTTTGTCATTAAATCCACAGGACTAATATTGTGCAGGTCCCTGTTGTGCCACTAAGACAGCTCTGATCTCATGGAACATGGACGCAGGACCTCTTGGGGTGTCCTCTAGTGGCACGGCACCAGGACATTGGCAGGGGATCCTTTGGGTCCTGTCTGGAACAAAGCTAAGGTGGGTGGTCAAAAGCAACAGCCACATGAATGCAAAGGTTTCCCAGCAGAACATTGCATTGAAAAAAGACGAACAAAGTTCTCCTTCACCTGTGAATGGTTTTAATGCTGATCAGTGGCAAACCTCACTATCAGCGCGATCTCTCACATTGTCACATCTGTGGAATATCTTAAACAATGTCACATATATTAAACCGTGTTGTATTATTTATTAAATCAATAGGCTGACAAATTGGAAAGTACGCAGGCTTTTGTTAATAATACAATGTATGCCAGAACACCATCACAAGATCATGAATAATGCATTTATTACACGTATAATACATTATAGATATATCTGGAAGATAAAAAAAAATTTATTATGCAAACTATAGCCATTATCACTGAAACCATATCTTTCTTTCAAATTCTGTCACATCTTTAATAATGTTACTTCCTTAAGAAGAAGAAGAAAATGAATTAATTTTAAAAAGGGCTATCTTACATTAAAACTTTAATGACTGATTGTATTTTTGGCACTACGCTTGTAGCTGATATATGATGTAAAGTAGCAATATGAAAAGCAAACGTGAACCTATAAATGATTGTTTCAGACCAATAAACCTTAAAGATTAACTGCAGAGTTGTGATAATTCTCTGTGGCTTCAGTGCATGTGAATTCATTTTGGTTAAAAAGTTCATACCTTTAAGAGTACTTTATTTTAAATATTTAATCAGGTTACAATAAAAACAATTTATTTGAGTAATTTCTTTTTTATTTCTTTCCACATTGGTGTGTTTTTGTAGAAAGTCAGTAAGCAAATTGGTTCACTTATGTCTCTGGGATACTGAGCAAAATGTGCTCCTCTCAGCAGTCTGAAGTAATACATTTCAAAGCCATCCCTGTTGCTAAATTGTAATGGTAATGATTTCCCAACACCTCTCTACTTTGCTTCTTGTCAGAGCTAATGCTACAAATGAGAGCAGTCTGGATGTTGTGTAACAGCAGGGTGTTTGGAGTCCGCTTGAATATGAGCAGCTGTACATCTTGTAAAAAATAAATAAATAGCGAAACCTTCTTGAAAGCACTTTTTTAGTGTTTGTTGGATGAATTAAATCAATTTAGTAACTGTAACATTTTTCAGTTTTAACGCTCTCACTCATCTCTGTAGTTTCATTTTGCTGTTGAAAAGCTGTGTACGGTTACATACAGCCTTACTTCTTGCTGTTATTTCATTCCGTTTTATTTTCCCTTCCTCTGCCTTGACAATATATCGGATGCTGCAATGACCCAGTTTCCCAATTGTGATCAATACAGTTTGGTCTTATTCAGTTCACTCCAGTTCTCTCAGTGCTGCTTGCGAAAGGATCGATGCCAGCGAGGGAGAGGTCAGGTGGTTTGCTGGTGTTTGGTGGCTCCACAGTATCAAGCTCCTTCCACAGCGCAGCGGTTCGATACAGCTTGTTAGTATGCCTGACAATTTCATCACAAAGTCTGAAATGCAAAAGAAGACACGCTCTAAGTTTAACTCTGTTACTTTTCAAGCTGGTGTAAGACTTGCATCGCGTATGTACAGTAGTCTTTGCTGTTGAAGTGGTTATAACCTAGTCGCACCTATTCTTGTGTTCCTCTGGGTAAAAAATATGCTTTTTAATGTTTCTCAATGTCTGTGTCACTGATGGGTGTTGGAGGAAGTTCAGTTCAGTTTCACATTGGGAGGGAGAGGAGACAGAGAGAGAGGAGCATATCTTATACACCTCAGATAATCATTTGGAAAATAATGCGGCTCACCTTTACTTCCCCTCTATCAGCCTCAGCCCTGTCAGGATTCATGGCATCAGAATGACATGTTTTTGCATTCAGTATTTCATGATCTGGCATACTCAGAGGATCAATCAGAACCTCAAAGGGGACACCAGGATGCATCCAGGATGAGGGGATGTGGACATTCCAGCTCTCGGGCTGCCCAAAGGTCCCTGCGGAAGGAGACCGAAATCCTCAATTTTAATATTGTGCCAGTTTGCACGGCATGGTGCTGAATGAATGTGACACAGTCAAAACTGTGGCTTCTTAAAATGTCACAGTGTCTGAATCCATTGGAAATCATTTCTCTGCAGCAGTGCCCAACTGTGCAGCACACCTCCAAAAGTCCCACAGAAAAATCATATCTTTATTTCAAAAGTTTGAGGAATCAAGTGAGATTACATTATTCATACAAATACTGATCAGAAATCTGTACGAATAAAAAGTATGTTAGACAAACATGTAAAGAGTTCTGCTAGTAATCTTGCACAAGACGTGAGGTAGATTCTAATAGGTGGATGGCTCGAAGTGGGATCGCATCATGTCGGTAGATGTTTGGGAGCATTTGGAGAAACATTATAAAGAGTCAGTCAGCCTTGCTCTCTCCAAATCAGCTAAATTCAGCGACTAGCACCTCTAAAGCTCACAGATTAGCATGTAGCATCTTGTTTGTTTACTCTGCACAGTCACCAGAATTTGAAAAACTTGTGGTTTTACAGGAGGTTATGTACTATGTCTTTGTGATTCGTATTCACTGTCAAACCTTAAAGTTCTCTCAAGAGCTGCAGCTCCTAAACTCCCTGGGTCCACTGTTTGTCAACTGGTTTGTTTAAACAGGCCATTTTTTTTCTTTTGAAAGATGTACTGAGAAAAATTATAAATGTATCCAAGTTGTTATGGTTGTTAAGCAAATGCAACATCACTACCTGAGTGTAGTTGTTGTGTTAAAATGCAGCTTTATCGTTTTTTTTTTCTCAGGCATATTTCTAAATGACTCTGCATCATAAACAAGAAAGTAACTGTCACACGAAGCAGGAGCAAAACCAGGCGCCAGGTAGTGTAGGAGTGCTGGTTGTTTACTGCCTCTCTAGGCAAAATATAATTAATCTGCCATGTACTTTGTAGTGTGAACTGCAGTTGATGGGTACTTGAAGCTGACAGCTACAGCTCACTTTTACTCCAGGGCCACCTAGTGGGTCAGTCCAGCCGTGCCAGTCACACCGAATTAATTAACATTAATGCTGTTTGAAGGAACATTAATAAAGTCTGGAATGAGGGCATTGACGTATGCAAAGCGACACCCACCGATGAATTCTCCTTGTGCACTCCACAGGCGCACAGTGTGGTCAGTGGACGAGGTAAGCACCACTTGATCATTGTCAACAATCTGCAGGCTGGACCAGAATAAAGAGACACTGGATGAAATGGGAGAAGGCATTTCTGGCAGAACACTCTAAATCATCCACTCTGTTGGTACGTCTGATGGCAGAGGCACCCCGGGCAGCATCTCACCTACACTGATCATCTGTCTAAGACCTTCCCACACGCAGTCTCTTCTACACTTTGTTTGTGTACTGCAGTGGAGGAAAGTTGTGTTGTTCCTGCTGCCACCAACTCCTCAAACTGAGAATGATTAGATCCACTAAGCGTGCACTTGTTTTAACCGTGCAGCTAAGGACACAGCAAGCCTGATTGTCGCTTTACTACAGTTACCTGATTATTGTTGTCACGTGAATTTGTTGCTGACCATAATGAAGCCCATTGTGGTGTTTTTTTTTTACATACCCGGTAATTGCGCTGGTGTGAGCACGCCAGAAGTTTTCAGCTGCAAAGTGTTGAAAAAGAAGCATAAAAAACAGGCACAGAATGTTCAGATAAACAGCACGTCTTCACTTTTTTTTTTGCTGTGTTTCTAATCAAAGGAAAAAGCAGAAAAAGAATGAAGCTAACCTCTTGGTGATTTTTGCTCAGGGGCAATCTTTTCCATGCTGTAAACATAGATGTAACCAATTTTGTCAGCGGTGTACAGCAGCATGTCCTTGTCTGTTTTGGCCATGTTTGTTATCTTTTGTTGGAATTTAGACTGAAAAGTGCAAAAAAAAAGAATGAGATTTTTACACAGGGATATCGCTGTCTCTTCATATTCATTATATGGCAATGGCTCTCCTCGGCTCAAATGAACATAATAAAAGGGACAAAATGACACAGTTAGCACCAAACAGCTCCCTCCCCTGTGGTGACTAAATGCTACCTTCACTGCAGACAGAGTTCAACAGCAGTCCTCTCCAAATAATCTGATGTATACATAATAGAACACAAAATGTGCCAGGCAACAAACCATCAACACTAATGATAAAGAAAAACAGGCCATAACTAAACACAGGTGGCTGCAAAAGCCTAAATTATTTAGATTTTGTGCGTCATTTGTGGAAAGTACAAAGATTTGCACGTTATATAATCTAAAAACACCACTTCTGCCGTCTTGAGAAGAATCTCATAGCGTCTGTTTGATATCAGTTTTGTGGAGGATTGCTTAGATGCCCCCGTGTTCACCCATCTCACAAAAGTAAAGGGTCCCTGCTTTGCATTACCAACCCGCAAGGAAGGTACCTGCTGGTTCTTAAAAAACACTGAAGCTAAGCAAAGAAACTACATCTTATCTTATTCTTTATTCAGCGATTTTAGAGACAAGAGAAAGGGAAGTCGTACACCTCGCTTGCCAAAAGGGAAACCTGCGAATAAAATATCTCACCGCTTTGAGGGCGCTCACAAACTTTCCTCCGCCGAGCACATTCCAGAGATTTACGCAACCTTTAAAAAGAGAAAATACATAATTAACACTGTAATAAAACGCAATGTGGAAGGTTGTAAAGTGCAGTCATGCGCTGTGATTAGCGCTATTTATAATACTGACCTTTGGCCCCCGACGACAGGAGAGCTGTAGTCAAGGAAAGCTGCTTTACCTTCAGATTCTTCATGAAAATGATGCTGGGAACACTTGTATCCAGAGCTATGCAAGATAGATGTAGTGTTTCGAGAACAGATTTTTATACTCGCAGGAGATTTAAAAGAATATATTCATCCTTCACTTTGAGGCTCCAGTAATCACCTTCAACATCTCGGCGCTGAGCTGCAAGAGGGCAGACGAGTCGACACTGTACGCTTCCGGAAATCACATTCCATACTATAATCTCTCCATCGTAGCTGCTGGTGGCCAGGAGAGATGGAGGACACTGTGCCACACAAAGGATGTCGTCCTTATGGCCGCTTTTCTGAGAAGAGACGAACTGTGAGCCTCTCTGAATGACGGCAGTATAATGAATTTGTTAATGCCAAGAATAGTCGTTCATTATGGCTGAATTTCTGTCTATGCTTGCACAAGATAAAACTGTATTACTTTTTGAGACACTTTGACAAACTATGGAAAAGCTGTATCTCTTATACTGGAAAGAGAAAGCTCTGTTTGTGTGAAAAGAAGTAGTATTTTCAAAAACATAAAGCCATTTGGTACTTATAACACATATTCTATACAATAATTCAGGGAAAAACACTTACTTTCTTTCTTTTGACAAGATCAGCGAATGTTAGTACAAAAAACAAAATGCCAATTAGCTTCGCCAAAGACAGGTTGCAGAGGAAAGAGACCTTCATGCAGAGCTAAGAGCAGCATCAGTCTTCTCATTTAACTCAAATAAGCATATTGTCAAACTATTTCTCTAACCTTACCAACTTGCCACACGATCAAGGGGTTTGCACACCTTACAGAATAAATGAATATCTGAAAGGTCACCGTCTGTTAACCAGAAACTAAATGGGAATGAAAAAAATCTGAAGAGCTAAGCAGTCTCATTAAAAGAGCCGAGCGGAATCCGGGTGAAAAATACTTCCAGTCATTTCAAGCCTTGTATGAATGTCAAATAGTTTTCACTGAAGTCTTGATTTCGCTTAAAATATTCTAACCGAGTGTGTCACACATGGATTAGAACCTGATTTGATGTCAAACCCCTGAGCAAGCAGACAAGCCAGACATTACTTCACACTGGTACAAAGTGATTCATCTTGTTCTTTATGTGCTTATTTCTCACTGAACTCAACGGGAAGATTTGCTCGCAGTGATGCTGCCAACATGAAACTGTATACACCATGAACCAAATCAGGAAAAGCAGATGGCATTTTGAACTTATATTATATTCCATGCCAAAATGAAATATTCAGCTGAACTGGGTCATGTTTTAAAAATTTAATGAGATGCAACACAACACTGACCATCTGGAGGAACAGAAAAATTCACAGTGAACCCGAGGCTCACTGGCTTAAGGGAAAGAGAGCAATACGTATAAAACAACCCATTGATCTTCCTCCTGGAGGCCATTAATGAAAAACAATTTCAGGAGAGCCCTCTGTAGATAATCAAAGGGGTCACTTTTCTTCTTGGCCACTGTAATGTAATCTTTCTGCTCTGTTAATGGGCGTCTTTGGGGGTGAATGTAACCAGCAGCCGTAATGAAAGAGATGAGAGGGCTCTGAGAGTCACCTCATCCAATGGATCATACAGCATTAGTGAGAATCAGCTTTCCCTCCTGCCGCTCATGTGGAGAGAGCTGCGTCCTGCCGTCAGAGATCACTTCACCGCATTATACGGGGAAAATCTAATCTATTCTCTGATATTTTGGAGGGACCGATTATGCGGCTTTGAGGGTGTGATACACTTTCAAAGAAGGAAAAACTAATTACTGCACTTGGCGATGTTACCTCATAATGAGGCTTCGCTTGATATGGAAAGGTGATTAAATGTTTACAGTTTATAAAGCAGTACAGTTTGTGTTATTTTGCATCTTCAGAGCTGCTTAGCAGAAACGCCTTGAGAAAATATTCTTTTTAGCTAAATATTTTAACAACTGTATGACTAATTGCCATGAAATCTGATATAGATATCCACGGCGATAAAGATGAGTTTCCCCTTGTGCCACTAATAAATCAGACCATTAATTTGCCCTCTACTTGGATTCACAACTAAACACTTTCAAATCCATTGACATTTCCATCATCCTCAGCTATTCTTCATGTTTGGAGCTAATTGGAACATGTCAGCATGCTAACTCAATAAACAAATTCTACCTGCTAAACATCAGCATGTTAACACTGTCTGTGCGACTGTGTCAGCATGCTGACATTAACATTAGACTCCGAGCACCGCTGTAGCGAAACACAACCTGACGGAGCTGCTTACATTGGAGTCCTGTTTATTGATCCCCCAGTAGGTGTTAAAACAACACATTTTGGTGAGTATACCTTACACAGTGTTGTATTCAAAAGGTCTGGCAATCAGGTTGAATTAGCTTTTTGTCCCACAATAAGATATCTACCAAAAAAAAGAACATAGTCTGCAAAAATCTGATTAGAATATGTTAGCAACTGTGTCCCATGACTTGAGTTACAAAAATGTTAAAATGGCGACAGGCGGGGCACATCCTAGACAGTCGCAAGTCCATCACAAAACAATAGACAACTATGTATGCTCACACTCATACCTACAACCGATTTCTGATCACAAATTAACCTCTCGACTGAAGCACCTGCAGAAAGCCCATGCAGGGACACCATCCCAACTGACCAGCAGGTTCAAACCTAGAATCTTCTTGCTGTAAGGCTACAATGCTGACCACTGCACAAAAAAACATGCTCAAGAAGCACACTGTTACTGAGGTAACCCTATAGGACACTGTGGTTGGAGTGCACACACCTTGTGTAGTGGACTGAATCAGAGATAAAACCATCCTCTTATTTCAGTATGACTGGCTGGCTGCACTGGAACATTGACACATTGACGTGCTTTGAGGAAATTGACATTCAAGCGTATAAATAAATTAAATGGCTCCATGTTAGTATCAGGGGACATTTATAGAAGGAAATAAAGAACACACACGTATGAATTCTTAAGACTAAGACAAATTGAACAGGGAGAAAGAAAGGAAGAGAAAAGGGAGAGTATAAGGATGGTGTATCGCACTGCTTGAGTTAAAAACATTTCTGCAGGCGATGCTGCACAGTAGGGCAGAGATCAGGGAGTCTTTGTTAGCCATCTTTCTCTCTCTCTCTCTCTGAGCGTTCCAGCCAGTCAGCAAAAAATGATTCTTTGGACCCTTTTAAGGCTCCAATGTCCTCCATGGGTGTGTGTAATATGAACACAGAACCAGCAGGGAAGCTTTATCTTCACAGCCTTTTAGGTGCAACAGTGACTGAGGCAAAAAGTGTATAAGAACTAGTGCAGCACTGCAATTCTATGAACATTGTATACAGCGATCTGCTTCCTCAGACAGACATTTGTTGCTACATAGACGTCTGACCCAGGCTACAATGCTGCTGAAAGTTGGCTTTAACTTGTCTAACTTATGTAAAAAGAAGCGATACCTCACGGTAAAAGTACTGTATCACAGGTAAAAAGCATGCATTCAATAATCCATAAGTGTGTGTGATCAGTAAAATGTTCTTAAACATCAAAAGTGAAACTACTCAGTATGGAGAGTGGCTGGTTATGGGAATGCTATATTATTATATTATTATTTGGTCTAACACTAAAGCGAAAAGGATATTCTAACTACTTTATATACTGCTAAGTCATTTAATGAATAGCAATGAATCACATTTTATAAGATGATCCTATTTGCCATATTAATGTAGCAAAGTAGGAATATATTCTGAAAAAAAAAACACTGCTTTTCCCATAAATAAAGCAGTGATTCGGCACCAGAGTCAGTTACAATGTGCATTTGACTGATGTGTTTCTGATCACCCGTGGAGTTCCCAACAGAAAGACCCACTGTGTCACTTTCAGTCAGGAAATCTGCGCTTTTCAGAAACAGAAGAGTAACAGTGGAATCCATCCAGTGTTTCTACAGCTGTCATCTACTCTTTATGAAATAAATGTGACAGGGGGAATACAAACTCGGTTATAGCAAAATGAACAACTGATTTCTTCTGTTGTTGTTGTTGTTGTTGTTCATAGTCACCAGATCATCCTGCCATGAAGGCTGCGGCCTCTGGACATGATGAGAGTCTTCAGGTATGTCCTGAAAAAAACACGGATGATCAATCAGCAAAGAGGAGACAGTTTATATCTCAGTAATAATACTGCTGTCATGTTTGGAAGCATCCTATCATTACAAAATCTAAAAATGACAAGAAATGTCACTTGGAGGGAGAAGAAAAGGCACTTCGTTCTCAATCTCACTGGTTTTATAATATAATTCAAAACGGGATATATGTGGCGTGACATGTCGGTACTTTTTGCTTTTTTTAATCTCAGAATGGAGTTCAACTGGTAATGACAATGTAAACAAATGCAAATGGGATGCGATATGATGGAAGGATGGAGGAATTGGAAAAATGATTGGGATGGGATTTTCTGAAAAGCAACCGGCAAATAATACCTCGAATTACGTCTTTTCTTTTGTACTCACCAAGTAAATGTCAATCCTCCGGGCTCTTCCGACAGACATCACATAGCTGCACACGCAAATTGCACAAGCTCAGAACGGATTCAAATTTATACGGAGCCAAGAACACTTGCCAAATATCACATCATTACTCACGATTTCCTGTGAACTTTGAGGAAGATACAGTCGCACACCTCATGACATTCGCCGTCTAAAACGAAGACTGGAAGTAAATTTTCACAGTTGCGCAGGTATTTAAAACTTTTTATTCTGAGAGAGTCATTTGTGAAACACACCCTTCTTTAGCGTCTGAAGGCACTGGCCACTGTTGAAGTTCCAGATCTTTAAACATCCATCTCTTGCACCTGTGATGAGTCTGCACAAGAACATACTGTGGTGTGACGAAGATAAATATATGTAATGAAAACTGAAAGTACTTTGTGTTCCGTACCTTCTACTACTGGGGTCAAATGTCATGCATGTGATGGAGGACAGACGATGTGTGCCGCCGAACTCAAAAACCTGACGCCCAGTGTCAAAGTCCCAAACTCTCACCACCTAGTACCAAAAATAACTTGAATTAATTGTAGCGTTAATAAGTGGCGTAAAACAGGACGGTTATGCACCTGTTTTAATCACTTTCAGAGGAAATTTCAAACTACAAAGCACTAATTTACTCACAGATCCCTCAGAGCAGCTGACAACTTGACGAAACTCCTCACTGAAGCCGCAGCACATTACAGGCTCATTATGCGAAGCCATCAAACGACTGTGAAGCCGTGGCCTGACAGAGGAAAGAGATGATAAAATGAATAACAGCGAGACTAATATTAGGTAGCTGCAGTCATAACTACAGAAAAATAAATCGAAAAATCTGTCTAGTTAAAGTGGTTTGTAGGAAATCTTCAAATATCATCAGCGTCTTTCTTTTGGAATCTCTCAAACCATCACCTTCAAATTAGCTAACGTGAGGAACATTTTCAAGTATATCTTCAGAGCATATTGGAAACCATGAAGAACAGAGCACAAAGCTGTGACAGCCAACCTCAGCTTCAGGGAGAGCACAGCCAAACAGTCTGCGGCAACGTAAAGACATTTCACAGCAGGGGAATAGGAGCATGCGGATATATCACCATGGATCCCGCTTGCTTTAGGGTCTGCTGTAAACAGACAGCACTGATCCTGAATGTGCCAAATCTGAAAGGAAAACAGTTGAACGGCAAAAGGAAAAAAGTATTCTCATCATTTAGTTTTGTAAAAGTAGCAACAGCACACCATAAATTATTTCATGTAAAAGGAACAAAATTCTATTAAAGCACAGTAGAAGCAATCATATATACTGCAGGTATGAAGAGGAGAAGTGTAAATCATGGAAAATGGGAGTATGTTACACTATAATACTAGATCATTATTGTTAATGTATGTGGGAATAATGCATTGTGTTTTGTATTTGTAACTATAGCTGCAAAAGCGCAATATTGTCGTCTGAAATTGGGTAAAAGTTAAATGTAGCATTAACAAGCATGGAAAAACTCAAGTGAAGTCCCAATTTACTGGAACAAAGTACTTGATGAAAAGTAATTAGTTATTTTCCATCACAACAAGAGAAATACACACAGTGGTTAAAACATATAAAATCATACGAATAGTGGAACATTTGGGACATAAAAATGAGTCACGAATCACTTTAACAGTGTTGTCAGTGGAGACAGAGAAGATCTGACTGTCCTCTGAGGAGATGAAGAGGAAGATGATGGGAGCAGAGTGGCCTTTTAAGATACCAGTTGGTTTCCTATAAAGAACAAGAGATTTCAGAGAAAAGAAGGCCTTTTAATTTAATGACACTTGTCTCAAAGAATGTTCACTGAATTCTGGTTCCTCACCCAGAAAAATGTGGGTTCCACAGGCGTATGAGTCTGTCCATGCCTCCAGTGACCAGCAAACTGTGCTTTTGACAAAGGTCAAAGGCCTTGACACCTTTGTAGATGGTAAAGACAGTCTGATCGCAGGATGCCCGCACCTGTGCTGTCCAGCACAGCTGGATCTTCTTGGCTTTACCCTCATAGCAGGCTTCCCTGATCTCATTCAACTGCTGCTCAGCGTCAGTTAAAGGCAGTGCACAGCCTCAAGAAGGGGGAAAAAAAACAAACAGAAAGTATTTTATTACAAGGCCATGTGTACCAGCATCGATCAAAACATGTTTTTCTGAGCAAGGGTAAGTCATTAAATGAATAAATGACCAAGCTGCCAAGTGGACATGCCCACATACAGGGCGATCACGCACACACACGCCGGCATTGATTGGTGAATTTGTGATAGATGAGTCATCATGAGTCATTCCTCATAGCTCTCCAACCAAGCAGCTGAATGTTCAACACAGACTTTAATTACCACACACTGAAGAATGAAGGGATTTCATACTTTTCCCTTTTTTTGTTAACCGCTTTTTTCATTTTTATGCGTCAGTTGTTGTTTTTCCATTACAAAGACCATGCGTGTGTGTAGCAGACAGGTAGCTCTGTTTTTTTAAGTCCAAGTGACAACAACGAATGTCTCGGATTGTTTGTTATTGTGCTGAACATATGCCAAAAAGCCACAGTAACAAGCGAAACAGAAATTACCTATAACAAGAGAAGAAGATTCTTCATTTGTTGAGGAGACAACAGCTTGAAAACTGGGAAAATATTTTGCCTAAATTCAGAGAAAAGAGTTTGTGCTTCAGGATTGTCAGAACAAAATACAATTAAAACATCACATCATTGAACAATACAGTTTCTGTAGATCTGTAAGTTTTCACATGACTGAACTTAAACATGTTTCTCCATAAGGGAAGCGCACATAAAGACAGAAAGGCAAAAGGTCACCTGTGTCACCCAGTCGTGATGGACCTTCCATCTGACAAATGTCACATTTGGAGACAGCACTGCATTGTCTATTGCTACTGTGGGTATATTTTCAACCTTTGGTAGTTTATTCCATAATCTATAAAAAGAGAAGTGGAGGTATACAGTCAGGCCTGAAACTGCACATATTCTGAGCTGCAGCCTCACATATGTACTTGTGTAACATGTATAATTTTCTGATTGGCAGGAAACTGATGGGAGGCAAAGGTATAATTTTCCACCACACATTTGAAGTGGCAGTACTAAAAGGACTCTCAGCTCAGTCTTTTCTTCTTTTTTTGGGTGTTCTGACTGAAAATAACTGCATAATCTTCCTGTGAAAGGTGTACCATGAGTCAAACACACTGAGAGCTGCCGCACCTAACAGTAGGAAAAGAGAAAATGGTCAACTCTGAATAGCGTTCGTCACAATGCGGAGTTAATACAAGAACCTACACGTCACTGCATCTCATTTCTGAACACTGACTTGCTGGGACAGGAAATATGTACTGTATGTTGCAAATGGATTTTCAAGGTTTTTGTGGGCTGGAGAAATACAAACACATTGTTTAAAATCAACATAACTTCTGATTTTCTCATCAGTTACATTGTCATCCCATCTGTAGGCGATGTGCTTCAGATCCAGCAGCACTGTCAGACCAAAACTGGTTCACCTTGAGGGTCAAACACCAACGCAAGCTGAAGGATGCTGTATATGCAGCCCAATGCAGCAAAGAGTGCACAGACTTCTATATGGAGAAGGCAAAATGTTTGAGAAAGAAGTGAAGGAGGCCACCTATGTTCAACTATCTCTACTTATGATGCAGTCTTGAGCTCCCTAACCGGACAGTTTCACTACCATTTACACTTTGAGTCATCCTTCACCTGGCGGTTTCGCAACCATTTACACCTCGACGGGCCATTAGCCCATGATTTGTGGTGAGATAGCCGAGGCTCTCCATCCGTCATTTAGAACTGAGAAAACCTCTTGGATGAGAAGGGAAACATCTTCAAGAACCAAGATGAGGTCAGTTCTGAACATGGTTGAAGATAAAAAATCCTCATCCGCTCTTAATATCTGATTATCAAAGCTGAATATTTCATACTTTTTTTTTAGTACAATCAAGAGTTTATTATATTATAGAAAAGCATGGAAAAATTCATGATGTTAGGCAAGCCCACAAGATAAAAAAGAAATTATATGATTTTCAAAGTAGTTCCTATTGTATGAATGCAAAGATTTCTTTTCACTTACAGCGCTGCAAAATTATGAATCTAATCAGGCCATTTGGATTGTGATTTAGCACTTATTGTAAAATGGTGCAACGACTGCTAGCGCTGGTAGAGAAAGCCAAACTTTCCACATAGAAAATGTCCTTGTTTCTTTTTCCACTAATGAAGTCTTTTTGTTCAGTCGAGAAGGCAACAAAAAAAAATCTAATTAGCTGTTAATATCTGACGTCTCCCTCAGGCGCAGCTGAGTCTTCACCTGGCTGTGTACAGAATCAGAAAACTCATCTCTTAGTTTGAGCAGCTGCCAGATTAATGCTGGAGAGGATGTCCGACATTTTCTGATATGATTAAACTAACACCTTTATAATGTATTTAGACTATCTGGCTATGGAGTCTCCTACAGATAACTGAACAGGTAAAATAAGATTACACGTACATTTTAGGAAAGCAACATTACCTGAGGGTATCTGCAACAGAGGATATTAAAATGATAGTCACACATCCCTGAAAGAGAAATGAAAAAATATTAACCTCTCTCAGTCTATATAATTATTGTTTAATAATTGGATCAGGTTGTAGCCGGTGGACTCACTTCAGTGTCTCCATACAGAACACAACATTTATCAGAGCCGGTGTAGCTACGAGGAGAAAAACAAACCTTAACAAGCTAGGAATTATGAGAGCATTTCTGAAATGATGTTATCAAGCAGTTTGGTTGCTGACCTGTAGTCTACCGTCAAAGGTATTGTGTCGAGGGCTTTGATCTGACAATAAGGTTGCAAGGTGGAAAGTTCGTAAAGCTGGAGCTCTCTGTCCCTGCAAGATAACGCAAACGTGCACGATAAACAAACTTAGCACAGTGTGGGACTGCAGTTAACGAGGGTAATCAATATGCTTAATAAATAATGCAGCCTTTTAGTTAATTTTGTTTAACTATTCCTTCTTACCCTGTTGCGATCATCAGTTTGTTGTACTCTGTCATCATGGTGAAGTCACTCGCCCACTTCGACCGTCTATTTGCAGGTCCTTCATTCTGTAAAAATGAGCAAATTCATGTAGTAAAAGCTCATGTTTTTACAAAGGTCCATGTGCAAAGGTCTTTATATTTGTCAGAGAAGCTTGTTCAAATTCCTGAAGTTGCAACTTATGTTGATGATTTCAGATTTTATTAATTATAGTGAAAGGTGTGACAAAATAACACGAACACAATGTACATAAATGTTCATTAGTATTGGCCTCATTGTTCTTTTATAGTGATAAACCATCCATCCATCCATTATCTCTACACCGCTTTATCCTCACTAGGGTCGCGGGGGGGCTGGAGCCTATCCCAGCTGACTTAGGGTGAAAGCAGGGGACACCCTGGACAGGTCGCCAGTCTACCACAGGGCTACACTTAGAGACAGACAACCAAGCACACTCACATTCACACCTATGGACAATTTAGAATCACCAATTAACCTCAACATGTTTTTGGACTGTGTGGGAGGAAGCTGGAGAACCCGGAGAGAACCCACGCTGCACGGGGAGAACATGCAAACTCCACGCAGAAAGATTCCAGTGCCCCCACTGGGTAGTGATAAACCTTTAATTTATTTCTGAATCAATCTCTCATGCACCAAATTATGCACTACCCAACTCAACATATACTCTTTCTACAGAACTACAAAGCCCGCCTCTGTTAGGAAATTACATTAATTGATTAATTAGAATAATATATATTGTAAAGATGCCACAAACAGAATAAGAACATCAATAAGTACATCACTATGTTTGTTTAGGTCTCCTAATGGGAAGGATTGACACTAAGAAATATATATAATCCTTAACACCTAGGCTCAGTTTCCCAGACATGGATTAGTCCTGCAGACTAAAATCCTTTTTCAATAGAGATCTTCACTGAGTTGTTCCTTCTACTCTAGGACTGTGTTTAATCTGTGTCTGGGAAACTGGCTGGAACAAAAGTATTCAGGTAAATGTGCACAAGGTAAAACATACAAACATGTGTTTTGTCTTCTGGGGTTTAAGCTCAGGACTCCAGAGGGAAACAAACCCGTCCTCTCGCACTGTTACGACGGTGCCATCGCCGGTCGAGTGGATGTTGACGATGGGAATGCCATGACCGGAGGCATTCATGGTGGCTGGTAAAATGAAGGCCACCTGCTTGCTGCGTCTTGCAGTTTCCTCCTTCTCTTTATACTCCTGCAGCATGTGGGCGCAGAACTCACCCTGCATCACATTACCGTGTGTTATAAAATGATCACGTTCATGCTGCCTATCCAAAACAAATCATCCTCCAAGGCCAAACCAGACATTTATTAGAATGCAAGCGTACAAACGAGTACACTAGGACCAATTTTTCAGCTTTACAAACCATACAGCCTTTAAAAAATGACCAGTCAAAGAGAAAAATGCACGCAAGTATGTTACAAAATTAAATTTACCAATGTAGGCTATTACTTTGCCTTTGAGTCAGCGTAAGACAAATGTGTTAGTGTACAGTAAACTTGGCAGTAGAAAGGCTGAAAAAGCCCAAATGACTGTTCAGGTCAGTTCCAGTAACACTTTCTCCACAAATCCTGGCTGAATTACTGTTACGGAAATAACCTTGTTGCATTTCATGGTGGCCTGACTTTTTTTTTTTTTTTTCTTTTGAGCAGATTTCTGGTATTAGTGTGCATGGCAAACTGTTACAACTAAGGCAGTTCTCTCACACAGAAGGCCTGTATGCTTCATAAGAAACAAATATGAATTTCATCTCACCCATGAAATCCTTCCTTGGCCTGAATAATCAATCTTCTTAAATAACCCTTGAATCTGAGCATTGCTCTGTGAAATTCAAATAACAAAAGAATAAAGAACAATGACAATTTCTGTAAATTATTCCGGTATTTCAAAAGGCTTGTCCTTAATTGTGAAAAGAAGTGAGATACAAAGAACACAGGGATCAGAGAATCTGAGAGAAAGATATGAAGAGAAATGTCATGCTGTCTTACTGTGTTAGGGAAACCCAAACACTTCTTCAGTATACGTCCAAAATTGTTCACATCAATGCATCTCAAGCCACCCGTTTCAAATTCCTTTATAAAGAAAAATACAGTCAGATCATAGAAATAAATAACCGAGCTGTCAGTGTGTTCTCAAAGAAGTGGCTCGCGCTGTACCTCAAATGCTCGTCTCAGTTGCTGGAGGTTCTCCAGTGATATCTTCTCATCAATCTTACAGGGAAGAGAGGAAATGGTAACAATTACTATCATGCAGGAGGATTATGCATAATTTAAAACTAGTAATTAAGCCTGATTGGTAAAAAAGGCTCCTCCCCATTTTTTCAGCCCACTCAAATCCATTCACCAGGCAGTTTACAAAGTCTGAGTGCTACAAGTATAAATCAAGGTTAGAGAGGAGATGTCACCAGTGTATTCTTAGAGTGAACAGTGAATCATTATTAACACACACGATGAGGGCTCCACCCCGGAGTATTATTTGTAGCGGCCAAAGCAAGCACCGCCGGCTATGTCACGTCTCTGAGACGCTTGCACGAGGCCGGATGACAGGCCACGCACTCTGTGTTAATGGCCTTTCTTCAATTTTCCCACGGTTTCCTAGCAACTGGTCCTTGATCCATGACTCCCTTTGATCTATCATTAATAAATAACAGGGATAAACAGCCTAATTCCTCAAGGATGTAACTGGAGCTGAGGTTTCCCCACGGTATCCTCTGAATTGGGGAGATAATTGTTTAATCAGTCAGAGTGATGGAAGTACTGAAAGTGTTTCACATTACTTCAACCGCTTTCCAAATCCCTTTATTAGAGATGCATAACTTTGAACTCCTGAGCCTGTTTCCACTAATCTGTTATGGCACATTGCTCATTACATTAAGCAGGAGAGTGTGACTGACATATGCAACTAAAACCCAAACTTGCATTTGCACCAGACTCCTACATCATTCCATCATTCCAGTCAGCTTGAAAGCTTGAATCTATTGGGGACCTTTTAAGTAGCTGGCACAGCAACTATGTTTGTTTTACTCCGGCCTGAAACACGGCCATCCACGGGCTGCGGGATAGATTGTCCTGCCCAATTCCCTGTCAGGCTGCAAGTAAATTGATCATCAACTTGATTTAAAATGGCATTTTTGGCACCACCTCACATTCATTCTGCTACTGGTGAGATATGCCTCAGCTATAGTTCAGCTTAAGCACTTTGGAAAGAGTCCCCAAAGTGGCAAGTTTTGCACTGTAGCACTCTAGTGACATCTTCAGGCCAGAAGTAGCTCATAGGTGAGGGGCAAAAAAAAATCTATGACTGTAAGTCATCTAGACCATTTTTATGGAGAGATAGAGTGGTTGACATTTATTCACTCCTCTGATGAATTCACTGAAGACTGTACCTTGAGACTCCGAGTTGAATCAATATCGTGGTGTTGTTGACTCATGGTTTGAGCCGTATCTCCGAGCGTGACAGAGTGTCGCCGCCTGTTCTGTTTCAGCAGCTCTCGCACCAACCATTCAGGCTGCTCTTTTTCATCCTCATCGACACCCACTCGTCTTGGTGCTGAGAAGTCGTCTGCTTTCTCACCCCGACATCTTGGCCTTGATAGGTTTCTTGTGCTCTCCGCTGCACTGAGTTCAGAGAGGATGCTGGAGGATATAAGATGTTAAATATATGCGCTGTTATTTAAAGTCATTGCTGCCACTGGTAAAAATTGTTTGGACTTCATTTAGGCTAAATGTCAGTGTAGCCAGAACTGTTGCAAACAGGAAATTGCACACTAACTTTTTAATACTGGGAATGTGATTCTAATGCTCAGGAGACCAGACTTCCTGCATTACAAAGTACCTCAGTGCTGCCACTGATGGCAACTCAAGCACCATGACAACAGCAAACACTTTCCAACAAGACAGAGGATTACATGACATCGGAACAAGTCAACAAGCATCAACATTTGCTCGCCCTCGCCTGGACAAAAATGCAAAATTAAGACAATCTTGCATTGAAATTGGAAACACATTTAACAAAAACATACTTTGCAATGTTGGTAAGATGATCAAAAATGGTAAAGTCAGCATTTTACCTGGTCACGTGTTGGGTTTCTAATCTTCCCGAAGCTGAAGAAGAGCGAACCTTTTTCCCCAGTGGCATTTTTGTTGTTCAAAAGTTGTATAAAGCAGACTTAAGTGTGAGACATTTCCTCAGTTCTGCCTCCAAACAGACGTTAATCAGACAGTCTACCTGACACTCACTCGTGCATTACACCTGAGCAGAGCAGGTGGTAACCAAGACACCAAGAGTGACAACTGAGACTACAAAAACTCACAGCACTTGCACAGAAAGAAACAACTCGGTGACCATGTTAAATGTCGTGTAAAACTAATAAAATGCTGCTCTGTTTATACTGTGCTTTGAGCTGTAAACTACTGCAGCAATTTTGGGGTAATTATCTATTTATCTCATTACTGTCGATGCATTTTCACAGTTTTATTGCGGCTATGAAGCGAATGAAACAACCCATGCTGCCATGGCTCAACGGCTCAACGGCTCAACGGCTCAACAGCTCAACGTCCGACGCAGACCCCAAAAACTCGCAAAAAAAGCCAAGAACAGACAAACAAAAACGCCATCTGCATCTCCACTGCTCCCGCACAAATGTGGTACAGCTGTGTGAAATTAAAATATGAAAAAGATCGAAGAAAAACCAAAGTAAATAGCTGAAAACACAGGCAGTGGGTAGGAGCCGCTGCAACTGGCTGCCACTCTGGCGGCACCATAGCAACAATATATATATATATAAATTTATATAAATTTAAATAAAACATACTCCAGGGACTTCCTATTATAGCTTCTGCTTCACACTAACCAAGCGTCTGAAGCTGTCATTTCATTTACATTGCATTGCTAAAATTGTGTTAACCTTGCTTAAGATGCAGATGTTTAATTATCACAACATGCAAGTTAAACTTAAAAATTCTGACTGACACGTTTATTTTACAATATATTACGCTACTGTGTTCACATAAACACACAAACACGGATAATCGAGCTACTGACATCAGCAGCGAGGTTCAGAGAGGTCCCGGCCAGCTTGATATCCATTCAGGTGAGCAGGAATTTCAGACGACTGCTGGAAGTTTATTCACTTTCTCCCCGTTGTTTGGACAAGCATCTCTACTCAAAGCTGATTTCACTGCCTCCTTTTCTGCAAAGCCGGTACGACAAAAACAAACATGTTATCTGTCTGTTCAAATCAGAATCAGGGAGTAACCTGTTAAAATGCTGAAACATTCAAAGACTCGAACGGATGCTGACCCTCCTCAGGTAAAATTCTGTGCAGCTGCTGCAGCTCCTGAGGCAGCAGGGACTTCATCACAGATGTGACATCGCCGACTCTCTTTCCATAAAACCGGTCATAGGTTGTCACATCTGATCCCTTCTGCTTCTGAGTGTGGATGTGTCGTTGCACAACAGTTGGGACTGTAACACACGGAGGAAGATCAGCTAATAGGGATGACGGGAACTGGTGCATCTGTAGTGGTTTTTCCAGTGTACAGTACCTATGCCACAGCAGGCCAGGTTTGGATCTTTTCTGCAGCTGTAGTGGAAGAGATTGCCCAGCAGTTCAGGCTTTGGCTGGCGGTAATTGGCCCTGATCTCAGTGTCAGCAGAGAGTGGTGTATGGTGCCTGTTGTGCAGCCGCGCAAGTCGTCCTTCTGCTTTATTGATGTCATCATACCCTGTCAAATAAGTTTCAATAAGCTGTAGAGAGAAAATGTCTGATCTGGAGCCATGCTGACATGCTCTCACATACACAAGTCTGACTCAACAATAGTGTCGCACCTTGAGGCAAACCCATGAAGTCACATGCGTAGGTGGAGCAGTACTGCGCTGTCAGTGCTTTACGTATCTCCCCCTCAGATGGGGGACATTTCCAGGGGAAGGCAGCATACTCAGAGTTCCGTGCAGCGTCCCTCGGCATCCTCCACATCATGAAAGACTTCGGGGGGAAGAAAGCTTGCTTTAAAGGTTACGATACACTATGAGAGGTCAAGCATGGCATCTTTGTATTACTGAGGTTAACACAGCCTAAATACCAACCTGGCTGGGATGCGGGTTGTTTCTTCTCTGTCCCGAGGCTGTTCCCGTGCGAATGCATTCAGGTCTACAGGCTGGCTTCCAGTAAAAGTCCTTATTGTATACAGTTGAACCAAAAGGTCCAGACTTTGAATAGGAGTCTATAAATGATGTTGACATTGGGCACCTAAATATGCATCAAAACAGAAAAACAATTACACACACGCAAGCACGCAAATTCTGCACAAACTTAATCCCCATAAATAGAACTTACAGCAGAATCTCAGCAGCTGAGTTTGGCTGGTAGACAAACTGTTTTCTGTAAGATGTTTCAAACGGATCCCACCACTGTTTGCTCTCTACGAAAAAGTACCATTAGATTGAAATCTCTTTGAAAAACCAAGCAAATTCTGCAAAACACACGTCACTCAGGGTTTAAAATCAGGCTTTTCAATATAAATAGTAAAAGCACGATAACACACACTCAATATGCTGCATAAAGCTCTGCATTGTAATCCCACCTCAATCATTTTTAAGTTCCTTTATATTTACTTTCTGATAATTAGTGTAACTTAACTATAATTGCAACGCTACTGTAGCATACTACAATAAAAAAGACTGTGCTTTACTATTATATTTCTAACTGCTGTTCAGTTCTTGTGACTATTCACAGTAAAATGCTGCAACTACAAAAGTGAGGGGGACAAAAACAGAATTTTGGAAAGTGAAGGGGACACATCCTCTGCAGCACAGTGGATATTACACGCTTGCTTACACTCACTCACAACAGCAGGTAGGAACCAAAATTACCCTGAGGCCAGGGGGCATTGCAGGGGGGAATTAAATGCGACACTTCAGCAATATTATTGGCATTGCTGTAGGTGACAATTTCAGTATAACTACATGAGTAATCGTGATCAAATGTGGCTCTTTAAGTCCAAATAGTACAGTGGAAATATTCTAAATTTAAATAAAATACAGAACAATATGACAACTTTACACCAATGTGTAATAGAAAAGTAGGAAAATACACTGAGGCCTGCTAAATCAAACGTGTTTCTGCATTTCAAAGCTCAGATTAAGTTACCTTCAGGTTTCATTGGTTTACCTTTCGCTGCCATTGGTGAGTGCTGTTTTGCTTTGCCACCTTGTGTTACAGCTGTTTTCACTGCGCTGAAATCCTTTCCACTTCCATTTCCAAGATGAATGTTCACGTCACAGACGGCTTGCTGAAAAGTGTGACCGACAACTGTGGATCCTGACGCCACGTACAAAGCTTCACGTTCAGGTATTAGCTTTATCTGTGCCGAAGCAGAGCCGACGCCGGCAGCATGTTCCCAGGCACTGTGGTTATGGAGACCCACAACATTTAAATGGCTGCTGGGAGCTGCTCGGTGGGGGAGATGTTGCATTAAACATTCAGCCTCGACAGAGATGTCTTATTTATGAATGTTGCTGATGGTGGTGGGAAGTATATTACATTTACTCAAGTACTTAACCTAAATCTAATTCTTACAGAACTACTGCAGAATTACTTGGGTAACTTAATTTAATGTTAATTAATCTTTAGAGAAAATTACTGCAGCCTACTTCCTTCTTTGTCGCACTTACTGTGTATAATATTTTACCTGTTGCTTTACAGATAAACATGCTATTTACACATTGTTTAGAGATGAACTGCACATAAAGTAGGTTAAAATTCTTGCCGCCCTCATTCCTTATGTAAATAGCTCTACAATTTATAATTTAGAGAATGAATCCTCCAGATTTGTTTGTGCCTTTTTTTCCCCCCAAAAGCTTATATGCCAGTCCTCTCAGTGCGCTGCTCATGACTCAAAACCAAAGGCAATAAGGCTTTTAAGGTTACGGCACCCAGGCCTGTTTCCATATTAAATCCTGTCCCAACATCAGCAATTTCAAATCAGAAATAAAGGCTCACCCTTTTTCCATGGCTTTTACTACTTCCTGAAGCTGCTCTCGTCATGTCCACTCTTTATTTCTTTTTATCGTCCTGCTGTTTAGTGTTGATGGCTGGTCTCGGGTTTCTGTTCTGCTCTTTTGCTGTTATAGTTCCATCTCTTCAATAATCCAGCCAGTATGCTACACTACGGCCATCTTGTTTGCTCACAGGTTTCTTGGTGTATCATTTTGTAGGGTCATCATTTTAATTTGAAATCAGTCCAGTAAATAACTATGGATAATTATAGTGCAGGGTTTTAGGCTTAGTATTTACTTTAGTTAAGTAAATTTGTATTTTATCTCATTTGTAGGGTAACATTTTAATTACTCTGGTAAATTCCTATCATAAATAACACTGTAGCTTCTTAACCTTAATATTCAAATTTGTTGAGTAAAGTCGTAACAGCAATCTCATTTCTCTTCTAAAAGCACTTTAGCTCAGCAGCTGCTGTTTTAGATACGCTACATACATAACAGTGACTTGACTGGAATAATCTAGTTTCATAGTAGCTTTAAAAAGGAACTTTTAATACGGCTTGGGTTTGCTCATCGCCGTCAACTACAGTAAACTGATTTGATTTTAATCTATCAAACTACATAACAATAAAAATTTGCTTTACACTGATGAGTTACTGCATTGAAATGCTGCTTAGAATAATAATAATAATAACAATAATGATGATAATCCAGCAGAATAATGCCACAAAGGTTCCTGGAGGTAACTTGTGTGACAGATCTAGCTCAGAAAACATTAAAACTAAAATAAAGGCGGTAAATCTAAAATGTATATGGAGGACTAACAGGCTAACAGTTGTGCCTAATGGAATAATAAGTAGCATTGAGTAAGACTAATTAAAACTAGAGCAGAAAAGTAAAAAGCAATACTGCCAATGGCACTAAAAGAATAAAGTAATATTGTGCATAAAAATGAAATGTTACACATGAAATTGTTCAAATAATATAAAGTATTATGTCCTTAGGATTGTTAGTTGATGATGTTACTTTGATATCAGAGTGCAAGAAGTGATTTCACATAGTAAAGCACACTGATCCACCGCTCAGCTCCGCTCCTGTGTCTTCCTGCTTCCCTCCATGTTCCTCTGCACTCACACCACAGACTTTTATTCAGTCTATGACTCAGACGCATCCACCGTCATTCAAGTTTAGCGCCGCCGCAGCGTCGTGTTGTGAAGAACCAACCGAACAACAGGCAGCAGTGACACACTGCGTCCAATAAGATACTCCAAGGAGTTGGCGGCAGCCAATGTCCGACAGCCGGAGCTCCGCACACAGGATAAACACAGACGGATCCTCGGAGCCAAAAGACCGCGCACTGACGAAGCTTTTCGTCCCATTGTTTGAGACGTACGGACGCACAGCTGGTCGCATAGCGCTGAGGGGGTAAGCAGCAAAATCCTTATTTTACCAACAAAGCGAGCGGAGTGTGGCTCTTATGAATGAAACAATGATCTGGGATATGTTTGGCACGGACCAAATCAACGTTGTACTGGTTTAGTTGCATTGCTGGGCAGGACGAGAATGCTAACTCCGTGTCAATCTGCTGCTGTTGAACGGCGTCTTGCTAACTTGGCTACGTAGTCACTGACCGCTGACATTAGCCGCTGCGGCGAATAACAACCACAACAGTGAGGATGTCCTCCGGTGACCGGGTTAATATTCACTACGCTCGGGTTCAGCGTAACGTTCGTTAATGTGCTACCAGCTAACAGCGACTAGCCTGCTCCGCTAGCCTGGTAGCAATGGCTGCTATCATAAAGGCTAGCGCTAGCTGGTAGCTTAATGTAGGTTAATACCGCTGACCGGTGCTGAGGCAGCCCGAGGTGCGGCGATACAGGCGGAGCATCCTTCTCCCACATCAATACCACTTTCACTGGAACTTTAAATCCAATAATCCATACCATCCAGACGGATTTTTAACGAAACCGGATATTGGACAAAAAGGACGGAGGGCGTGTGAAAACAGTGCGCCAGCCTTTGTTTGCAGTGTAATCAGCCATTTTAATAATCGTCTCATGAGATGAGCACTGTGGCATGCAAGCTAGCTTACAGGCTAACGCTAAAAGCAAGAAGACACAAAGCGAGAGCCGTAATGGCTAACAGCTAGCGGACAATCAATGGAGGCGGAAGCTAATGCTAATGTAGTCATCTACACCCCCCAAGCCGGCTAGCTACACATTAGCCAGCCTTCATACGTAATGTGTCCCTTTTAGCAACTTAGTATTATATCACTGTGGGTGAATACTGAAGCTAAAGCACCAATAAAAGAATATGTAGCTGATTGCAATTTTAAGTGAAGCATCAGTTTGGCCTCATCATACAATGGATCATCAGTCACTCCAGACACCCTCCTCCCACCACCCGATTTAAACAATAGATGGAACTGACAAAGCAAGAGGCACACAATTGAGCAGGGGCATATTTAGATTTTTTTTGTCACAGCTGTATACATTTCATTCAAAGCATATTTTTCCTCCCTATTTAGTAAAGCCAAAATGGTGAAAGATCCAAAGAAGCCAAGAGGCAAAATGTCCTCATATGCCTACTTTGTGCAAACATGCCGAGAGGAGCATAAGAAGAAGCATCCAGATGCCTCTGTCAACTTTTCAGAGTTCTCCAAGAAATGCTCTGAGCGATGGAAGGTAAAGTATTTTAATCTCCATATGTGTGTCTTTAATTATTCTCTGAATCCTGTATTTTCCTTGAAGGATGTTCTAAAACTGATTCTGTTTTTCCTCGAAGACAATGTCACCAAAAGAGAAAGGCAAGTTCGAAGATATGGCCAAGCAAGACAAGGTGCGCTACGAGAGGGAAATGAAGAATTACATTCCCCCCAAGGGCCAGAAGAAGAAGCGATTCAAGGACCCCAATGCCCCCAAGAGACCACCGTAGGGACCATAATCAGCATGTACAAAGCACGATTATTTCTGTAGAAGCTTATTATAGTGCATTAAACGCCACCTTTCCCGCCCTCCCCGCAGGTCTGCATTCTTCCTGTTCTGTGCAGACTTTCGTCCCAAGGTAAAAGGAGAGTATCCTGGACTTTCCATCGGGGACACGGCAAAGAAGCTTGGCGAAATGTGGAATAGCTCATCTGCAGAAGACAAGCAGCCGTATGAGAAGAAGGCAGCCAAGTTGAAGGAGAAGTACGATAAGGTAAATAGCCATTCGGGGAACATATTTTATTGCCTGATGAGATACAAGCTTCCTTATTAAAAGAGTGTGTTGTATTACTGACAAACCCATTTCCCCCGCAGGATATCGTTGCCTACCGCACAAAGGGAAAAGTGGATTCAGGATCAGCTGCTGCAGCTGACGACGACGATGACGAAGAGGAAGAGGAGGAGGTCGACGACGACGAGGAAGACGACGAGGACGAGGATGATGAGTAGAATGTGCAGGGGTGGGACCCGCAGTTTTGTTTATGCCATATAATCCTAATATACTCAATTCACCATCTTGAAACAGAAGTCAAATTGAACAAGAACATGTGTATATTTAATGTTTTTAAGATGTACAGTGTTATTCTCCTTTTTTTGTAAAGTTAACACTACATATCTTCAGTTTAAGATTTTCTAGTGGTAGTTCTTTATCCCTGCCATATTATGTAACAATTTAGGAGGACTACAAATCAGTATGAAAGTAACTAGTCTTTAGGTGTTACAACTCAAAAATGAGATTTCTGGGTTGGTAGTGTATCTTTCTTTGTTTTGAAAACTATTTTTTTATGTGCTGTCCCAATGTCTTTTTATTGTTCTTTGAATACCACTCTAATATCAAATGCAGCTGTCGACATTCAAGAATGTCTTCAATAAAGGTTGTTTTTTTTTTTTTTTAAGAAGTTGTTTTGTTTGTTTTTTTTCTCCATCCTCTTATTTTAGCTGTCTTGACATCTCCGTGCGTACCAGCGAGTTATCAGAGACTCAGCGCGTCGAGCACGGAGCTCGTCAACGTAAATAGACTTCATTTAAAAAGTGAAGCAGGTGACTGCACAAGTCAATAAGTGCAAGATAAGCTGACGTGGCTTTGTTCCTGTTGTTGCTGTCAAGTTTGGTTTAACAAGGGTCGCTGAAAACACACAGTCTTGAAATGAAGATGGAACACTATTCATACCTTTATTTTATTATTTTGAACAGTTTCTAATACAATGCAAAGTTCGATTTCATGATATTGCGTCTGGATAAATAAAACATGCTTGAATTCAGGAGCAAAGAATTCAAGAATATGTTAGAAAATTCATTTTTGATTATTCTATTAATTCCAAAAAAAGATCGCCCAAGGGATATGATTTGGAAAGCGCTAATGAATCCACACCCTGCGGTATTATTTAGTTTGTAAGTAAATCCTCCAGTTGATCCTGGTCCTGTACTTCAAACAACTGAGATCCAGAAGGTGGCGCCCTGATTGTACAGTGTGGGAAGTTAAAAGTTTTAACTGCTCCTTGGGTCGTGTGCCTACAAGCGCTCAGTCTCCATCAACAAGGTCAGAAACACTGTTGCAGTGGAGAGTCACTGGTCAGATAAATAAATGTAGCTTCCTACAAATCTTTGCTAACAGAATGTTGTCTTCTCTCCCGTATGTGTTACAATGAAAATCCACCACCTAAAAAGGATGTTTCATGTGTATTGCATCAGAATTTAGTAGAAATTAAGCACATTTTTGCAAAGAATAGGTCTTAAATGACCGTACAACGAGAAACAAAACAAGAAGTGGACCTGATGTTCAGTTTCAGCTTCATCACAGAGCAAACAAAGTCTTTTCTGTTCAGGGGGAGACCAACACAACCTGCCTGTTGTAACAAAACCTCCCTGGTCACACAGAGGAGTTGACTTTTGGTCAAATTCTGCTTCACACAAACAGCTCCGGACACTGATTTCTACTAAGCACAGTGAAAATAAAGTGTAGTATCATGCTTCTTTTTTTTAATCTCACCAAAGTGCGAAACATAGTGAAGAAAAGTGCTTTTTGTTTTTTGTGTGTGCTTTTCCCCAGTGAGTCAAAGCAGGGGACCTTTTGTTGATCCCTCGCTGGGATTGAGTTGCCATTCCCCGTAATTGGAGACAATCTCACAGTCATGGTGGCCTCGCAGTCACTTAAGGGGGGTTCACATGTCCATTTATCAGGCTTTTCTCAACAGCGCTGTCCTTCGGCGCCCAACACGTAACTGCCCTCTTCTCCGAAGTGTTTGCAAATATGAATGAAGCCACAGTGGTCTCCTTTCAGCGCGTCCAACACACAAACTGGCTCAGAGTCCTTGCACGTAGTTAACATCAGGGTCACAGCGGTTGTTTTTTTTTATTCTAGACAGCAGTAATGACGTTCCTTTGTGTACATTACGTGCAGTAATTCGGTAAGAGGTGGTGATTTAATTTTGCATATCAAAGAGAAATTAGAATACATTCTCTCCCAGGAAAGTGTTGGTTTCTCGTTATGTACTCAGACGCGGTACACAATAAAATCTACATTCCGCTTTAACATTCTGTGCTGCGGCATCATGTCAGCTCTCTTTGAAACCTGTGATTCAGAGTGTCGATGTTGTTTTTTTTCTCTTTTCTCTCCTTTTACCCGCTCAATGAATGGCTTGCGGTCTCTGAATGAATTCCCCCATCTGACATGCAACAAGAAAGCCTCCCTCCAGGCTACCTTACTGCGGGCAACTGTTCAAAGAGTCCATTTCATGTCTACATCGAGTAACCTCAATAGCAAAAATCCATGGAGGGAATATAAAACAGACTGATTCAGCAAAACACACTAGGCTAAATCATTATTGCTCTTTTTTTCATCCTTCTCAGAACAAGGGGTTTGTTTTATACAGAAAGCAAGGAGTAATTAATTTAAAGATTATGGGGCATGTTTTCTTTTGAAATACATACAAATGCAACAAACTTTTAATCTGCTTCATTTTGGAGCCCTAAAGGAACTTTTTTTTTTTTCTCTTGTGGACTCCAGGATTTGCATAGAGTGATGTCAGAGAGGCGTGCCAGTCAGGATTACAAGCTGAGAAGATTGGCTAATCACTATGGATACAGCTTTTATAGTTTTGTGTGGAGGTAGTGTTGAGCAGTTTCCAGGACTTCACTTTTTAATGCCGCTTCTGTTTTGTTTTGGATCTCGTGCTCTTACTTGATTTTGTAATTATGACCAAGAAAGAGGTACTTAGGAAGTAAACAGTATGATGGACTCTACTGGACAATGGAGAAAATATCTGATTGTATTGTTTTGTTTTGTGGTAAGTCAGTTTGTTCATTACAACTTGTTTATCAATCTGCTTGGGTTTTGATCAGATTTAGAAGGTTGCAGTTGTATTTAAATATGTGTAACATTAAAACAAATCTCCCATCCGATCATGTGGTTGTTTCAAAAGTTGTACATTGATGCACACTCTACTTTCCAAAAACTGCGAGTTCTTTGCTTCCTCAGGTGTTTAGCACTGCTTCCACTCACGAGCCTTCGTCTGGAAAAGCAGCAAATGTGAGCAGTGAGACGGAGTTTGCAGATATTGTCTTAGGGCAGCATACGCTTCCCTCCTGGTATTATACATCTGTTGATGCTGTGCTGAAGCATGGCACAGTCAGCACCAATAACAGATGGCAAACACAGATGGCTTTCTCCAAAACGGTTTATTCATTTCAAGTGAAAGAAGACACAGTACCAGGTTAGTCATCTTTTCCTCATGGACGCACCCATGCTGTTGACAACCGTTTATTCGGTTATTTTTTGAAATGTGTAGCTTTATCAACACTATTTCTTATTTCTGGCATTTAAGACGGTTAAAATCCTTCTATTTTTTGACAATAATGTTACCAAAAGTTTCCTTTTCATCCCACGGTTGTTGTGTAAATTACCCTGTAATTATGCATTATCCACTGTGTTGACAGGAACAGTTGTGGGAAAAGTAGAAACGCAGTTTGGGACTCTCACGCCTATCACATACTCGGTTCAGGAGGATGACGGAGAGAACCTGTTCCTGCTCAGTCGAATCTCAGGGGAGTTCCTATTATCCCGCAGCCTGGATTTCGAAACACAAAGATACTATATTCTCACAGTGGCGCTGCAGCAGGGGGATTCGCAGGTATCCAGTGTCAGGGTTTACTTCAATGTGCTGGATGTGAACGACAACCCCCCTGTTTTCAGCCAGCATGCCTTTTCTGCATGGCTGCTGGAGGACACAGAGGTTGGCACATGCTTCCTGTGGTTGAATGTTTCTGATAAGGATGATGGTAAGTCTGTAAAGTACATCTGAGAAATTCCCACAATGCTTTGGTTTTAGATCTTACCAATATGAGATTTAAGCATCATCAGATAGATACTTTATTAATCCCAAATGGACATTTCAGTGCCACTTCATGTAAACCAGAAACACAATGAAAAGCTACATTATATGCAATCAAATAAAGCATAAATCAAAGTAATAAAAAATAGAATAAAAACGAAGGTAGAGTTCATTGGGAACCCTCCAGTGTGTGTGGTCAAAATACATAATTTACAGGTTACAAGTAAAGGTCGGCACACTTTTAGGCTCCAAACAAGTACTTTAATTCTCTTTTTCTGACTTGGAGTTGCATTTTTTGCCCTGCCCCATGTGAGAGCTTCTCTACTGCTTCACCTTTTATGAGCAACGATGATCAAAATCTATATTTCAGAGTGAATTCATCATCTAAATGTGTTTCTGCAAGCAGTTACATGATTCCAATTGATTGGAATTTGAGAGAGTGAAGCCCAACTGTACAAATATATAAAACAAGACACAGAGGAAATCCTTGTTTTATGTACATTACCACAGACAACCTATCCATTTTACATGAGCCGTTCAAAGTCTTTTTGAACCGCTCATGTAGGCTCACCATAAATCCACGATTTATTTTCACTATGCTGCTTCCATTTTTCATATTGGAGCTGCTCCTCCAGCGAGGGATTTGTGGGTCTAAGCAATTAATGAGGGTCAAATTCACAACCAGCCCTGCATCTAACAGTTCAGCTCAAACTAATGAGATGTTATTGCCATACATGATAGCGATTTCTTTGCAAAAAAAATTCTGCCCTTTCTATAATTAGCGCGAACATCACCCGGATCTTTCAGTACTCACACATGCTATGAGTAGAAAAGGCATAATTTATTTTCACATATTTTTTGCCTCACTAGGCAAGTCAAAACCCAACATGACTGTGTTTACCTTAAATTATGTACCTCATTATGTTCTGCTAAAAATGGTGCCTCAGAAATGCAGCATTGCGAAGAAACAGAGTTCTGCAGAGACAGGATGTTTCCAGTGTTTTCAGACCCTTTTTGTTTGTTGCTAATGGATGTTTTATAATTACAGCAAACATGTCTGAGGAACAGGAATTTGCAGAGTGCATATTTTTTTGCACCGTGATTTACAGCTAATCCCGATGTAGTGCATAACCTGACAAATTTGGATTTATAGTGAATTTGTATTTGGCGGATGTGTTTCTTCTGGTGAAAAATGACATAAATGAGTAAGAAAAGACAGCAAGACATTGTACTAGGGATGTTAATGATACATGTTTAACTATTGCTATGTTCAAAAATACTCATATAGTTATATTTAATGGCAGCACCTTTATTTGTCACCACACCAATCAAACTGTTCCTACAGCTTGGTGATTTTTGGATATTTCTTTGACAATGCAGGGGTCACTTTTGGCTTTCTACCACGACCATTGACATTTTTCACAATGTGGAACTCCTTTTACACTTTGATTAAGCTTTGTACTGCTGCCCCTAGCACATGAAAACACTTGGACATGAGCAGCCCTACTGCACAACTCTCAGTGAACGACCCTTATAGAACCACAAAGCTGTTTGGTTCTAATCATGACTTGTAGTTGACTAATAACTGACTAGAAAACTACTGCATGAACTTACCAGGACCAGCTCACATGAAGTCAGAAATTCAGAAAAAGAAGGTAGAAGATATATAGAAATAGTTCATTTAAATATCTGACTCGCTGTATTATCACTTATGTCATTTTCAACCAGAGGAAACCTATTGGTCAATTAAAAATTCAATATAAATCAAAATTTGGCATCTGTATGAGTAATCTTGGGTTGAACTCTATATATTGAAAAATGCTGTCTTGTGAAAAATACTTGTTTGAATATCTATGACAAATGCATTAATCAAGTTTGAATACAGAAGCAAATGATAGAGGTTGTCCTCCATGTTACTCTATAGCAGGGGTGGGCAATCCTGGTCCTCGAGGGCCACAGTCCTGCATGTTTTAGATGTTTCCCTCTTCCAACACACCTGATTCAAATGATCAGCTCATCATCAAGCTCTGCAGAAGCCTGATAACGATCCTGATCATCTGAATCACGTGTGTTGGAAGAGGGAAACTTCTAAAACATGCAGGATTGTGGCCCTCGAGGACCAGGATTGGACACCCCTGCTCTATACCAACCCTTTACCTTGAGGCCATACCATCATTTCCCATAAGTCATTTTTTATGTTTGCCTTTCCTCCAGGTGACAACGGAGAACTGAAGCTGAGAGTAGTCAGTGGTGATGAAGAGGAAGTGTTCTTCATCCACTCAACTGGTAATTTGTGCCTGAACAAAGAGTTAGACAGAGAGAGACGATCCTCCTACAACCTGACCGTGACGGCCAGCGACTGCGTCCAGCCGGCGTCTTCGCAGCTCACCAGCACAGCTCACGTCGTGGTGGTTGTCGAAGATGCCAACGACAACGCTCCAGTGTTTGTGTCACCCAAAAGTGTTAATATCCCAGAGGACACCCCGCTTCGTTCTGTTATAATGACTGTACATGCTGAGGATTCAGACGCTGGATTCAACGGGAAGCTTTTGTATGATTTAAGCAACACATCTGGTGGGATGTTCAGCATCGATAACAGAAGTGGAGAAATATACCTGGAGGAGATGTTAGACAGAGAAGAGGTAGATACGCTGATTATCACTGTAACAGCCACAGATGGAGGCTCGCCCCAAATGGCGACCGCAATGAATCTCACCGTGCATGTTGAAGATGCAAATGATCATAGTCCTGAGTTTTTACAAAGTGATTACAGCCTGACGGTCAGAGAGGACATCCCCAGAGGAACGAGCCTGTTTCATGTTCAGGCTTGTGATCAGGATATTGGGCCGAATGGACTAGTGCGTTATACGATTACCCAGGTGACTCCGTTCGTTGTGGACACAGTTCGAGGTGTTGTCACAGTCATGGGTCGACTGGACCGAGAAATCGACCCAAACTACACCTTCATCATAACTGCTGTAGATCAGGGAAACATGCCCAGATCTGCAACTGCTGCTGTCAGTGTCACAGTGTTGGATGTCAATGACTTTGCCCCCCAGTTTTCTCCAGAAACACTCATCATACACATCAAAGAGAACGAAGAGGATCCATCTGAGCGAACACGTCAGGTGCTACTGGGTCTCGGTGAAGAAAGAGTTCACAAGTGTTGATAAGAGAGTTTCGACGGTAATGTCTTTCTCTTTTTTTTTTTAACAGGTCTCAGCTTTGGATGAAGATTTAGGGGTCAACAGCCAGCTTACCTATTTCATACAGAGAGGAAATAGTGATGGTTTATTCTCCATCACACCAAATGGCACATTTCAAATTTTACACAGTCTAGACAAGGAGAAGGAATCGCTATATATTGTCACCATTACTGCCGTTGATTCAGGTAATTTAAGTTCAAGTTCAACTACGAGACTCTGAATTTAACATGTAAACAATACCTTATCCAAAGTATTTCTACAAACAGTCGCCTAAAACAGTTTGTTGATCAATTTTGCTTTGTCATTTGAAGGATTTCCACCTCTAACAGGTACTCTGACTGTACATGTCATAGTGGAGGATGTCAATGATAATCATCCAGAGTTCACTGAGGACGTCTACAACACCATTGTGCCTGAGGACAGTCCTATCGGCACTGTGTTCGCCATGATAACCGCGTCCGACATTGATGAGGGTGTCAATGGGGAAATAAGGTAAAATGTCACCACTAAGAAAATCATTTCATATTTGTAAGTCTTATTGATCAGTACTTTGGGGGAATGTTCTTTTCAGGTTAGAGTTCTTCAGCTGTGACCTTTTTGATATCAATGCTTATTATGTCATGTTTGTCATCAGAGCAACTTTCAGGATGCTATACACAGGATGTATATTTTTTTTATATTTAGGTATTTCATGGAAGACCTTGATGTACCTTTTGCCATTGAGGAAACATCTGGAGAATTGTTTACAACCAATTTCCTGGACAGGGAGACAGTAGCCATTTACAGGCTGACAGTGATTGGCAGTGATAAGCATCCTACGCAGCCTCTGTCAAGCTCTGTGCTTGTTACCGTACTTATTGGAGACATCAATGATCATTGGCCCCAGTTTATGGACAGCCCTTATGTGGCCTACATGCCCACCGGGTTGGCTCCAGGTGAGACATTATACTTCCACTTGACGGTTATATATTTCATTCCAAATAACACTGATAGAGTTGAGAGGAGAATTTCATGTTTTTTTCATGTTGTTTTTCTACAGGTTCCGTTGTGTGTGCAGTAAGAGCAACAGATGGAGACACTGACATGAATGCAGAACTACATTATTCGTTGTATGGACCAAGTTCGGATTGGTTTTCCATCGATCCGTACAGTGGCACTGTTTTCACTTCAAGCGCACTCCAGAGAACCGAGGATATTATTGTCAATGTGCACGTGGAAGATGGGGGAGAAGATCCTAGATTTGACACTACTACCATCAGTATCAGGTTTCAGGATATCTCTGAATTCCCACAGATGAATGTGGATGTTCTGAGTTATTCCCTCTCTGAGGATGAGCCAGTGGAAACGCTGGTAGCTGTGGTCTCTGCAACGAGCACCAGAGCTGAACCCGTCTCTTTTTATCTGGCTTCCGGAAACTTTGAAGACACGTTTCATGTGGAGCAATTAAGTGGAGCACTGACAGTGGAGAACCCTCTGGATCACGAAAACAAAAAGGAGTTCTCTTTGTTGATAGAAGCCAGAGACTCTGGCTCGCCTCCCTTCTCATCATTTTCAGTAATTTACATAAACATCACTGATGTAAATGATAATTTCCCACAGTTCACTCAAGAGGAGTACAGATGTGAGGTTTTTGAGAATTCCCCACCATCCGCGGTTTGTGATGTTCTCGCCGTTGATGCAGATTCTGGCAATTACGGCACAGTGCAGTACAACATAACAGAGGGAAACACTGATAACTTTTTCATTATTGACCCTGAAAATGGTTTATTGAGCACCACTGGAAGCTTAGATAGAGAAAATATTCCTGAATTCAACCTAACAGTCGAAGCTGCAGAGCTCGACAACCCTCTTCATAAAGACAGAACAGCTGTTATCGTCACTGTGTTAGACAGAAATGACAACGCACCTCGTTTTTCACAGATTTTTTACACAGAGCTGCCCGAGGATGTTCCTGTTGGACACACAATTATACAAGTCACCTCAACTGATGATGATACTGATGCTAATGCGGTGATTAATTACTTCATAACTGACCAAAGTGATGATATGCTTTTCAATATTGATGTCACCACTGGCTACATCACTGTTGAAGGACGTTTGGACAGGGAGGTGCAGGATCATTATATCTTGAAAGTACATGCAAACGATTCAGCATGGAGCATAAGCACAGATGTCACCATCGTCCTTTTGGACGTCAACGATAATAGACCTGTGTTTTCTGATCACCTTTATACTGTTGTCCTTCTTGAAACAAAAGATAAAGAGGTGCTTGTCTTGCAAGTTGTCGCTACAGATGTAGATGTTGGACAAAACAGTGAGATTTTCTATGTTATTGAACCTCCAAATGAGGAGTTTTGGGTGAATGCTTCCTCTGGAGAAATCTTTACAAAGCAGCCACTGATGCTACGTGATTCTGCTTTTGAAACCTATCAGTTCACAGTTATGGCTTTTGACTGTGGCAATGTTCCCCTGTATAGTAATGCCACTGTTATAGTAAGATTGGAACAATATAACCAACACCCACCAATGTTTTTACCTTTACAGCCTCTGATTGCTGTTCCATATCACCTGCCGGTGGGAACCGAGGTGGTCCAGTTTACAGCAATAGATCAGGATGTTAACAGCAGTGCTCATATTGAGTATATCTTAAATGGAGGTAATGCATCTGATTTCTTTAGAATTCAAGCTGACAATGGAAAAGTAATCTTAAATCAAACTTTGGCTGATGCTGAAAATCTGTTCCTCACTTTATTCGTCTTGGCTAAAGACCCAGGCACCCCCTCCTTAACATCACACACTGAAATCACTTTTGAAATTACTGGGAGGAATCAATTTGCTCCGAGCTTTAGTAAACCTCATGTTATTTTCTCTGTCCCTGAGGACTTGCCTGTAGGATCAGTAATTGGGAAAATTCAAGCAGAAGACGGGGATTATGGTCCCAATGGTGCAATCATGTACTGCATCACTCCAGAAAATCTATATTTACCATTATCTGTCGGAGACGTCTCTGGACTGCTAACTCTGATCAAAGAACTTGACTTTGAAAAAGAAAGTACTTATTATTTCCAAATCAAAGCCAAAGATGGTGGGTGGGTTTCTAAAACTGGCATGGTAGATGTTACAGTGACGGTTATGGATGTGAATGATAATCCTCCAGTCTTTTCATCTTCGGAGTATACCACGTCAGTCCCTGAAAACTCAGAAATTGGAACTAATGTTCTACATGTGACGGCTACTGACAATGATTCAGGTACCAATACACAGATATCCTACTCTCTTATTGCTGGCCATGTGGACAAATTTGCAATTGATTCAAGAAATGGCACAATCACCACTTTGGTTGTCTTTGATTATGAGCAAGAGCACATCTTTGACATAACAATCAAAGCTTCAAACACTGGTGGACCTACTTTATTTAGTTTAGCACATGTTGTCATCCAAATCTCAGATGTCAATGAGTTCACACCTAAATTCAAGAAGAAAGAATTCAACTTTTCAGTATTTAAAAATGTGAGTATTGGAACTCTGATTGGAAAAGTGACAGCGACAGATTACGACCAAGGTTCTGAAGGTCAGGTGTTTTACTTGATGTTTGGCCAGAGCAAAAGTATGGGCTTTGAAGTAGACAAACTTTCTGGAGAAATACACACCACCAACAGTTTGAGAAAACAAGGCAACAGCCATGTAGTTTTAAAGGTTCTGGCAAAGAACCCTGGTGTTATTACTGGCATGGATATAGATGAGACTTTGGTCCGCATCAGTGTGATCGACACAAATGATCCCCCTACGTTCATCTCTACACTGTATGTGGCAAATGTTCTGGAGGACAGTCCAGCTGGGACATCGGTGGTAACTGTGAGTGCTGAGGATCAGGACTCCGTCTTGGACTGGAATCGTTTCTTCTTCAGCATTGAAAACGGAAACACAAACTTCGCTTTTGCCGTTGATCTGTCCAGCGGTCTTATCTCAGTGAACTCTTCACTCGACAGAGAACTCTGGCCAGTTTATAATCTGACTGTTACAGCCACTGATAATGGTTCTCCACCTGCCACTGGGACAACTACCGTCATCGTGACCATTGGTGATGTTAACGACAACGCCCCCAAACTCATATCAACCGAGGCTCAGGTGAAGGAAAACCAACCTGAAGGAACTGTCGTCATCAGATTAAATGCATCAGATTCTGATTTACCACCAAACCAGGGTCCTTTTACGTACTGGCTATTAAATCCCTCTACAGTTAGTGCTTTTTCACTTACGACTGATGGAGTTTTACTCACCACACAGGCTGTTGATCGAGAACAAATCTCTACATATCAACTCCTGGTGGTTGTTGGAGATGCAGGATTCCCTTCTCCACTGTCATCTACAGCAACACTCCTCATCAGGGTTGTAGATGAAAATGACAACCCTTCATTACCAAGAAATATCTTCATTGAGGTGAAATATTTTGGCAGTTCTTTCCAAGGAGGCATGATTGGAAATGTGCATCCTGAAGACGAGGATGAGGATGACACATTCAGCTGCACCATCAAAAGTGGGCCGGCTAACATGTTCGTAATACCTAATGGCTCATGTGAGCTGTGGTCGGCTCCTTTTCAGGGCGAGGCCACATTTAACATCACCATCGAAGCTACAGACCAGCTTCACTTCCCAGTTAACAACAGCATCTACGTAAACTACAAAGGCTTCACAAATGCCTCTATAGACAGCTGTATATTGTTCTATGTGTCATCATCGTCAGTGGAAGAGTTCTTGTCCAATAAGTATTTGAGGTTTGTGAAAGCTCTGGACAGTTTGTTTAACCTACAGGCCTCGAAGACTCATGTATTTGGAATCAAACATATTGGCAGTGAAATCCTCCTGCTGGCTGCTGTCAAGAATTACAACGGCCAGTATCTTAGCAGAGAGGTAGCTAGCGGGATATCTGCTGGACATAAGAAATTACTGGAAGCTCAAAGCAACGTGACCATTTCTCACATCACCAGTGACCCGTGTCTCACCAGCCCTTGTCAAAACAGGGCTTCCTGCAGCAAAAACATTTTCATCAGCCAGGAGGTTGCTGTCCTGGAAAGTGTAGCGGTCATCTTTGTGTCACCGCAGAAAGAGATTTTTAATTGTACCTGTCCAGTCGGATTCACTGGTTCACTCTGTGAAGGTGACATCGACGAATGTGAGGTGAATCCCTGTGAGAATCAAGGCACATGTGTGAATACTGCGGGAAGCTTTTACTGTCACTGTCAGAGTGGCTTCTCCGGCTCTGTCTGCTCTGCTGATGGAGATGAATGCCTGAAGGTGAAGTGCCAAAATGGGGGAACTTGTGTTCCCTCTCAGGATGGATATTACTGTCACTGTGTGCCTGGATTTGAAGGTAGACTTTGACATATAAAAAAACAGATTACTATGTGCTTACAGAAGCCAGAAATTCTTTCAAATCTTTGCCATTTTTCATTTTTTCAGGAGAAATGTGTGATGAGTTCATCGATCACTGCAGATCGACACCATGTGTTGAAGGCAGCTGCATCAATTTACAGACTGGTTTCAACTGTAATTGTCCATTTGGTAAGAAAAAAGGAACCTTTAAAGCTAAAGTCAATCATTTTAGCAAGGCATTTATTGGTAACATTAACATACTGATTTACATTAAAAATAACAATGTCTTAATGGTGACATTTGTCTTTATTGCAGGAGTCAGTGGAGTCCACTGTGAGGAACACAGTTTTGGCTTTGAAGAACTGTCTTTCATGGAGTTTCCCCCGCTGGATCGCAGGACTAATTTAATCTCTCTGGAGTTTGCGACAGTGCAGAAGAACTCCCTCCTCCTCTACAATCCTGGAGGATCATCCAGCAGGGATTTCTTGGCACTGGAGATACTGGATGGAGCCATACATCTCTCTTATGACCTGGGGTCAGGACCTGTGAGGCTGCAGACACACAAACATGTTGCAGATGGATCCTTTCACAGTGTCGCTGTCAAGAGGATTGGAAATGTGAGTCTTAAACATGTCCGTACACAATCAAACAACAGTTTTAAGTGGGAGAAGTGAATTTGAAAACACTCATGTAGAGCTATTTGTGTTCAACAGATGTGTTCTTTGCATGTGGACAACTGCACAGAGGTTGAAAACAATGGATTTTGTTTTTCAAAAAGTGATGGCAGCATCTCGGAAAGGTAGCATTAAAGCAGTAATTACTAATTTAACGTTTCTGTTTTTAGGATTGACTTGTGTCAATCATTTTTCTTTCTCTTTCTTTATGTCCAATCAGGACACTTGATGTTGGAAGCAATAACATGACAATTGGAGGACTGAGGACTATCGACTTTATTTTGCTGCATCCGACTCAGATAAAAGTCCACGACTTTGTTGGATGTATTCGAAACATTTACATCAACGGCATTCTGCTGAAACCTTCAATGGCCGTCACAACATATAACATCTTTGATAGGTAGGTTCATACATTTTTAAAGCTTGTAGAAGCTTGAGGTAAATGACCAACGCAGTCTTTAAATTTTAAATATATGTAGGTTTAATACAGAAAATATATCGCTCTGTTGTTTCTATACATGCCTGGATTTCAGCAGCATTTCTTGCATTTTATATTTTCTAAAGGTGCCCTCGAGCATCAGGGTCGCCGTGTCTCAGTGTCCAGTGCAAGAATGGTGGTGTGTGCCATGACCTTTGGTCTGACTATCTTTGTGAGTGCAAAAGCCCCTTTACTGGAAGAAACTGTACCAAAGGTAAAAAAAAAAAAAAAATCTATGTAAAATTAATTAATCATTAAGTAGTTGTTAATTGAGTAAATGATTAATCTGTGTTTCCTTTTTGAACAGAAATGACAGAGGAGCTTGTCTTGCGATTCAATGGGAGTGACTACATTGAATATGTTATCAAGGAGAGATTTAAGAGAGACTACCTGATAAAACATGTGGTGGGTGTTAAAAAGGAGGCACACATAAGAGACCAAACTGTGATTAACATCAAATTCAAGACCAAAGAAGATGGAGTTTTAATGTTCATTCTTGGACAGATGGGATACATTATGCTGAAGGTAGGTCTGACATGTATTTACATAATTGCTCATCTTGTTTTTATATGTGTAAAACACTTTATTTCTTCTAAATCAGATAAAAGACAGAAAGCCTGTGTACATTTCCAAAGACACACTGTCAGGACACCTGTCAGAGCTCATTGTGGACTCTCCTGTGGCGGACGGAGTCTGGCATGTCCTCTCCTTGTTCAACAAGAGACAGAGCACTCTTCTGTCAGTGGATGGTAAACCACTCTTAAACAGCACTGACCAAAGTATGGATGTCACTCCTTTAAGCGTGGAAAAGATCATCCTTGGTACGGCTCCAGCAGGAGACACAAACCTCCAACAGTTAGGTAAAGATACACAGTGGATCTGATGACTTATTTCATTTATTTAAAATACTAATGAATAAATTATTTACGAAACAAAAGCCAGAAAATGCACAGCACAGTCTTGTACTTGTTCATGTCTATCTTTCCTCCCTGATGCTCAGCTGATGAGTCTTATACAGCAACATACTGAGTTATTTCATTTCTTGCAGGAGGTTTTATTGGGTTAAGTGTTCCTCGCTGTTCACTTCAATCCCTCTAAGTGTCACCTGTACGTGTAAAGTTGCATGAAGTGTTGGAAAGTCAGTGGAGTCACACTGACACCGAAATGTCTTCATTCTTTTTATGACAGGCTTCAGTGGCTGTGTGCAGTACTTCAATGTGACTGGTTACACTCTGCCCATCAGCGGTCACAGTTTAATGGTGGATGTCTGGCCCAGTTCAACCCTCACCCACTCCAGCTGCAGCTCTCCAGGCGTTTGCTTTCCCTCGCCGTGCTCTGAGGAGGACACGACCCACAGGACCTGTCTCTCAAACTGTCAAAACAAGACATGTGGACCGGCTGTGCAGAGCAGGTCCTGCATATGTTTACATAACGTCTCTGACTATTTCTGTGATATCTGTATCGACACAACGGAGGGCCGTGACCGGTGCTCTGAGGTGCAGGGCACCGCACCTCTGTGGCTCATAGCTGTGGTTCTGCCTCTAATCTCCATCCTGGTGATCACAGGAATGCTTGTTGTCCTTTATAGAGTGAGGAAGTGGGATGCAACATGTCAGAGGGAGAGCTTACCACAGAAAACAGAGCAGGGGACCGACAACATGGCTTTTTGTTACGGTGACAACGTACTGGTCACAGATGCTGTGTCTCCAGAAAAAGGGAATCAACATGAACCAGTGGGTGTCGATCAAGGGAGGTCAAGTGTGGAGTTTTACTGCGACACCAGTCTGTCCAGTGCTCAGCAGGTGCCAAACAGTGAGCTGGAGTACTATGAAATTGGCAGCATCTGTAGTGCATATCACTCAGACAATACGTCACTGAAGCTCAGCTGGCACAAGCATTTGTACAGCACAAAATGTGTAAAAGCAGGCGCCAAACAATGGACGGATTTGAGGATGCTGTTTGCAGGGTTTAAGAAAGACACCTCCAGTGAAGAAAAAAGCCCCACAAAGCCTCCAAATGTTGCTTTCCTAAACCAGCATCTATTAACTAAGCTTGATACAGAGCAGCCCCGACAGACACTGCCTTGTTACATTAAGAGATTCCTACACCCAGAGATCCTGGAGCCAATACAGTGCCTCACTTCTGAAGAAATTAGCAAACTAAACGCTCCTCTGGAGCAAACAATGCCACATCAAGCAACCCTGAAGTCTGGACCTACTGAGTCCACCATGAGGATGGAAGTCTCCTCAGAGAGTGAAACAGACAGCACATTCACCTGCTCAGAGTCAGAGTACGGGCAGTTTTCTATCATCAGTGGCAAGAAATATATACATGACCAGTCATCCCTGCCAACCTGCAATTTAAGGCAACAAGGCGTCCTGCCTGTCAGCTCGTTCTTACAACAAAGCTGCCTCTCTGCTGCAGGTCAGGATAAAACAGAAAGCACTGCCTGTGGTATGTTTGAGCAATGGGAAGATATTTTACATATGCACCTGCCTTTTAGCAGCTATGCTCCTGTGTTTGAGGATATTGCACGTCTACCAATTGAATCCAGTTTTAGCTATGATGTGCAAAGCGACATAGAGGAAATCATTTGATCGTCATTATATAGCAGTCCGCTACCTACAGACTATGGACATATTTCTGATGTAATAAAACTGTTAAATGTATCTTATCAAAATAGATTAACAATATAAATGAATGACATGGACATCATATATTTTTAATTGGACTTGGTATTGAACAGCAGTGAAAGATGTGTTTTGATTTATACTGAACCTCTTTTCATGTTTACTTGGTCAGTTTATTGGTGGTAAACTCTAAAGACGTTTCTGTTCAAAGTTAATTTTACATCCTCAGAGGAGCCAGAGGGTGTATCTGATAATGCCCTTTAAATATAGATATAAAACCCATGTGAAGACAGCAACATTTGATGTTAATGGCAAACTAATTTGTTTGTATGGCACTAATTAGGTCTTTAGGTGACTGTTTGTGTCATTTTGACATCAGAATATGCAGGATGCTGCTTGTAGATTATTTTCATGCACATTTCTATATGACCTTCATCAAAACACAAATGGGAAAGTATTTTTACCGAAGATAACAGAGAGGCTGCATCCTTTGCAGAACTGAAATAGTTTAGTTTAGTTTAGTTTAGTTTATTTATCTCAAACTCCATATACATATATAAAAATACAGAATAAGCAATGTATAAACAATACATACAGAAAAGATCTGATATAAACATAATAATGCACATACACACATCTGTCAACTCATATCTAGTTTGAGAAGGAACAGGATGACCTGTTATCTTCAAACACTACTCATTAGCAACGGTACAAGTCGCAACATCTTAATTAGTTGCATCAGCTTTTCATTTCTGTTTTTTTTTTTTTAAACAGTCTTTTCGCCACGTACATGTTACATTGATCAAAGCCTTCTTTCAATCCGTCCTTGTCGCTGTGTTTTATTTATTTATTTATGATACATTGCCTCTATTAACTTTATGTTTCCCAGAAATTAAACTGATTCTGTACATTTTGTTGTATTTCTGTTTTGATTTTCAGTGTTTCTTTTTTTTTTTTTTTTTTAATATTGGAATCAAATGCTCTGAAATCGTTTAACTGTGAAGCTGAAAATGCTGCTTTTTTTGAAAATTTTCTAAATGCTTGGTGTGCACAGCTTTGGTTGTAACCAGACTGCTTGTATTTTGTGTGTGTGTGCGCGACTTAATTAAAACATACTATTAAGCAGTAGTGTGTCCATGTGCAGGACAAATAGAGACTTCCATGTGGCCAGTCAAATTGCTCAACATAATCATCTCAAATGCAGAATACTGAAATAAATAAATGAGTATGTGCATACCCTGGATCTTTAAATTCTTTAATGCTCCCATATTCAAAAGAAAATGTCGTCACCTGAGCTTTTGTAAACAAATATATTTAAAACCAAATACAGGACAGTGAGTTTTTGCAAAGAAAGTTTACTCTAAAAATGGCAAATCTTTATGAAGGGATAAAAGTGAAGTCTGATGCCATTCACTAAGCTGGTAAAGAAAATCATAATCAACTAAACACGTTCGATTTTAAGATCTTTTTACTTTTTTGCTCTTTTTACCAGAGAGCCGATCAACAGGCTGAATAACAACAAAAACATCTTTCAAAACTACAACATTTTACCAACACATTTTTCTTCATCTTCTAATTTAAGGACTCTTAGTGTTGCAGCCAGTGTTCGCTCTATCAAACATACCCTGATGGTTTGGTTCCACCTAGTGGTCAAATTCAATTTTAGATTCCAAGCTGTTCTGTTTAGTCTGTCCCAGGTTTTACTCTTAGTACATTTTTTTCAATATACCTCTTTCAAAACATGCAGGTTAATATTATCCTGTCAAACATCATCTAAAAGTGCTGAAAACTTCCAACATGCACACTTGCAAATACAAGGAGCGAGATTTAACGAAGCACGGTATATTTTTAATAACATGTAGACAGATATTCTTAGTTTGCGGCGGGTTTGTTTTGCATTTAGATGCAGAACATCTCAGTTTTAGATTTTAAAAACTACAGACAGAAACAAATTTGGTCAGAAAACAAGTTAATTTGATCTATTATCAAACTAATCTGCAGGATTCTACTCGGCACTGTCTTTGTTTTATTCTCTGTGTTAATTTGCATACAGGAAGCTTTAGCAGATAAATTATGATTGGAAAAATATATATGTTAAAAGAAAAATATGAAGGTAGTGACATGAGTGAATAAATAAAACCCCTACAGAAAACTGAAAATTAACTTACAAATGAAAACAATAACAATAAAACAACATTTGACTTGAACATCTGTCATTTATTTATTTTTGTCGTGTTTTATTTGTTGTTTTTTGGCATAAAACAAGTTTAACAGATCTATGTCAGTCTGCACAAGACATAATAAATTGTAATAAATAAAATAAATGAATATTTTCAGTCTTGCACAGACACCCCTTGTATGTTTTCTCATTGCTGGTGAAGTAAACTATACTACTTTATATTTTACTTATCTGTTTACTTATTTTACTTATCGTATCTGAGTGCATTGCTTATTTTTCTGTTATTAAATCTCTGCCTCAAAGCCTGTTTAATATCCTTCGTCTTGAAACAGTAAATCACTGGATTAACCGCAGCGGGCACGAGGCTGTACGTCATTGTAATAATAATACGAACAACGAGACTAAATTGGAACCCTAAATTGTTTGCTAGGTAAACAAAGCATCTTGGCACATAATACAGGCAGGTTATAAAGAGTTGTGGAGCGCAGGTGGACAAGACTTTGGATTGTCTCTGAGTATGAGGCATTCTTAAAACAGCGACAATGATAAAAAAGTAAGAAAGAATGATGAGCGTTAAAGGAACTAAGAGCGTCACCATTGCATTTCCCACTGCAACAAGCTTAACATATGAGACTCTTTCACCACATCCCAGCCGAGTTATTGATATATGATCGCAGTAGCATTGCATGATGATATTAAGGTCACAGTAAGGCAACGTTGAAGCATGAAGCACAATCCCCATCATACGTATGAATGTTAAAACCCAGCACAGGCAACAAGCAATAGAAACACTTTTGTTTGTGAACACAAGAGGATATTTGAACGGAAACCAAATGGCAAAAAAGCGATCGAAAGCCATCATTAGCAAAATCAAAGAATGAATAGCTCCCAGTGAATGGACAAAATACATTTGTGTGAAGCAGACGTTGAATGACGATATCATGTCATTCCACCAGTATCTGGCAATGATTTTTGGAAGAGTCACGATTCCAAATGCAAGATCTGTCATTGCCAGGTGAAAAAAGATCAAGTATGTCGGTCTGTGAAGGGTCCGCTCAAGCAGGATGACGGTTAAAATAAAAACATTTCCGATCACGATAGCAAGAAAAACAATAAGAAGCAGAACAGACACCGGTCCATAATACTTTGGTAAAAGTCCAGGGAATCCAATGATAATAAAGTCTTTTATATTTGTTGTATTTGTGGATTTCATACTCGCACGTACAGAGAAACAAAAAACTCACACAAAGATGGAAATAAAATCAAGCAAACAAGCCTGGAAGTGAATTTAGAAAAGAGTTACAGAATAGATAGCACTTCATTTTCTATACTGATGTAGTCGTATCAAAAAAAAAAAGATAAAAACATATAGTACCTGTAGGAGATTCAACAAGAAATAGCAATGATTACTTAGCCCTGCATGTCACATATCACTAGAATATCTCACCCGTTCAGCTCCGACTCTGATCTGGTTCCAATAACAATCTTGATGTCTGTGACACTTTATATTGTAACGGTTTCCAGCAGAGTCTGGTCTAATGATGTGTGTAGAGTTGAAAACTCGGAGGGGCCAAATCCCACGTGCACTCAAAGCTTTTGAAGTGTCTCACAGACTTACATTCTGAAATACACAGCGAAATGTCTCAAGATTGTGCTGCGAAAGCTGTTAGATTGTAATACTGGAGAAAAGTCACGTTCAGTGCATGTAACAGGAGCAGAAATCGGTTCATACATATCTACAATGATTAGCTGTTTGTTTGACACAAGAGACTGTCTGGTAGAGGAGATAGGATCATGAATGACATGGGATAAATGATCCGAGTGCATGTGGCAGATATTTTTAGAAATTGTAATTAGGGCCATGACCGTGTATTATCTTTGCTCCACTATATTATTTTTATTCATGAGGCATTTTATCTAGTTTTTGAGGTGATATTAATTTGCAGATAAGGTTTTTAGTTATGAAAAGTGTATAAGCAGGTACAGAAACTGTACCACATTACAACATCAATTCAAACCAGAGCACTCAAATTGTACCTCACTATATCTGCCAGCTACACAAACCATCCAGCTATATAATAGAGTAGTTATGTCTGTGTGGATTCTCAGCCATCAAGGTCATAGTAATCCTAAGGGGACTTATATTTTTGGTTTCACCATCTACACCTAATACAGAAGCTCTTCTGAGTAATTAAAGATGCATTGATACCAGTATCTTGTACAAAACTACAAGTACCTTGGGCTGTGGCTGGACAACAAGTTGGACTGGACATGCAACACAGACTACCTGTACAAGAGGGGACAGAGCAGGCTGAACTTCCTGAGGAGGCTCCAGTCGTTCAACATCTGCAGGAAGCTCCTGCGGATGTTCTACCAGTCGGTGGTCGCTAGCGTCCTTTTCTACGCCGCGGTGTGCTGGGGCAGCAGCACATCTAAAAGGGACACATCGAGGCTGGACAAATTAATCAGGTGGGTCAGCTCTACAGTGGGCATGAAACTGGACTTCCTGGTGACAGTGGCAGAGAGGAGGACACTGAACAAACTGCTGGCCATCATGGACGATGCCAGCCACCCTCTGCACACTGTCATCATCGCACTTTGGCACTGTTACTGTATCCATTATTGTTGTTGTTATTATTGTTATTGTTGTTATTGTTGTTATTACTAATGTTGTGTTGGTGTTGTGTTGTTGCTAGTACAACAATTTCCCTGAGGTACCCTACCAAAGGGATCAATAAAGTTCTATCTAATCTAATCTAATCTGTACTGGTCCAAACCTGCGCTCATGTATTTGTATTTTACATTTGTGAAACTACTCCAGTACGACTACACCTGATACCGCTTTACAGCAACATGACACTAAGCTCTTGTTTGTTGAGCAGGTAGGCATAGGAGGAGCAATGTCAGCCGTGGGAAATATGTTAAGATAAGCAGTGATGACAAAAGTAAAGCAGACTGCAACCTTGGCTCTGCTAAACTGTTAAGAGAAATGACTTTTTAATCCAGGCATTTTGATAAAACATCTGAAGAACTAGTGCTGCACAGAGTTCAAGAAGTTTGCTAATGCAAGGAGTGGGGGAAAAGCAACACCCACCTTTACAGAAAGCTACAGGAGAAATGAAAGAAAATGTCCAGAAACAACCCACAATCTGTGAAAATGACAGGAGCTCTTAGCCAGTACTTTTCTTCTGACGGCCAGCCATTGTCAATTGTAGATAATAAAAGGTTTCATCATCTTCTCAGCGTACTGGAGCCCAGCTGTCAACTGTATTACCAAAGCTGCATGACTTTGTGAAAATTAAAATATTTCCTACGGCTATAATGAAGAAGAGCACAAAAAGCAGAGCAGAAACGGGTTCATCACAGTCTGACAAAAGGCCTGGAAATCCAAGGATGAAGAAGTGCTACATAAGTGTATAACATAATCACTTAAATTCAGACTAACAATAGAAAAACACCAAGCTTGGAGCATGTATAAGGTGAAACCATTTGTAAAAAATGAAAGAGCTGTCAAAATGGCTAACTACTTCAAATTTGAAATGTATGCAGAAGGAACTAGGGACCAATTTATTGCATTGCTTGTTGGATCTAAACCTTATATAATTTGACTGGACACGGGACGAGATTAGTAAAATTATTGTTATAGTTATAATTGTTTTGTCATGGGTGGCTTACAGACAGATATGCAGCTACAGTATTATGTGGAACTGGTTTATCATGGAGATATGAGACAGCTGAGTTTATTCACAGAGTCTACTTTATTTTTACTGGTTTGAACACAAAATTAAACCCTACCTAAAGGGGGCAACAGTCTGACACAAGACCTAGCTGTCTTTTAGCTGTCACTAGTTGGTGCTTTGCTGGCAAAAATAGCTATCCTGACTTCCTGAGGATTTAAGAGTAACAGAGGCTTGTGGTCTTCACTGTCTGTTTGTTGTTAAAGCAGCTGATAAAATAACAACTAAGAAAGGGTGCCTTGTGTTGGAATATATAATCTTTTAAATGCACTGATAGCTTAGAAATCACACTGACACATCTAATGTCTGTTAAGGCATGAGTTGTGTTGATCTGAAGAGGAGAAAGAAAGATTCAAGCAGGTCAAAGAGACCAAACTCAGGGAGGTTAAGCAAGGTCAGTTAGAAGGAATTTAGCTGCACACACACAGACTTATCAGCACATTGCACCCACAAAAATACCATCCCCCTGTAAACTAATCGTAGTTAAGACAAAGGAAAAGTACTGACATCCAGGGACCGGAGGATGCTTTTGGGGAGGTTTCTCTTTACAGGGTGTGGATGCTGTGGATTGGATGGATCGGGTGCCAAGAGATATGGACATATCTGTGCACCAGCAAAGGGAGAGCTAAGTTTAAACCACGGCTCCTCGCCAACCAGATTGCTATTCACGTTTTACTATTTAAATTCAATGTTTGTGTTTAGTAGCCAATCACCTTGCACATTACTGAATAAAATGCATATGATTGTATGAAGCTGCATCCACTGTTGGGGAAGTGGGTGACAGAGTAACAGCTTGTTGACTGATTTTCTGAATCAGTAATGGATCCTCGATCAAGTAAAATATTATATTGCAGAATAAATACCACTGAATGAGAGAAGTAGTTTGTCTTCTATCTCAAAAGAACGAACACACTTCAACACTTGCCATCTGATCAACTGGACTAAATTGCTTTCTAAACTGGTTTACAAGAGCACTTATTAGTCGACTTCTGCCTACAGCATAGTTCCATCCATGACTGGAGTGAGAATATTTTCAGTCGGTATTGGATATTTTTCTCCAGCAGAGAAAATTTCTTGTCCTGCAGAGAGAAAAAGATACGCCCCAATGAGCAGTAGCAAGAAAACTGCTGCTGAGAAGACAAACGTAAGATAAATGTTGTCAATTCAAGGTAAAGGACACAAACACACACACACCTAACACACGGGCGAATGAAATAAGCAGAAAGCTAATCTTAATAGACTTACAGGAAGCGAAGTAACAAAGGCTGGCAGGGAAGGTAATCACAACAAAACATGGCTGCGGAGTCCAAGCAGGCAACAAAAGAGACATGTCAAAGTAAAGGTAAATTCAAAAGGTAAGTAAAAACAACTCAGGAAACAAAAAAAACAGGAGACAACCAAGACACACATGGAACAAACACAGCTGAGTAAACAGGCAGGTGAATGAACAAAGTACACAGATGTAGCCCAGAGTTGTTAAATGAGCAAAAATAAATTCATATCTGTGTTGATGTTAAGCAAACGCAAATAACCTCTTAATAAATATTGTTTAATATGACACATATAAGTCAATAAAGTCAGATTTAAATGCAATAATATTTCTGTGAAGAGCAAAGCGGGTTACATTTACATTGACCAATCAGATGCTTCAGCCCGTTTCCTGGGTAACCCCGCTAAAGGTCAAAGGGCAAAGTGCAAAATCGGATGTGCGCTTCATTACTGAAGTAAGGACAGAAAAAGACGACGTTTTGTTCCGGTAAAAACACTGACGCCGGTCGCCATTGTGCCAATTCATTGCACCGGTGAGTTGAGTCAATTTCTAGCCCGGGACGCGTAGCAAACTGCGGCCTAAAAGTCTGCTAGCCATGATGCTAACTTTCGCCACGGTAAACCCGATTAGCGGAGGCTAAACCGTTAGCGCTATAAAAGTTCGCTAGCTTAAATGCTAATTAGTTCCATGTAAAATCCCTGTTATATATGCTCAAAGTGTTCGCGACTTGAATGTTGGATTTGTAAAGAGTTTAAGAGCTACTGCCAATTCGCTTTGCTTGTTGTTGTTTGCTAGTTTAGATGTACTTTGCGACTAAGCTCCACTGTTGGCACCGGTGTTTCCTACAGCTAAATGTGCATCAGTTGTTTTATATTTTCCTTTAAGTTGCATAGCTTCAAGTGAGTTTGTGCTTAAATCATTAGTTCTCAGAATTAATTGTTATTGAATAAAACGACAGTGATCAGTGACTTTGAAACTGATGAATTATCCATGTTGCAGAACAGACACTTGAACAATAAGTTGATGTAATAAGCTCTATTCAATGAGAAGAAATGCTCATAGCACTAACATAGAGGTAATTTTCTACTGATCTTATTTATAGGCCACGTTTCGAGTTGTTCTTCAGGCGGCCTGAGACCTTAGAGTTGATCTCAGAAACATCAAAGAAGACTGCAGAGATTTGAGACAAGATTTCAGAGGAAAAAAAATATTCCAGTACTGGATGGCGAGTCCAGCCCACAAGGTGCTGAACCTGTTGGCAATGATAGGACAACTATGAGCGAAGGAATCCTCCTATTTTCACCAGCTACCTTGAGTGCGGTAGGATTGACCTGTACACACACATGCAGCTCTGGAGACAAAACCTACTAACCTCTCTTCATATTAACGCCACACTGGAGAGGAATTGAGAACAATGCTTCTTACAAACACTCTGAGAAATACCTGTTTGTTTGTTTTTTCTTTCTTTCTTTCAATTGTTTTTATTTCTGTAATAATATATATCATTACCTGAACTTGTCTTGTTTGTTTACCATACATTACAATTCAGTATAAACTGTTAAAATCTAGAGTTTTGTCTTGTGTTTGTGTTACACTGTGGTTGTCCACTCTGTCAGCTCCAGCTGTCCATAAAGTTATTTGAATTCAGTCCACTTCTGCTCTTTACCTTACACTATACACCAGCGAATACTGGTTACACAGGACTATACACCAATTATAGCATTACAACATTGATGCAGCATAATGGCCACCTGCACAATATTGTGTACGTCTGCAGTCTGGACTCGTAGGGGCACAGGCATAGACATTCTGGGGGTGTCCTGAGGTGTTGGCAGCAGATCCTTTGGGTCATGTGGGTCATATGGTAGGATTTGATGGGGATCTGGGGAGTTTGGAGGCTGGGTCAGCATGTTGGGGTTTTGGTTGCATTTCTTGATCCATTTCGAAGCAGTTCTTACAGTGTGGTGGGGCACATTGTCCTGCTGGGGGAGGCCGCTGGAGTCAGAGAGTGCTGTTGCCAAAGAGCCGTGTGCTTGGTTAACAGCAATGTTTAGATGGGTGTCAAGGTAATATTCACACGAAGACTCAACTTTTTCCAGCAGAACAATGAATTATAATGATATGATCAATGTTATTCTCTTCACCTGTCGGTGGTTTTAATGTTGTTAATAGTGCTGTGTATATACACAGAGAGCTGATAAGTAAACAAAGGTGATACCACTGAGGACAAAGCAGACCATCAGAAAAGTGGGAAAACACACAAAGGGAGGAAGTAAAAGAACTGGAGACACAGAAGGTAAGAAGCTTCACATAATACTAGAAGTAACTGAAAAGACAGAGACACAGAATACGCACATGGACAAACAGAGGACACTGAAGCACAGTAGGCATTTAGAAATACACAAGAAGAACACAAAAAAAAACCAAAGAGTACACCAGTGACACTGACAGTAAAGTGTGGAGTTTATTCATTGTGCCCAACAAAATTAATCTATACAAAGTTCACAGTACGTAATAGGTAGAACTTTCTGTTGTGGATTTAAAGGCTGCTTTATTGTCTTCAGTAGATATTTCTAATCATGATCTCAGCAACATATTAGCAGCTTTTAGATACGTATAGATGTTCTTCTGTTGGAAATAGTGTTCTTTTTCATTTGTTTTGTGGGCTTCTTGCTAAGAAAGACAATTTGGAACACGATGGAAAAAACACTGAAGAAAATTGCAGCCACGTTATTGCGTTATATGCTCATGCCTTAGTTTTAGATAACAGCAGCTAACCTATTCAAGTGTAGTCATTTTAATTGCTGTGAATGCATCTGTGGGAATTTTTGAGAGATACTGCTGCCAGATTTGAAAAATTGTTTACTGAAAACAAGTTGTTTTTTTAGTCATAATATGCGCATAAAAAGACGACTGGACTGTTCAATGGACACATTGCCAAGTGATACAGCAGAGGAGCATCTGAACAGCAGCCAAATCAGCCCCACATCTCATTGCTGTTTCATCACAGATAAGTACTGATGTTGTGTCACACTCCATTTAAATGTAAAATAACGTGTGTGGAAAAATCCAGGTGTTGCTTCATGTTCCCTTTTGTTTTATTTACACAGTGCTAACAAAATTGCAACTTGTTTAATTGCTACGCCGTGTAGCTGGAGCTTTCTGGCTTGGTTTGGTTATGCCAGTGGTTCCCTTGTGAAGATGACAATATTTTGTGATCAAAATATCTGCATCCCCCTAAAGAAATTGCTCAATCCTGTTTCTTTGTAAGCGTCCTGAAAAAATGCAGATGTGAACTATATTATTTAGAAATCTTTGTTTTAGAGAAAGGCAAATCTAAAAAAGTGATGGGTTCTGATGGGTAGAGCAACAGATGTTTGTCTAAACTGTTTACACTTTTGATTAGGGCAAAATGGAGAGTGAAACAAAAAAATACAGCCATTTGTGTAAGTAAAAACAAGACTTTAATTATTATATCGCAAATCCTATCATAATTTAGAAAATGTGTAGAACATTAATTTTTTCTTCCTACTGGCTCATCATTTCCACTGTATAAACATGACAGTATTTTAAAAGCATTTACAGCCAAGAACACAAACATATGAATTGTGCAAAGCTATTTAAAAATAGATACAAGCATTTATCTTACAAATGGAGGTATGATGACAATCTCATCAGTCAGTTATTAGAAGTTTTCTGCCTGAGCTTGAACTTGCACAGTGCACGCTGAAATATCAGTATGTCCAAGCCGCTTTGTTTGTTGTTCATTTAGCCAGAACTGTGTACAACATCAGATTATTTTTTTCACTACACACAGAACAAACAGCCAGTGGGCCACAAGGAGATACTCACTGGATTTGACAAAAAATGTATTCCGTTCTAATCGTATACTCCACTTCTAACTCCTTCTGCTGAATTCAGTCAGGCTGAATTCAGTCAGGCTGCCAAATCTCACAGGCCCTTAAGCTGCAATCATATATTTTTTTCTTTCTGTCTGCAATTTGTAACCTGCTTTGACATAGAAGCTGTTTACTCTGTGTAGATGGAGACACAATGTGTGGGCAGTAAAATTACGACAGTTACACAGATGTAAAGTAACTGAAGTGATTAACTAAAAAAAAGAAAATCATTATTTTATGTGCATTAATTGACTATTGGAGCTCACTAATTAGGTTATTTTTCTGAACATTAGATGACAGGGCTAATAAAGCCACAATTGTTTAGCTTATAGAATAGGAAACAAAAGACAAAAATATCTAATAATTTATATATTAGAAAAAAGCCTAGATGGTAAAGAACCGATGCTTTCAGCTTATCATGTGAGTTGTGCCTTATCTGTCGTATTTACATTAAGAAGAGAATTTTATCTCTATTCCAATTTGACTTTTCCTGAGCCTCTTCATTAACATCTGCTTAATGTCTTGGGTCTTAAAACAGTATATGATTGGGTTAACAGCAGCAGGAAAAAGACTGTACAACAATATCAACATAATGCGAACATCCAAACTGAAAGAAAACCCGACCGTATTGGCCACATAAACAAAACATCTGGGCAGGTAAAAGAGACATGTGATCAATATTTGTGGAGTGCAAGTTGATAAGGTTCTTCTGCGTCCTGCTGCATTAGAAATTCTCACAATGGCCACAAAAATGGAAATGTAGGAAAATACAATAAATGCAAGTGGAAGCAAGAGACAAAGCATGGCAACACACAGTGCAGTGACTGCAACTATTGTAACATCCTCTCCACACGCCTGACTTGTTATGGAAATGTGGTCACAGTAGCACTGAGCAATGACATTTGATTTACAGTAAGGTAAAGTGAGGGCATGTAGGACAATCGCTACCATCAGAGGCAGAGGTATGAACCAAGCAAACCCACACAGCACAGATATGATGTTGTTTGTGATCAGAACAGGATAGCGCAGCGGAATACATACGGCGACGAATCGATCAAGAGCCATTACCAACAGCATGAAAGAAGTTACTGATCCTAAATAATGAACAAAGAACATCTGTACAAAACATCCATAAAACGTTATAATGCCATCACCAAACCAATATTTTGCAATGATTTTAGGCAGAGTAACGGTGCCAAATGTTAAGTCATTCAGTGCCAGGTGACAAAAGACCAGATATGTTGGTTTTTGCAGGGACTTCTCGTAGACAACAAATGCTAAAATGAAAATGTTTCCTATTGCAATAGCTTGGTAGATGAAAAAAAGCAGAGCCGACACAGGTCCGTAATACTGCGGTGAAAGTCCAGGGAATCCAAGGATGAAGAAGCCTCTCATCTTTGTAAAATTAGTGATCATAGTTTAAGATTACAGTAAGATCAAAGACATGAAATGAAGACCTGCAAGATAAAAAATAGTTATCAGACCTTTAAAATATTATTTAGAGAATAAAACACACCAGCATATTATATCATTGAACAGAGGTAAGTGAGAAATATGTAGGAGGTTTTGCAAGAAAACATTCAAGTGCTGTCTCACACTCTGTCTGTATGCAGCTCTTAGGTGTCGCTCTGTATCCAAATCTCATTACAGTGCAGGTAGTATCAGCTTTTTATCAAGTCTGACCTGACGTATCCTCACAGGATCACAATGTATATCAAAGGTTTTTTCTTCGAAAGGTTACGCACACTCCTCATACAATTTGCATCAGTGTAAGGAAACATTTATATTTAATGCATGTATAAAAAAAAATCATAGTTACTGTATTTATGTATTGCACAATATTTATGTTACAGTATTCATGCCTGCTAACTAGAGCATTATTATTCTGGTAATAAACGCTAAGCTTTTGATTAAGGTTACAGAAAGCCTGAAAAAGCAACCATTTTTGAAGGACAGTACAGTAGACAAAGTTTTTCACTCTTTCATTAGAATGGTGATCTTTCTCTAACCTTAATTTTGTGCTCTGTGGACCCACTCATCCATCCTGACCTCTAACTTTTTTTGTAGCATAACAATGTTCAGTAAAGCATTTCCTGTCAAGGTAATAGGAATTGGAATTCAGAAATTGTAGACAGCCTAAAGTGAAATGCAACTGTTGTTAATACATCTGGTCTTTCCCTACCATGACAATATTAATATAACATATTGCTATGAGCTTTTCTATAGTGGAAATACACATACAGGGAGTTCTCTCCACAGATTCTTCATACAGTCAAATTTCTGTCAGCTTGAAATTTTTATTTTTTTCCACCAGCCTTTACAAAGGTTGTACAGATAATTTAATAAAAACTTATTTTACAATGGCATGAAAGAAGTTTTTTTTTTTTTTTTTTTTTTTTTAATGGTGCTGTCAAATTGACTTTGAAGTAAATGAGAATCAGAATTAATTTTATAAACCAAGCCCACTCTAATGTTATACCTTTTCTGAAGAAGATGTATTCTTTGGGAAAAAGGTTAAGGACATTTTTTGACAACTGCTGATAAAAAAAACCTCAGTTCACTATGATTTTCTTATTACGCAGAGCGATTCATGAATTATGCAAAGCTTGCTTTATCCTTATAAACCCTTAGAGAGGCCACAAGTTTTTTTTTAGCCAAGGTGCAGACTTTTTATCAGCATTCAGTCCGATTTAGTCGCATCTTTAAATTGAAAATATGCTTTTGTCTTTTAATCTGCCTCGCCAGGTTCCATTACGACTTCCTTGCTGATAGCGAGCAGATGGTGTTTGTAAATGGTTGTCTCTCAGACGCTAGTTATCTCACCATCTTGCCACAAGTCTGCGTCCTGTTGCCTTTCATCTTTATTATGTACGCTGATGAAAGCAGGGGCACCAGGAAGGTCAAAGTTTCTGAACAAACGGTATTGTTCTATGAATTTTGCTTCAAAATCCTATCTTAGCAGAGCTCTCTTCGTGTCATAGTGAGGCAGAAATTTCTAAAAGCAAGAAACCTATGATTACTTTAGATGAATAAGAGATGAAGCTTAAGAGTACATCATACATAATGAGAGTGTTGAATTTGTGAATTATGAAATATTCTGAATATGTTAGCTTCATCTTCTTTTTGGAGGATATTTTTCTAATGTGCTGTTCCGATGTCATCTAAAATCAACCTCTATTGTTAATCTTTCATTCCCTTTAAAAATTGACTGCTAAGTATCATATTCCTCTTAGATATGTACAGAGAGCCAAGTGTTTGTTCATGTATTTGAGAGGCAGCAGCATTAAGTGGTCATAACAATCTTAGCTTGTACCTACCCTGCTGCAACTAACAGGCGAATATATTTGTGAAAGAATAAATAAATATCTACACTAAGTAACAATGTACTTCTATTTAAAGCAGCCTGTGCTCACTGCTTCTTTTTGGTCTAACAGATATGAGTTTATATTTCTGGAAAAGAAAGAAATAGTAAAACATTAGTATAAAAAAAATATTCATAAAACCCAACTATTTGCACTTTGCTAAATACCACATTCAGATTGAACTCTACCCCTAACACTTGTTTAAAAATTATGTGTTTTCTCTCTTAACTTCCTTTTTTATTATTGTGTCTGTGCACTAGACACTGTATCATCCATCCATCCATCCATCCATCCATCCATCCATCCAATATCTTCCGCTTATCCAGGGTCAGATCGTGGGGACATTAGGCGGAGCAGGTCACTTCAGACTTCCCTCCCCCTGGCTACTCTTTCCAGCTCTGCCTGAGGGATCCCGAGGTGTTCCCAGGCCAGCCGAGAGATATAATCACTTCAGCGGGTTCTGGGTCTGCCCGGGGTCTCCTCCCAGGTGGACATGTTCGGAAGACCTCCAGAGGAAGCCTCTCTGGAGGCATCCGAATCAGATGTCCAGACCACCTCAACTGGCTCCTTTCAACGCAAAGGAGCAGCGGCTCTACTCTGAGCTCCATCTGGGTGTCCGAGCTCCACACCCTATTTCATAGGCTGAGCCCAGCCACCTTGTGAAGGAAGCTCATTTCGGCTGCTTGCATCCGCGATCTCGTTCTTTTGATCACGACCCAAAGCTTGTGACCATGGATGAGGGTTGGGACGTAGTGGACTGGTACATCGAGAGCTTTGCCTTGCAGCTCAGCTCTCTCTTCACCACGAAGGTCCGATACAGCGCCCGCATTGCTGCTGACGCCGCACCGAGCCGCCTGTCCATCTCGTGCCCCATTTTCCCATCACTTGTGAACAACATCCCGAGATGGGAACATGTCCGACTTATTATTATACTTATATTATTGCCAAGAATGCGGACACAGCTCGCACTTTGGTTGTACAGGAACCATGTGGCTCATAGCAGCGAGCCTGGTACCCCATACTCCCTCAGCACTCCCCACAGAGTCCCTTGGGGAACATGGTCATAGGCCTTCTCAAGATCCACAAAGCACATGTGGACTGGCAGGTCGAATTCCCATGCCCCCCTCAGCAGCTCTGCAAGGGTAAAGAGCTGGTCGCACTCAAACCCCTCCACCGTGATAAGGTGGTGATTCATCAGGTATCTTCTGTATCAGTTATGTTATAAAAAAAAAAAACATTTCAAAATGACATTAATAACTGCTCAGAACATATGTCCGCTTTGTCCCACTTTCATTGTCTTTTATTATTTTTTTACCGCATAGTGTGAGACAGACATTACCATCAGTTATTTTTCTGATTACAATCCAATACATTTCTTTAAAAAAAGATAAAATAAAAAATAAACATGTGTAATGAACAACATGATAACAGATAATTTCCTTGTTGAAAAGACAGTTGAGTGACAGTGTATATTTCTTGGATCAGGAGGTTTTATTGTGAGAAAACTAGTTTGTCTGTCTTTGTTGGAAGTCAAAAGGTGTTGTCAGGTATATTTTTTTTAAACAAGAAGAGTTTCAGATTTGTCCTCACCACAACAAACTGTTAAACTGTGTGTGCCAGATTTAAGCTGTGACAAGTAGGTGTAGGCCTGAATATAACTAATTTATTTCATTTTGCATCTTTAAATACAACAAATGTTTGAAGGTTTAAAATATACCACCATTCTGTGTTATCCCTTTGTGCTTTTGCAATAAAATACACAACACACATGTCAATTTGAAAGGTCAGGCTGACAGAAATTACTGGGCTCACTAAAAGAATCACATGCTAACAAACCAATTTTAGACTGTGTTCCTTTTTACCCTGCAACAGAAATCATTGAACTTTGTCATGATCCATATACATGGCTTTGTTTTGTGACATGGGATACATCTTTATATAGTGCAACAGTCTTTTTGCCTCCCTATTGCAACGCTTTCATTTGAATTGAGGCATGTTTAAATGTTGAATAATGCCCTAATGTATTAGTTACAAATTGTTTAAACTTTATGTGGAGTGGTTCTTCTGTGGAACTGCTTTTGCAAGCATTCTCTCATGTCTTTAGCTCTGAGGCAGTAGATAAGTGGATTAATCATGGGAGGTGAAAGGCTGTATAGCATAATTGTTACTATTCGCACATCCGGACTGAAGGTGATGCCGACATTGCTGGCTAAATAGACAAAACATCTTGGTAAATAATAGAGGGAGATTATGATCAGTTGAGGGCTACACGTGGACAGAGATTTTAGGCGACCTTGCAGATCTGCTATCTTTCGTACTGCTATAATTATCGAGCAATATGAGAAAACAATAAATGCTAGAGGTCCCACTAGGGCAAACATTGCTAGCACAAAAGCAGGAAAACCATAAGGGGCCCTGTCAGTGCAGGCCAGCAGTGTTATACCAATATGATCACAGTAACAATGATTGATTATGTTTGAGGCACAGTAAGGAAGAGGGTACGCTCTAATAACTAACATTAAAGCTGCTGCTATGGAAACAATCCACACAGTAAAGCTGAGAATGTAGATAGTGGATGTTGTCAGAACATTTGTATATCTGAGAGGATGGCAGATGGCCAAATACCGATCAAAAGCCATCAGGAAGAGGACAAGAGAATTCACTGTGCCCAGATAGTGAACAAAGTACATTTGAACAAAACAAGCATTAAATGAAATGGTCCCTGATTGAAACCAATACTTACTGATGATCTTCGGTAAAGTGGTCGTGCTAAAGAGAATATCACACGCACACAGGTTTAGAATTATATAATACATCGGCTTGTGAAGGCAGCGGTTGGTTGCAAATAAAAGAAGAACTGCAGCATTTCCTATCAAAATAAACAAATACCACAAGAACAATACAGCTGAGGTGAGACTGTAGTACTCTGGATGAAGTCCTGGGAATCCAGTGAGGAAGAATTCTGTCACAATGCTGTGATTTCCTTCTGGCATGATGACGCAGAAATTTCCTTAAAACGCTGAAAAGGATTGAACACAATATATGAAAGACTTTAGCCTCATCTCAAACATTTGAATAAAAAAGTACTTCTGTTATCTGAATGGCAATTATTTAATTTTGAAAACCTTTTAAGAGTCGATTATCTATCTAGCTTGACATCTGCATTTCTTTTTTCTACAGATTATTCTTCACATTTGTCTTAAAGCACAGCCTTCAGGTCTATACTACATTACATTTAGTATAGGACAAATAAACCTTAAAATTATTGAGTGAATCAAGATCGTAAATTGTAGTGATATGCGTAGAAGTAAAATGTAAGCACAAGATATTCTTTAGTTAATTCTACCAGCGTGCACTTGCCTTTCTCAAACAGCATGGCAATCTGCTCTGAGTCACCTGCAGGTTCAGCGCTTTAAAAGATTTCTTACTGTCCATCCGCCTTGTAATGACGGCGTGTTATCCATTTGAGTCGATTACATCATCATCATTACTTTTTTTTTTTTTTTTTACAGTAGATGGGTCCTAGTATTTCTCGTACTCACCATTAAATTGGTCAATTGAGAAATACTTCCCATGCTTTGCAAAGCATGAAACACTCCACACATGAAGGCTTATTGGGAGAACCACTGATTTAATAATGCTAATGGGTTATAAATCCCGCGAGAGTAAACGACTGCACTTCAACAAACCCCAATGTGCGCCTAAATTGATACTGAGAAAGGAGCGTTAATATCCCCAGTGTCTAATGACGGTCTCTCATCACACAGCAAGTGTTTAATCTGAGTGGATTTCTTCACAGCATAAACTGTGAGGCCCATTTACTTACTGGACAATGTCTGCCTCTGGTCTTTATGATTACTCTAGTTATTTGTAGGATCTGTGGTTTTAGTATAGGCCATGTGAGTGTAATACTGTAATTGTATTCTGGGGGAGAATGATGATGGCAGTCTCTGGGAAAAGGAAGCAAAAGAGGCAACAATGGATCACCCTAAAATGTTACAAAACTATTTAAAAACTAATTTGAAAGAGGAAAAATTTCGACAAGTGAACAGATTTTGGCTGACACATGGACAATAACAACTGTTATGATTTAAAATTGACTTAGATTTGCCGGTTACAGCTGCTTTAATGTGAGTATTTGTTGCTTTAATGATTTTTAAGACACATTAAAAGAAATGACATTGGATTTTTTAAAATGTTTTTTGTGTCTTGATCAAAAAAGGATGTGTAAGACAAATTTATGCTTTTAAAGTTTGTGCTAACTTTTTAAATATATACACTGGGAACATAAAAACAAGTATTCATCAAAATGAATAGCTGTGGACTTGTGCCCTTTTATTTTTGTGGAAGACATTATCTCGGACAGCACAGAACCGTGTTGTACTGACCTCCATAAACAAAGATGTCCAGTGAGGCTTTAGGCCTTCTTTTTGTGTTTTATGTCTTCTTGTCATCACAGAGTTCATTTCTTTTGACAACTTCACTGCATTCGTATTTTATCTTTCACAAACCTGTAAAACTGAACAAAGATCTCAGCTTCACTACAGACACAACTGTTAAGATGTGACACGTAAATAACTGATTAAACAGAAAGTATACTTTCAGTGTATTGTTTACAATGTAGAAAATAAAGTTTGCAAGAAAACAACATTGCATAAGACTGTTTTGAGATGAGAATCCACTGAGGTACAAAGACACACACAGGGAGGAAAGTCCTCTCACATGCACACTTTAATTACACAGTTGAGAATACTATTGACATGAGACATTAATTAGCTTCCTCCTGGAGCTCATTTGTGTTGTTGCTTGTATCACTGGTCTAGAACTAACATCTTACTGAGCCTCAAAGACAAAACTTTTTTGTGGTAAATTGTTGATCCAGATGAGGTGTTTGTAGATATGATTGTGCTTATAGCATTTGACAAGTCCACTAGTTACTTACTGATTTATTTAACCATTTAGTGGATAATAAACTACAAGATTTAACCTATGAGGAAATTAGAACTACATGCTAGATCAGTATTCATATAAAACATAGATGATCCAGTGGTCAGTACTGTTCTTGTCAGTCTGCAAGGCTTCATCTGTGCGCTCTGGATTTCTTACAAAGACGTTTAGTTTCGGTCAGCTGCAGTAAATTAACCATTAATCTATCTATGGTTGTTCATGTTATGAATGGGTACAGTAAGTACAAGCTTTCCTTGTATAGCAAAACAACACCAAGAGTCACATCAAGCTGCTTACCACAAAATAATAATGAAAACAATGGTTTAGTAGACATGTAAGACATGTCAAACTGTGCTCAAATTGTTTCTGATTCATTTTTGTCCGAGTACTGGCCTCTTTATTAGGTGCACCTGTGAAATGCAACGCAACACCTCTGGCATTAATTATGTTTTTACAAAGCTTGCATATTTTCAGATTTGTTGATGTTGTTAAAAAGGTGATGATTCAACTTTATTTTTGAGGTCGTATTGGGTGGAGAGGTCGGTGTACTGGACTGCACTACATTCAGCAATATCACCAGTGTCTTTACTCCCTGGTGTGTGTTAATGGATGTTACTTCAGCACAACCTGCTGGTGATGCACAGTCACTTCATCTGTCAAAGTGCTTCTGCTTGCAGTCTTCTGCTGCTGCATTACTGATGGTGCAATTTTCAACATGCTTGACCTTTGTCATGACCTGCGCCTCGAAAGCCACCACTGTAAATTAATGATAGAGTATTTAGGTAATTGATTTTAAAACATTTTTTAGATAACTGATGTCTCTGTCAAAGGACAAAGTATCAGCATGAGAGTAGTAACGGATGAATTAACTGCAGTAGAACACTCACAGACTCACGGCAGCCACCATGTGCCCGTAAATACCAGAGAATCCAGCAATAAGCAGTTAGTTCCAAATTTCTCCAACTCGGGCGCTGCTATAGCTCACCTGGTTGAGCTGGAGTCCCATGTATAGGAGCTATAGTCCCCAATGCAGCGGTTATGGGTTTGAGTCCCGCTCATGGCCCTTTGCTGCAGGTCCTTCCCCCATTCTCCCCCCCGACACACACACTTTCCTGTCTCTCTCTGTCCTATCTAGTAAAGCCAAAAGGCCAACAAAATGTCTTTAAAAACAAAAATCTCTCCAACTTTCGTAAAGGATTCTCTACTGTCGGATGTCTTCAGCGGACACAGTACCATACAAATGGATTTTTCCCCCTGCTGATATTGGGAATGGTGACGATGATCACAGGTGATCAGTGTCAATGACGCCAGTCTTTTGCGATAACTTTTCCTTTTGCCAGTCAACAAACATGCCAGATTAATTTATGACTGATATGCATATTGATTTAATCAATTAGTCATTTACATGCTTTTCTGCTTCTGTTGTCAGCAATAGGGCACGACTGATTTAACGGCTGGCCGATTAATCGGCTGATTATAGCCCTTTTCAAAATAGTCATCATCAGCCGGAGTTTTGCCGATTAAACGCCGATATATTCTTAATTTCTCATAAAACAGTAAATGTTGTTTGTACAATTTGAAAGACAAATATTCTCTAAGGCAAAGCGTGTAAAAACACTTCAACAACACCATGAAAAGCTCTGTTTTTGCTGCTGTTTGTTGTGAACAAGTCAAACTTGGCTCACGGAGATGACAAAGAGTTAAGATAGCTTACGACCATACAGCAGTAAGATCACTCACTCAAAAGTGAGTGAGTGAAGTCTGAACCCAAAACAGCGCAAAGTGCGCTCACTCTGACTGGTTTTCAGAGAACCACAGAAAACAGCTTTTTAAACTTTTGATCCAACTTTTCAACTAACTTATTTAACTTACATTTTTATTAACTTTTTCTCATCACCTTTAAAGACAGCACCGTCTTTGAGAGTACAGAACAACCGTTCATCACTCCATCAGCTGAGTGTTGAGGAGATAAGGACGCATGTTTTTGTACTTGAAAATTTAAGTTAAAGAAATACAAAAGGACAAAATATGATAAAACAGTAAAATGTTCTGCCTGTCATTTAGATTTTGTTTGCTGTTGTAAGCGTTAAGGGACCAAAAAAGAAGCTATTTTATTCATTCTATAGTTTTTTCAAATAATCGGAATATCGGAATTTTTTTTCTGCCAAATATTGGAATTGGCATCAGCCCCAAAAAATCAGCAATAGTGTGAAATTTCCTCACAGCTCATAAATCCGTCCCCCCCCCATGATGAGATTGTCTGTCAGCATCACTTGTATTGACAATACGATGATACACAACAGTGCTATAGCCACTGTGATTGGACAGTTGTTCTGCCCAATGAAAAGATTTCATCCTGGTGAGCCTTAAAACCACTAGTTCTTGAAGCTGTCAGGTAAAACCCAGAGATGAGCAACATGGCCGAGCTCACTTTTTTTTTCTGACTGATTATACTTTACAATATACTAGGTCATCTTGTGTCTGAGCGGAGCCGTTACTTTACCTTCATTTTTGCTCGAACTGTTCCATCTTGATATTTAAAACATGTCTTTACAGAACTCTTCAGTCAAAATAACACAGTTTATCATCGGCGGTTTTGACACAATCAAAAGGCCCACGTTAGTCGGTGTGATTATACTGGTTACATATGTTCTAGTTCTTATTGCCAATGTGGTAAATGTCGTCGTAATTGTTTTTGACAAGAGATTACATAAGCCGATGTATCTTCTGATCTGTAACCTTGCTGTTGTTGATATAGTATACACTTCAAGTGCCGGTCCAACCATGATTGGGGTTCTACTTGCTGGTGTTAAAACTATCTCCTATGTGCCGTGCATATTTCAAATGGTGATTTGCCACACGGCAGCAGTGATGGAGATGTTTGCTTTAGCAGTTATGGCATTTGATCGATTAATTGCTGTTAGTTATCCTTTTCAGTACCACAGCTATTTGACGAACACACGCATTGTGGTCCTGACGTATTTCTTGTGGCTCGCCGCTGCGGCTTCTGTGTCTGTCATGCCTGTATCTGTGCTGCCTCTCACTCACTGCCACCCGCGGCTGATGTACGCTTTTTGTGACTTCGCTGCCGTGTTGCGTACCACCTGTGTTGACCTCAATTACTATTTCAATGTAATCACTGTTATATCTTTTTTTCTTTTATTTTTTACCTTCACTTTTATTTTATTGTCATACTTTGCCATCATATATTATGTGAAATTATCCTCAAATGAAGACAAGAAGAAAATGGGGAGCACTTGTTTAAGTCACCTGATTGTTGTAGTGTGCTATTACGGTCCTTTATTTGTCCGCATTGTCTTGACCAGGATGGGTGTGGTACTGACTGTTGAGGAACGCCACAATATAACGATCGGGGCTATCCTCGGTCCGTCTCTTGTAAATCCTTTCGTGTACTGTCTTAGGACTAAAGAAATGAAATGCAAGATCATTAAGATATTCAAAAATGTTGATTTGTCTCACTAGATTCTTGTGAACTGTGAGCTTATTCTGTGGTTTAAGTATTATGCTATAATGAGTGAATATATGCATGCATTTTCTAAACTGCGGCCTTATCTTAAGGACTTGGGTTAGTGAGAATCTAGATATGTAATATTTTGGACATTTCAGGAACATGCGTGCAGCCTCAGTAACTCTAATCTTTAACTTAAACAAGGTTTTGAATGAAAATGTATGTCCTTGATTTATTTGGGGATTTTTATCTCTATGGCTTTCACACGCCTGTGTTTTTCTGTAAGCAACAGCATGTGACATTAACATATATACAGCCTGCAACTGATTATTATTTTCTTTATGGATTAATCTGCTGATTGTTTTTGCAATTGACTGAATAGTTTTGTCTGCAAAATGTGACTTCTGTAGATGTTGTTTAAAAATGTTTAATATGCAGTATTGTTTTGTAGAAACCCACAATGGCTTTCACTTTATTACCTTTAAAATAGATTAAGAAAAACTTTGTGAATAAAATATTTCTTTACATTCAACAACCTAAATGGCATGTGATTTTTTTTTCTCAGAGGATGTCACACACGTCTGTATCAGTTAATCAGGAGTTAATTTCACCTTCTGATTAGTTCAGCTACCTAATGTTGACATTATATTTGTGCAAAGATAATTGTACCACTGGCAGAGTGTGTCACATGGAAACCCCACTCTGTCTGAGGGAATGACAGTTCACAAATGTCAGCTTTTGTAAAAATAACTGATCATATTTGGCACTTGTTTTCAGCTGCATATAAAGCACCTTTAAGTTAAATAGATACCAAAGAGTTGTATAGATAGTCTCATTGTATAGACCCTGTTTTACACTTCTCAATTTATTTTAGGGATTTTCTTGGTAAAAATTATGTGAACAATTTTATTAATTTCATGGGAACATCCCCCAAAATAACCCTAAAGCTCTACTCCGATTATTTTTCTATTTATTGACCTTCAAAGCTAAATTCAGTTAAATTGTTTTGGGGTTTCTTGGTATTTATGTAAATTCTAAGCCTCACCAGTTGCTTATTTTTCCCTGAAGTGGGTTAAAAATTATATCGAACTTCTAAAAAATGTTGAATAATCTGCATCTAAAAATAAAACTTGTTGCTGAATGTTTGGCAGTGGTCATATAAAAAATTTTGTTTGTCACTTTTATTGTCATGTTTTCTCTTACTCATGCATTTTTATTGGAGTATATAAGGTTATTTTATGACGTATAAATAAGCACTGCTGCCAGAGCCAGTGTGCAACAGCAAACATGTGGAACATGTCGACCTATATGTCTTGTTTTAACAATGACGCAATGACATAAAGAATAGAATTACTGATTAAAATATCAAACATAGTTTTTAACCATGGTAAGCCTTGGTAGGATTTAATCCTAAACTGAATGTAATATTACTCTTTGAACTTCAAAATACTTATTGAATACTTATTGTTAACAATCAACAAATCATGTTTGTAATATCTGCTGCTCTTAAAATCACACTGTTTCCCAATTAATGGTGTTCAATGCATATTATGATGATTAGAAATATTGTTCAACATGAAAAGAATATAGTATATATATATATATATTTTAAAAGATATGTTTTGGGGCGGGCTGCAAGGTGGAACAGTTGGTAGCACTGTTGCCTCGCAGCAAGAAAGTCGCCGGTTCGCGTCCCGGTGGGGGCACCGGGATCTTTCTGCGTGGAGTTTGCATGTTCTCCCCGTGCAGCGTGGGTTCTCTCCGGGTTCTCCAGCTTCCTCCCACACAGTCCAAAAACATGCTGAGGTTAATTGGTGATTCTAAATTGTCTGTAGGTGTGAATGTGAGTGTGCTTGGTTGTCTGTCTCTAAGTGTAGCCCTGTGATAGACTGGTGACCTGTCCAGGGTGTCCCCTGCCTTCACCCTGAGTCGGCTGGGATAGACTCCAGCCCCCCCGCGACCCTAGTGAGGATTAAGCGGTGTATAGATAATGGATGGATGAATGGATGTTTTGGGGCTTTTCTGCCTTAAATGTATAGAACGGTGAAACATGGGGAAAAGAGTGGGGAAAGGACATGCAGCATATATAGCTGTACATGGGTTGCCCGTCCAACCCGTTGAGCTATCTGGGCACCCGCAAATATCTTTTTTTGCTATACTGCCCCGACCTATTTGGAGGGAGTCTTGAATATAAAAGCTGTCCAACAAAATGCCTTCTATTTGCAGAGTACACCTGGATACTAATTACTCATAAGGAGCAGCAGGAAGGCAGACAGCGAGTCAGAGCTGATTAAAGAATCAGCCACCGTTTTATTTTACTATTTCGAGTCTCATCTTCTCCTCTGTCCTCCTGTCTGTGACTGAGAAATCAATCCTGAAAATCTTAAAGGATATCTAATTTCCTGAAATGCATCTTGAGGAGAGGAGAGGCCACACAGGTGTATCCTTGCTGGAATATACAAACCATGTTGGGAGCAGGACTGACAAATGTATCTATTATACATATTACTCTGTCATAATACGGGCCATTGTTTATTTGTATTGTCCTCTTTTGTGTGGTCTGTGCATCTTCGCTCATAGCTCCTCCGGCAAACCTCTCTCTTGCTCTTCTACATGCATTTTAGGGACTGAATCATCCTTGAAGATGGTGTGCTAAGATTGATTTCCAGGTCACAGGCAGTAGGATGGAGGACAGAAGAGATGAGGAGGAGGAGTGAAGGCAAGGATGCAGCTGCTGTGGCTTTGACTCTTAAATCTGGTATCTGCAAGGATTTCTGTCTACAAGGTGGCGTGTCTGAGCACTGCTGCTGGGAATTGTCATTTTCATGCCAGGGTTTATTCATGTTTGACAAATGGTCAGAAATAACAGGAACAAGGCTTAGATTTCTGTAAATGAGGCAACACAGACGCATTGCTATAACTGTTCAAGGATCGGTCGTCCTGCTGTCATTGTCTGCCCTCAGAGGCCCGTTATAAGCCCAGAAAATACCTCCGTCTTTGTATTTTCAGTAATGGGAAACATTGTTAGCTACTGCTGCAAACGAACTCCTGACAGTTCACTTACTTTTTCTTGTTACTTCATTTGAAAGCATTCCTTTATTATTTCTGTCACAGTTCAGCCTTGCTGAGGTTGCCAGCTCTATTACTGACATTTTCTTTGTTGGCACCACTTGTTATGGTTTTGTCTGCTGATGTTTAACATCAAGACTTGAAGCTCAGCAGCGTGAATGAAATCTGTCCTCGGATTGAAAGGAACAGTCTGCTTTGTATGGATGGTTTTGAGTGTTAATCAAACAAAATGAAGAAATCTCACCAAAGTCTGCATTCATCAGGCTGACACAAGAGAATATATCTATACAGTGTATATATACTCTTTTTCTCTGATCACAGCTTTTATCACGGTGTTTGTAAGGTTTCTATTACAAAAATGATACTGCAAATCAGGACGCTTTGGAGCTGGAAGGAATTTAATGGAGAAACCAGTTATGAGAACAAATGACTCAAGTCTTTATTAATAGATTTCAACAAAACACCAATCCCTGGCTAATGTAGTGCATGATGTATCTTACCAATCAATGTGCATTATCACTGCAAGGCAGAAGTCTTCAGTTTTAAATCCAGCTATGTGTAATGTAGCAAAAAAATTCCAAATTAAATACAAAGCAGTTTTTACTTTTATCTTATACTATTTTTCATCTGCAATTGTAAATGCAATGTTCATAAAATGCACAGAAGAGGGAATAGTCTGAGTGGAAGTACTATAGTTACAGTTATTGAAGTGTTTGTTTATATACGTTAAGTTTTGTAAAACATTAAGATACCAAACATTCACAATGTGGCTCAGCATGACCTTTTTTTTTTTTTACTTCTAGAAACATTTCTGTGTCTCACAGATGTTAGTTGTCAGCACACTTCCATCAAAATAGCACCGTCACTACTGTATCCTCTACAACAGTTCTGTTAGGTACCACAGACAGGTTTGCTTCTACATATTACAGAAAAGTTTGCAATTTTTATAAAAACTGATTATTGTTGAGAGTGACCATATATGCTGAGACATCTAAAGGATTACACTCTGTAGTTGATTTATGGCAACCAGAAGGTCCAGATCACGTGTCACACTTTTTTAGTTTACATATCGTGAACTCTGCTTTTCCTGAAGTGAGTTGTAATTCTACGAAACTTCTTTTGGAAAGAACTTTTCTCAAGAAATTTGAGGAAGCGTTCTTATAAAGAAAACATGTTCAGGATGACTGAAGTTAATAGCTGTTTTTTAATATTGCAGAATCTAACTACAGAATAAACTAAAGTATTTACTGTGACCAGTATGCATCTGCTCGAGTAAGACATACTAGTACCGTTTCTATAGCTAATAAAATGTCTTTTAAAGCTATTTCTCTATAAAATCTCACTTCGAGGCAAACCACTTTGCAAGCTTGACGAGCTCCCCTGTCAGCCGCTGTTGACAGTGTTACCAAACAAAACAGTAGCTGTTTACTCCATCGCCTCTCCAAACCCTTTGAGGTTCATTACCGGTCCTGAGGATGAATCACTCTGGAGGGCTGAGTGTGGCACATCTTTCCTGTCAACACTTTGTAAACAAAGAAGTCATTAAACTAACGAGCAAAGATCCTCTGATGGATGATGACACACCTACAGCCAACCAGTCAGGTGCTGGTAAACACTCCAAGAAGCAAATTGTGCTTTTTCATTTCCTGAAGTTAATAAAGAGCTTTTAGTTTTTATTTCTGAGAAACTGTCTTATATCAGACATGTATCCCTCTACAACAATAACATCCAGTATACAGTACGACACATAAGAGGGCAAGGAAAAAAGAAACAAGACATACAAAGTCAACAATAAACTGTTGCATAGTCCATATAGTTTCTCATGTAATTCCTTTTTCTTCAGCATTTTATATTGAACATGTGCAGCTTGATGTTTTACTCGCTGCCATCTGATTTGTGCTTTCAGTGCATGGATGTATTAACTTTTATAGCCTTGTAACAGTGAATTATTATTATTTTACTTTGTTATTTTTGCTTTTGTCTTTTTTCAGCTTTTACATGTTATGGTGTAATAGCATTTCTATAAAAAGAAGAGAAAATGAATACAATCATATTTGCCATCACATAAGTGACAGTTAATATATGTGAGAGTGAATGTATGTTGTACTGTCAGCCTCTTGAAGCAAGTTTAATAAGATCGGTGCAACCAAATGTGAAACAGCAAGACCTTTCCTTTAGTTCGGTCAAAGTTTTTTTTTATTTTTTTTATTCATTTATGCACCACTTCTAAGAAAAGCATGTTATGTCCGTAACATTTTTTGTGCGTCACATGTTACTTTTTTGTTGTTGTTCAGCAAGAGAAATATAGAGACTCAAGGTATTACTGTTCAGTCTTATGGTTTGTTTGCATTTCTAGTTTTGTTCTACTGGTCCAGCAACAGCTGTGTTCAGGGTGGAGAAGGGCTTTTCACACACGGAAAAAAGCCAGAGGGATTGTGTTTTCGGTTGCCAGTCTGTTCTATTGCTAACATGATATCACAAGAGCGCTTTGATGGGATTTCTTCCACTTGGAGCAAAAGTTCACTTAGAAGCAATAATAAACTGATTAAACATTGGAGTTTACAGGTCAAAGGTCATGACTTATGAAAGTTCGTGGTGGAGAAGAGCTTTTCACACATACAGAAAAAAGCAAAACGAAAAACAAAACCACATTTGCACTTTTGCACTGGGATATATTTTCTCTCCACTCGGTTACACTCCCAAATCACGTTTCCAGTGACTAACATTGCTAATTTGCGTTGCTGTCACGAGCCTGAGCTATGGTAGCCCACAAGTGATTAAAAAATATGAAACGCCCAGGGCAACGATGCGCACAGGTGCGTGTGAGAAAAATGCGCGGGCCGCACTAACACTAAACTTTGATGTCAAGTAGGGGGCCACAAAATATCCCAAACTCACATAATATAAAATAGCAACCTGTGGAAGGAGGTTCTTTTGTGTTAGCAAGCAGAGAACATCAGTCAGTGAAAATATCATTGCTTTTAAGATCAGGCTGAGAATATCCCTAGCATTTACCAAATTAATCTATTACAATGTGTCTAGTGTACACTCATGATTGTGGGAACAAGATGGATGGCTAAGGTACAGGGAAACAACATAAAACCAGTTGCTTTTGGTGTGTGGTGTATGTGATTTATTGCTTAGTAACATCATTAACAAACAAAACTATAAAGAAAAACAGAGCCTATGGATGAAGCCAAATCAGTGACCCAAATAGAATCAAAAGAGGGCTAACAGTGTTCCTACGTATAGATACATACTTAAACAGTGGTGACGTGTTCAAGCTAAACAAATCCAAAATATCAATCAAAGATGTCAGTCAACTTATTGCAGAGCTACGAGCAACTATTAGCAAGTGGCTATAGAATAGCCAAAGACATAAGAAGCACAGCGGCGAGGATATTAACAAGTTAGATGCACATTCATACCCAGGTAGAGTAGTAGCAGCAATCTAATCAGCTGGAATAACAAGAGAAGAAGAATGTACAGGAACCAGTCCTGGTCAGAAGCCCTTGAATCAATTTACATACGTGATACAGAGTCTGGAATGGTTCACTACAAGGAAGGAAGGCACTAAGCCACTAAGAGCCAAAACAACGTGGCACATGCAACTCCACCTTTAACTGCAATTTTATGCGACCGGAAACAGCATTATCATGTCTAACTTATCATAAATGTACAGAAATATACAGTAATAGTTATTATTTAGGCTGTAAAACCACAATAATAAGTAATACATATTCTAGTTTTGCCAAACTGTAAGATATTTTTATAGAATAATTAATTCATACTTAGTGGATTGAATTCAGTGTATACGTATACAGTGACTGCAGAGGGGTTTGTCCAAATCATTTCATTCATTGTTTTTTGTTAGTCTACACTTATTTCCTTTTTTAATAAATATCAGTAATATGGTGTTGAAAGCTGAATGCAAAGAATGAATGTTGCAAGTGAACCATGTACGTACAGAATGATGTAAGGTCTCTGTGGGGATGAAATCAAGCTGTGCATTATCAAATTTCGCCACAGTGTGGAGACAAAGTAAATTGTTATCACGGTCACTCAGAATGATTAACAAAAACCAAGCAAGTGATTTCTTTTCATTTACTGTGTTTCATTGATTTTCAAACATCTTTAAAATCATTTACTACATAGGCAGGGTGTTCTACTATCCTATACAAACATTTTCATTGAGTGTAAATACAGTGTTTAACGTCAGCATAGCAGTGTTGAAGAGATGATGTAGTTGGTCAGTTAGAAGTTTTAAACAAAATAATAAAAGCTGCATGTCTCAGTCTAATATACCAAAACACTAAGAACAGATTTATTTCTGTCGTAGAAATTTGCCTTAGCTGTACAATATACAACAACCAACCAGCTGTAATCAAATGGTAAATGTCATTCCTCTTATTCAGAATCATCTTCATTGAAAAAGTGTTTAAATGTAGCACTGATCTCTGTGAACTCACACACAGAGTCGACAGCGACACATTGGCAAAAACAAGGACAAAGGTTTAACAGAGATAAGCAAACATGCAACCATTACGTCTATTTACTTATTAGTAATTAAGTTATCGTGTCGTGATAAGGGTCAGTCAGAGTAAAATACGGTAAAACAGAGCAGGTTTAGGTGTATCTGGGTTTTATTTATATGTTGCGGCACATGTTGTCATAAGTTTGTGGCTTTCTTTGAATTTAATAACACATAAGTTTGCACCCTTAGTTATAATAACTGATCTTTAAGTCGTGGCAGCAGTTCTTTTTTTTTTTACCAGCCTCGTGTTTACTGTCCTCCTTTTTTCTTGTAGTGACCTTACCAGACACAAGAGGGCAGCAAAACACACAAAATGCAACACACATGTACGAAGCGGGAATTCATATACTGTCTGTTTCAATGTCAGTATAAATGAGTGAAGTAGGTGCCCTCTGGTGTACTTGGGTTGTACTTATGGCATGGAAGCTGCCAAAAACCTACATAACCTGCTAAATATTGGTTTCACTGAAGGTGTACATTGTGAATTTAATCAATGAGTCATGCTTTTATCAGACTCCACGTAGTGCTCCTCCAGTAAGTTCTAAATGTCAGTCCAATCTTATGATGCCTTTAGTTTGATAGTTTGAGGTCCACTGGCACAGAACAACATGCATCAGTCAAGTTAATGAACGTCTAATCAGCAGCATGCAAGATACTATGCAAGACATGTAATATTTATTTGGGTGCAAGGATAAGATGTTCCTCATTTTAGTCAAAATCTCATCACCCTGTGTTTTGAGTTTATTATTTATTTTTTATTTAACAGTACAAGTGAGTTACATGCTGCATCCAAATCTTAAAAGTTCAATAAGGTTTCTCTCTATATTCCACTTTGCACACAACAAATCTTGATTAATTCAAATTTTCTCTGGTAGAAAGTATTGGCAAAATGTACTCACATCACTTTGGAAGTTGGACAGCTTTTTGTAAACATTATTAAAACAAAAATGAACATATGTATTGACATGGTTGCTGCAAACTTCAGTGCGACCCTGCATTTACAGCTTGACAGAAACGTTTGTGAACATATGAAGAACATTTTAATGGAAATAAAAAGGCACCGAGTTAACAAGAATATAGAACTTCTTCAGGTAGCAAGACAAGAAACACGTTGTTGGTAGAAGAAGAAAATCAGCTGTGAAATGCTCCTGCTTGCTGCATGATGAGGGCAAGTTGAAAGAGAATACATTAAGTTGGAAGGATTTTGTTCCTTAAAAATCGAACTATTTGTTCTCGAATTTCTTTTGTTTTCAGTCCGTAGATGATTGGATTCAATGTCGGGGGAAAAATTAAGGCCAACAACCCCATGAATCTTCTCAAATGTGACGAGATGTTCTTTAGTCTGTACGATATGATGGTGAAAAGACCGAGACACTCCAACAAGAGAAACACGGTTAGATGAGTGGCACACGTCTGCAGAGCTTTGGCTTTTGTGTCTGACCGTTTAGATCTGAAGCATGCGACTAGGATGCAGAGATACGTGTATAAAATCATTCCGTTGCCCACCAGTTGTGTCACGGCAACCAGAACAAGCCCGTAAATGTTGTTGATGCTCGTGTCGGCACACACCAAAGTCAGCAAAGATGGATTATCGCAGTAGGTGTGTGTTATTTCAGATCGACAGCGGGGCAAGCGCAGAAGCAGAAAAAATAGCACGCCTATTAAAATGAAATTGCTCATCCATACGACTGTGATTATTCTCATAATGTGAGCACAGGTCATGATGGTGTTGTATTGCAGAGGGCAACATATGGCGATGTATCTATCGTACGCCATAGCGGTCAGAATGATCACAGAGCCTGCTCCGTAGATGTGGATGCAAAAAGCTTGAGCGACACAAGCCGTGTATTGTATCGTCCCGCTGTTGGTCAGTACTTCTTTAGTGAGTTGTATCAAGAGCGCTGAGGAGCCTATAAGGTCATTGATAGGAAGGTTAAGCAGAATCAGATACATGGGCTGATGCAGAGATTTGTTCAGCACGATGGTGAGGATTAAAATAAGGTTGCAGAAAACTATGATCACGTAGCACAGAGTTGCAGACAGAAATGCAGGAACCACATTTTCAGAAGAGAGATTGAAGCCCTTCAGCTGTAAAAC